>NC_136067.1:1561515527-1562115527 GCF_964261635.1 Lissotriton helveticus
GTTGTGGGAAGGTTATTCCATAAACTGGGTGGGGCCCCTAAAGAGATTAAGGAAGTTGCCTGAGGTCTTGGGTAAAAATAAGTTAGATCATGAGGAGTAATGGTTGTACCATTAGTTCTTGTGTTCCAGTTTAAGATGTAATTAACCGCGGCTGGATCTCTAAAATTTATAATTATGAGATCGCCCTCAATATCTTTCTCTCTACTCCCCAGCCAGGAGAGTCGGCGTACATGGACAATCTCGCCATTGGTGTTACTTGGAAGCGGTCTGTACTGGCTAAGCCAGTGCATGGCTTTATTTTTTAATTGACTGAAGCCTTCCCTCCTGCCAGCTTGTAGTATAGGGACGCCTGTGAGTACAACCACATAGGGAACCGCGTCTGGTGGTAATTCAACTTGGCGGACCCTGGTGTTTCCTGATCTATCTGGATATGCCCACCCCCCCATGCTCATACCCATTTCCTCCATAAACTGTACTTGCCTTCTTTGGTAATTCCTTAGGGATATGTAGAGGGAGTTGATGGTCTGCTCTTTGCGACTTCCCCCCTTGGTAATTACCTGCCACAATTTTAGTAGATGAATTTACATCCCTTTGGGCTACAGGGATAGAGGATGGACCTACGGCTGCGGGAAGTAGAGCTTGCTTAGATGCAACTATGGAAATACTTGCTTTGTTTGTGATAGCGTGTTCTAGATCCCCCAGCCGCTGCTCTAACCTCTTCAACCTCTCCAATATAGGGGAGGTAAATGACTTAAGTAGATGTTCAATACTATCGAGGGAGACAGAAGATAGTTGTTCCTTGGTCGTGCAATCCCTGGAAGATGTTAAACTGGTACTTGGTGCACTCAGTGTGGGGCTATGTGTGGGCAATAATATTTTAGGTATGGCCTCCTGACTTGGCTCGAGGGGTAGTCTAGCCTTTATAGTGGGAGCTGATGTAACAAGTACCCTGTTGCCCTTCCCAAAGTCAGTGTGGCTGATCTTAGCTCTTTGTGGCGCACCTCCTCTCCTCCTTCTCTTGTTTGGTGGTGGACCAAATACTTTAGCGGCTTCCCGCTTCCCTACTTTCTTTTGTATGATCCCTACCATTACTCGAGGAGTGTCGGGTATGATTTCTATAGTGACATTAGTATTGCTAATATTTGGAGAACTATTTTGTTCCACGTTATTAAGGGCAGTCATTGAAGGTGGCGTGTCTCGCAAGAGCATAGGGATCCCCACCGTGGATAGCGCATCCTCCGTACCTGGTGTAGAGCCTGCGACTGCTGGATTAGACTGTGTTAATATGTCCACAGGAAGTCTGTTTTTAATAGCTTCAATCGAGCGGCACCGCTCAGCCCTACGTTCAGCCAATGAACAATCCCTATCTATGTCAATGGGAGGTTTCCTAAAATAGTCATCCAAGGTACCCTTGCAATTTCCCACTGCTACGACTTGCATGATTTTTTCGGCATTAGCAGCCATAAGTGCTGAAAATAAACTTTTGTTGTGAACGGCCCCCAAGTAGGTTTCCTTCCAACGTTATTAGCTGCTGGTTAAGTATTGTTGAGGACGTAACCAGATCGAGGGGCCTATGGATGATCACTTATCCAAGTGGATCTTGCTAATAAGTGACAATGACAAGAGCAGTTACTTTGCGTGGATGTGGTGACGACGCATAACGGAAATGCTCAGTGTCAAGAAGGAGGCAGACTTACTTTCTCAGTTGATGATAAACCTGCGATTTTTAGAGAGTGGGCCCAGCCCAGCCTCCTTCAGCCACCGAACGGCCACAAAACGGCCCGCCCTTTGCCCGGGCTTAGCCCGGCGAGTCCCGCGTGCGTTCCCGCGATGCGGGGAATGAGTTCGATTTTAATCGCCTCCGGACGCGGGAAATTCCGTGCGCGGCTGATGCCGCTGTGCCCCCTGGGGATTGCAGTCCTCCTCTCGGCGGCCGCGATGCTGTAAAATGCGGCGGCGGTAGGACTGCTGTGCAGGGACACAAGAGGCTGTCCGGAGCTGTTGTCAGCTGTTGGCAAACAGGAGATCTGCAAAATTGCCAGGTACGTTGAGGGAAACACCCTACTAAAAGGCGACCGCTGAGGGGGGATTCCTTGACCTCTAGTCAGGTAGCACTCTCCCCAGCAGCGCCGCTCCACAGCCGGATCGCAGAGTCTTGAGCCTCTCTTCCCAGGGTTCGAGGCTGCTGCGGTACCTGTGATCATATTTTGTGCCTGATTGCTGCCTCTCTGTATTTACTGTTATTCACTGTTTTTTGCCCTTTTTCACCCGCTATTGTTTTCTGTGCCCGACTGGTACCACTATCTCTCCGCTGCTGCCCCTGCGGCCCGGCCCCCCGTCAGCCCTGCTCCCGCCTCCCACTCCTCTACTCCTGCCCCCTTTCCTACTAAATGGAGACCACCGTGTGGTCACGCCACTGGCATGCCTAAGGCAAGCCCGCCTGCACCCGTCCGTGCCTGGGCCTGGACCTGGACCGTGCCCAGCGCCAGAACCCCTGGCCCCGCGAATGCCACAACACCCTACACCGCTACGATGCCAGCACCCCCACTCAATGCCGGATGATCACACACCTGCTGCCTGGCCGCCCGAAGAGCACCCAAAGACCCTTCTCCTGCCAGAACTGCAGCTTCACCAGCATCCGACCCGCAAACCCACCCACTGGGAAAGAACCCAACCACCTCAGATGCTTCCTTCTCAACACCCGCTCCGCCTGCAAACACGCTGTTAAACTCTGGGACCTACTGGACTCAACCTCTCCAGACGTCACCTTCCTGACGGAGACCTGGCTGAACCGCTCCTCAGCACCCAACATCACCATAGCCATCCCGGACGGCTACAAGATCTCCCGCTGGGACCGCACTAACGAAGTAGGAGGAGAAATCACCATTGTCCACAGGCACACTCTCAGAGTCTCGATCAACACCTACACCCTCAGCACTGCTGAACACCTGCACTTCCAGATCCACACCGATCCCAACACCACCCTCAGAGGAACCCTTGTCTACAGACCTCCTGGACCCCGACCGCAGTTCAGCGGCTCCATTGCTGACTTCGTCAGTACACATGCCCTCGCCTACACAGACTACATCCTCCTTGAGGACCTGAACTTCCACCTCGAGAACAACAACGACACCAACTCCACCTCCCTGATTGACAACCTTGCCAACCTTGGACTCAGACAACTCGTCACAACACCGACCCACTCCACCGGCCTCTCGCTTGACCCCATCTTCTCCGCAAGCTCCCATGTCTCCTTCAACCACACCACCACACTCCACTGGACCGACCATCGCTGCATCCACTTCACCTTCCGAATACCCACCATGCACCAGCGCACCCAACAGATCCCCCGCCGCTGCTGGAGCAAAGTCATCGAACACCAGCTAACCACCACCCTCGCCCGGAGCCCACCCACCTACCCCACCGACACCTACACTGCTGCCTGCAACCTCAGACAGTGGATCAACAACTGCAGAAACACCCTCAACCCAATCAAGAAACCCTCCAACAGTCACACCAGGAAGAAAGCCAGCTGGTTCACTGAAGACCTCCAGGCCTCCAAGCAAACCAGCCGAAAGCTTGAGAAGGAATGGCACCGTGAACGGACACCCGACAGCTACGCAGCCCACAAGAACGCCTCAGGCAGACACCATCACCTCATCAGATCCGCCAAAAGGCCTCCTTAAAAGACCGCCTAGACAACACCATACGCAACAGAAAAGAGCTCTTCAACATCGTGAAGGAACTCTCCAACCCCAGCTCCAACACCAATGACATCCACCCTCGCAAGACATCTGCGACTCTCTCGCCACCTTCTTCCATCGCAAGATCGCAGACATCCATGACAGCTTCAATGCCACGACCGCCCCGACAACCACGAGACCTCCACCCCCATGGTCACCAGCAGCAACAACCTCTTGCTCTCCCAGACCAACATAAACGAGGACACCATCAAAATCTTGAACACCATCCACTCCGGACCTCCATCAGACCCTTGCCCACACCACATCTTCAACAAAGCAGCACCACATCGCACCCCATCTCCGGAAAGCCATCATCATCTTCTTCACGACAGCGACCATCACGGAGAGCTCGAAGTACGCCGAGATCAACGCCTTACTCAAGGAACCGAAGGCTGACCCCAAGGACCTCAAGAACTTTCGGCCCATCTCCCTGCTCCCGTTCCAGGCAAAGGTCATCGAGAAGACCATCAACAGACAACTGATCCGCTACCTTGAGGAAAACAGCATCCTGGACTTGTCCCAGTCAGGGTTCAGCAGCAACCACAGCACCAAAACTGCCCGAATTGCTGCCACCGATGACATCAGAGCCCTGCTAGACAATGGAGAAACCGCAGCCCTCATTCTCCTGGACCTGTCAGCCGCCTTCGACACGGTCTGCCACTGCACCCTCGCACACTCCTTCATGATGCCGGGATCCAAGAGAAGGCCCTAGACTGGACCACCTCCTTCCTCTCTGGCAGAACCCAGAGCCTCCGCCTCCCCCCTTTCTGCACCGAAGCCACCAAGATCATCAATGGCATACCCCAGGGCTCGTCCCTCATCCCAACACTGTTTAGCATCTACATGGCACCGCTTGCCCACGCCTCCCGACTGCATGACCTCAACATCATCTCCTATGCCAATGACATGCAGCTGATCCTCTCCCTCACCAAGGATCCCCATATTGCCAAAACCATCCTCCATGAAGGAATGAAAGCCGTCGCCGAGTGGATGACGACCAGCTGAACTCGGACAAGATGGAAGTCCTCATCCTCGGATCCACCCCCTCTGCCTGGGATGACTCCTGGTGGACGACCGCACTAGGAACAGCTCCAACACTCACCGACCATGCATGCAACCTAGGGTTCATCCTCGACTCTACTCTTTCCATGACAAAGCAGGTCAACGCCTTCTCGTCCTCCTGCTTTAACACCCTCCGCATGCTCCACAAGATCTACAGGTGGATCCCCACCGAAACAAGAAGAACAGTCACCCAGCCCCTTGTCAGCAGCAGGTTGGACTACGGAAACACCCTCTACGCAGGAGCCTCGGCCAAACTCCTGAAACAACTTCAACGCATTCAGAACGCCTCTGCATGCCTGATCCTCTACATCCCTCGCCGGAGCCACATCACACCTCACCTGAGAGACCTGCACAGGCTCCCCATCAACAGGAGGATCACTTTCAAGCTCCTCATCCACGCACACAAGGCACCCCACAACTTCGGACCAGCATACCATAGCAGACGACTCAGCTTCTACACCCTCAACCGCCAGCTCCGACCGCCGTCCTTGCCACAGTCCCAGCGACCTCCAGTGGCAGATCATTCTCCCACCTCACTGTCAAGACCTGGAACACCCTCCTTATCCCCCTATTGCAGACCCAGGACCTGCTAACCTTCAGAAGACTACTCAAGACCTGGCTCTTTGAGCAGTAGCAGCACTCCCCCCCCAGTGCCTTGAGACCGTCATGGGTAAGTAATGCACTCTACAAATGTTCTGATTGATAGATTGATTGATTGGTTTGTAGATGGACATTTAAGCTCACCAAAATCCACCTAGCCCGGGAACTCGAGAGATCAATTGAAATCCACATGCAAAGTGATACAAAATGAATATGACAAAAAAGAAGGGTTTTTTAAGGTTTAGGGAAAAGGGTGCTCAACCAAAATAAACGCTAGGTGATTGGGATTCACGGTGTTGGGTGTTAATGCAAATAAGCGAGGGGATAAGCCCTATAACCCCCGTGGTACGTCTGTTCAAGGAACACACGTTACAAACATAAAGCAATTGCCTATTGCACACAACCAGAGAGTAATTATTATTCAATTCCTCTAAAGCATTTCAAAAAGCACATAGAGTAAGCACAAAATATGTGAAAAAGCTGTCAGAGAAAACTTAATTTTTTAAAGAAAGTCTTCTTTAATTTCTTGCGCAGCCAGCCGACACGTGTTTCGTCGCATGACAATGTGACTCCTCAGGGCTGTGGTTTCCGGATAAAGAGAGAAAGGTCGCTTAGCTGGTGATATTTCCAACCCAGCCGGGCTCAAGATCAAATGAAGCGTCGGTAGACTTTTCGGTCCTGTGTTATACTCAAGTAGGAACCACCTGAGAGGATATTTGCAGGTCAAATCCACAGTGTAGATAAGGAGAGGTGACGATACTTGGTGCTGACGGGGGGGTGGAGCTTTGATAAAGCTCGGGTAAGAGTCTAATGCCAAGGGGATCCGCCGGTGAAACAGCGTTACAGGCGATAGAGCGGGTGCGCTCTCAACTTATCAGTCCAGCTAGTTAATTTATCGAGGCATATAGTTGACAGCTACCGAGTGTGGCGTGATCCCGTGTTCCAGAAAGAAATATACAAAATGAATATAACCACCCTCCTTTCTGCAGCGCTGGCAGAAGCGTAGTATACATTTAAATTTAACCCTTGGACACTGGGTTGCTTGGCCAAGGCTTTGCGATGGGTCTCCTAAAGGAGGATAATCTGTGCCTGTACCTGAAATGTATACTATTATTTATGCCATTCACATTGCAGGATACAACCCTCAGATGGCGATGGTCCAGGATCTTATGACTCATCACCGGCTTGCTTACCTCCCACCTTGCTTGGTAGCCAAGCAAGAAACTCACTATCCCAACAATGTGTGGGTAGGAAGGCAAAGAGAAAGCTTAAGAACTTTGCGACCTGATTCAAGGAACACATGTTACAAACATAAAGCAATTGCCTATACCCTAAAGTGAACCTTATTCTCCCCCAGTTCCCACTCCCAAGACTCCCACCTGCCACACCCTACCCATAAGTGAGTGCTTTGGCATGGCACTCAGGTGACTGCTAACAGTCGATGGTCGCAGGACGTTTGGCTACCAGACTGTCCTGACTTCATACTAAACCACAGGCTAGAGTGTATATGAGAATCTACAAAAACTTTACAAAGTATAAGTAAGAACATGGATCTGTGGGCCATGTAGAGCTTCCGCTATGCTCCATGGTTGAGGGACTGTTTCTGAGTTATTGAAAGCAAGATGTCACACCTGTATCTGTGGCAGCGAAGCGGCTGTGTAGAGAAGACCACCCCACCACACCCAGTCTCCTTCAGGCCTCCTTATTTTCTATTGGTGCACCATGAATGGGACAACAACCCCTCTCCTTTTCAATTGCATCACATCCGAGCTTCGTGGACAATGCTGTCGGCATCGTTAGCCGGGCAACTGCCGATCTTGTACCGCAACATGCTCGTATAGCTGCTGCATGGATATGCATCACTCACTCACCCAGCTTGCACCAAGCCATCCAACCTTCCTCCACTCCTCCAAACAAATTGACTCGGCAACCTGTAAGAAGCACACAGGATCTTTTAAGATGTGCCATTGGCAGCTGTGGCAACACAAGCAATGCTGCAAGCTATTTAAGTAAGTGGGACAGTCTTTTATGTTTTCTTAAAGCGGCTGCAAGAGCAGGGAGCAATTAGCACCATGTTGGGCAATGTCAGGCTGTTTATTCGAGAGGAATGAACGAGTGGCAAGAAACGGTGAGGGCTGACTCCAAATTTAGCCCCATGAACTCTATGGACATTAAGGTAACAAGATTACAAGCCATGGAGTTACTAACCTAGTAAAGCTGTTGAAGTGGCTCAATTCAAGGAAGGTCCTGTAGTCTTACTATGATCCCTCTAAGGCTTGGAAGACCTTGGTGAGGTTGTGGAGGCAGTCTGCTTAGCTGCAGTTTCAGCTTGTGACCCCCACAGGGACCCCACCTACTCCTTGAATGCAGATACAGTTTAATAGTCATTACTTCTCTGTGCCTGCAACTATCCTTCCTCATCTTCTAGAGGATCGATCCTTGCTTTCTTTATGAGATGGCCATAATGTAATTTTCTGACATTTGTGGCAGCAATGAGGTAACTCACAAGGGATGTGGTGAAAGCCCGAGGGCAGGGCAAAGCAGCAAGAGGTACTAATATCGGGGCCCAGAAGTTTGGAAGATAAAAACCAGGCACATTGCACAGCACAACAGAGGAAAGAGACAAATCCTAATGTCAATAAGTCAGCAGCAATATAAGTCAAGGGAGTCTGTGCAATAGAGCAATGTGGGAGAGCTTTAGTGCACCTCTCTTGGAATCCCATTACTTCCTGTCTAAGATTTGATCAACAGCCTTTCTCCGATCCTGGACTTCTTGCCCAGCTAGCCCCTACCATCCTCAGGCATTGCTTCTAAACCCAAAAAGCTGCCTACTTATCTCATGTTCTCTATATTGGGCTTGAAGGGGTTGTTGTGGGAGGAGGTCATTCTCGGAGAAGGCCAAGCTGCACATCAGGCCTAGAACCATCCTCAGCTTTATCTAAAAATCCTGTGGAGAGATTGGTTTAGCATGCGGTGGCCAAGGTCGTTGATGGGAAATGAAGCAAGACTGTATCACAGTTCATCTCTTAACAAAGATAGCTTCAGTATAAGGGTCCTATAACTCAGGCACAGTTTGCTGTATCTCTGCGAATGCAGGTTATTCTACAGCACATTTTCGGTGAGATGAATATCTCACAGGATAAAGCTCACTTGGAGATACATGGTCATTTGGGATGGATTAAAGCCAACATGCAACAACTTACCTCACAAGTTGTGCAGCTGGAGCAAAGAGTGTCTGATGTTAAAGATTCCATGAGCAAGATTCTCTATTTTCTGAAACTACAATCTGAAGTTTCTGAGCTACAATTAAAGTTCTAAAATGTAGACAAGGGATCACAGCACTCCAATGTACACTTTGACAGGATCCCTGAGGGCCAAGAGTGTGGTAGGTCTGTCACCAATCTATTCTGAGATCAAATAGTCAAGCATGTGATACCTGAAGAAACCACCAAGGAGTTCAATCCTACCATTACACGTGCCCACCATGTACCAGCATATCATCTTTTAATTCTAAGTATCCTAGAAATATCTTAGTGAATTTTGGAGACTTCGAGTGAAAGAGCGGATCCTGACCAACGCCATTCGGGATAAAGTCTATCACACTTCAGATAACTATTCTTTTTTAATTATCTCGGATATGTCCATTTCAGCAGCTCAGTGCTGCAAAGAATTCAATTAATTTTTAGAGTTTAGTGGCTGAAAGTCCTTCGTAAGGGCCAATCCTGGATTTTTGACACTATGGAACAGGCCAAGTAGTTGCTACAAGACATTTGGAAGCCTGATGTGGGAGAAGGGGGTCCGGGTCAGAACCGGGTTTAAGGGATTAGTGGGATTGTTTTCCCGAACTTTGTGTTTTTCATTAACAATAACAATACTTACCATTAGAATGCTAAAGGTGCCTGAACGGGCAACAGATGAGATCCCTGGCTTATCAAACCTAAAAGGAATAGTTCCCAGAACATGTAATACAGCAGAGAAAACACCAGTAGCACCTAGAAAATATGTAGAAATGTACATATCCCAACGATCAGTAACCACACTTAAAAAAATATACTATTTTATTACATACCAACTCCAATAAGGATAAAATGATTTCCATTTATGCTATCAATACCAATTTTTGAACAGTATCGCTATATAACACAAGGATGACAGCAGGAACATTCAAGTCATGCACTCGACCTTTGAGTTACATATATACACCATTACCTAACAAAGTGAAACTTACAAATAAATGCCCACTCATATAAAACAGCAAACTTGAATGGGCAATAATTTCGGACATACTTAAATTCTATTCACAGACTGCAATTCTGCAGTACTACTTTCACTCTAACCAGAGCATATGAAGGCACCTAAAACAATAACAGCTGGTATAGAATATGTATGTACCCTAGAGTTCACTAATCCAAGTATGACTCATACTTTATTAATATTTATTTCTAAATATTCTTGAAACAAATTTAAAATACCAACCTGAATGCAAAATGATTCAAAAGACAAAGTTAGATGCATACATTTTACTATAATAAATATTGAAAAATAATAAAGATAAAAGGCTAAATAACCAGCACTGTTTTTAAATAAGATACTACTTTTGTATATCCATAGAAATATGCTAATACCATAAAAAAATTACAATATATATCGAGACAATAAATAAATAAATAAATAGAACATCAAAACAATTACCATTGCCCACCCAATAACAATAAACAAAATATCACTTGCCGTTTTATAGCTGAGGTCTCATTTCGTAAGATGAAGATTAAAAAAAAAAACAATGCCCCAAAGAATTGATATAAAGTGCCTGAACAAATGCAAAATAAAAAAGAGACACATTGAACATCAAATATGACTCCAATAATCCAAGGAATACATCCAAAATCTGATAAATAAGAACAAAAAACTAAACGCTCCAAGAAATTGAAAAAATCAAGAAGAATGAATGCTTGATAAAAAAGTCTGACGTTCGAAAAAAAACCTGTAAAGGAAAACCATATAAACCTGCCCAAAAAACAATCCTCTGATAAAACATTGCACAGTAAAGAAAAGCCTTATAAACAATGTTAAACGGATTGAATCTACATATAAAGTACAAATAAACATTACATTTCTCAATGAGACCTAAGGTAGTACCATACTGCACTAACAAAAAAAACACTAAAACAACACCAATAATAAAGAATAGCCTAACGAAGTCTTAAAACTTACCTCACCACTATATCCTTACAAAATGAGATTAAAATATTCTTACCTTATCCGCAAAGGGAAACCACAAACATCATGAACATCCCAAAATAATGAAGAAAGTCTACAAAATCATAAACAAAAATGGGAAACAATTCTCGAAAAATTAAAATTAAAAAGAGGACTTCTATCCTGAAGAAAGCAATCAAAAAAAGTACTTTATATAATAATGTTTATAAAATTTTAAACAACATGTTAGATATGTTGAATTTCATTTCTATGCTGAAATGTATGTGCATAAATATGTATATATACATATATATATACATATATATATTCACTAAAAAAAACATAGGTTTTACACACGTTATAGTTAGGAAATAGCATTTACAAAACCTATGAAATTCACTGAAAAAACCATAGGTTTGACACCAGTTATAGTTAGCTGGAAATTTTACTGATATAAAACCAATGAAATTCCACGTTATAGTTAGTTGGACTCACTATAACTTGCGCGTGTAATGCACTGCTGATGACATCACATATTACATCACTCATGACATCACTCATGACACCATCCAGTGAATGTGTGTCTTTCTGAAAAATAAATATTAGTGAGTAATGTTTCAATTTTTAAATATATGTATTAGTGTTTCATTTTGTGTATAAGTAGCTGCATGGGTTGGTGAGTAGGTACATGTGTATGTACATGGGTTATTAGATGTTTTATTAGTATCAGTATGAGTGTTTGTATTGTTTAGTGTGGGAATTACTTACAACATTTATGCATGAGTGACAGACTCTTTTTTTGTATGTATTTTGAAGACTACATATGTGCAGGACTGTATGGTTGAATAGTGTGTATATGTGTATGTTAGTGAGTAAATGACTGTCTCACTAGTGTTTTAAACAGTAACTACATATGTTTTAATCTAGAATATGTGAATATTGATGCATATAAGTGAGTGTATGTGAGAGTAAGAGATTGTAAGAGTTCCTGTTTACATAAGTATGTGTTTCGAAAAGTGATTGTTTAAGAGAATAAATATGTGTAGTTTTCAATAGAAGTAAGGTGGTAGTGTATGTATTGCTCTGTATGCGAAAAAATGGATGTTCAATAGTTTATTTGCATGTGTGAGTATGTGTGTGAGTAACTTTTGGATGACTGTCGGTGTGTAACAGGAAGTATAGGTGTATCACTTCACATGATGAGTGAGTATATGTATGAATGACTATATAGAACTGTTGGTGAATGAGTGGGTGTGTATATAGATGGTGGAATTACTGAATTGGTTGTAACTGGTATGGATATCTCTTTTTTTTGGAAAATTTTAGTTTCTTTTTTCTTTTTTTGAATGTTTTTCAAGGGTTACATTACACTGAAAGGAGATCTGTTACTCTGTCACAAGGATGGTGTCATCAATGATGTCATGAGTGATTTCACTGACCATGTCATGAGTGATGTAATATGTGATGTCATCAGCAGTGCATTACACGCGCAAGTTATAGTGAGTCCAACTAACTATAACGTGGAATTTCATTGGTTTTATATCAGTAAAATTTCCAGCTAACTATAACTGGTGTCAAACCTATGGTTTTTTCAGTGAATTTCCTAGGTTTTGTAAATGCTACTTCCTAACTATAACGTGTGTAAAACCTATGTTTTTTTTAGTGAATTTCATAGGTTTTGTAAATGCTACTTCCTAACTATAACGTGTGTAAAACCTATGGTTTTTTAAGTGAATTTCATTGGTTTTTAAAATGCTAATTCAGAAATATCTCGTGTATGCAACCTATACTTTTGTCAATAAAGTTCTGACAATATTTTTTTCGGAAACAAGCCGTTTTCTTCACTGTTCAAGTTGCATAGAGACTCCTTGTAAAGCGATACAGAATTAGAAAGTCTGTAAATTGCCTTTTTTTGAACGCATTAAAATTTGTCTGTAAATAAAAATATGTGTAACAAGGAGAGAGGTAGGGAGAGTAGATTGACACTCTTGTTCCCCGGTCAATAATCAATAATCAAAGGAAGAGTGTCTTGAGGAAAAGCTAGGCCGTTATTGGAAGCACAGAAACAACCACACTGGGATGTTGAAGAAAGCCCTCACTCACCACCTAGTGATGACATGCTTCATCATCGGGCCCCACCAAAGAGACTGAGTGTCTCTTTGGTGTGCTGCAACGCCAGGATAACTGCGGAGCAGGATGGTGATTTAAGGGCGTGTTGAGTGCAATTCAGATTAGTGAGTGGTGGAAGTATTAAAATAGTCAGTAGTGTATCTGAGGTAATAATTTTATTCTATGATCACTAAAGACAGAGATATTAAAATATGTGAGGAAACAGTCCACTATAATTGAGTGGTGGGTTCCTATAGGTTTGTCAACATGTTTCTTGCCATCGAAACGGTGTTAATTTACCCGGCAATTCTTCAGGACTGTGTGTGATAAACCCTGGCGGTATGGGCACGCTAAGGCCCACCCTTACCTAGGGGCGTGTGAGTGAAAATTAAGTAAAAGTGAAAAAGTGAAAAAAAATTAGGAAGGAACAAACTCTTCCTAATTACTCCTGGTTTAGGAGGCTTCTACTTATCGGTTTCTGCACCTAGGAAGTAAAGGGACAGAGACACACAAGTAGGACAGAACAAACACTTAGTAATGATACTGGTTGTTACTGTGGATATCGTGCTCCAAAGGTGATAAAATTCTAGCTGTGGATGAATAGCGCTATGGTTAACACCACCTCTTAGCCCAGGATTCGTATGAACTAGGATAGGTGCGGTGTACTATTCGTGATATGGACTAGAAGTGACTATGGATTTAAAAGGTGAAAATCTTCATAGAAGATTGTCAACTGAGCGATCAAAGTAAATATCCTAATGAGATCGCAAACAAATTAAAATGTCTCACTTTATAGGTGTTAGAATCAAACACCATGGGTCTCAGGAGGGGGGTGGAAGCGTATTCGGCACACCCTGAAAAATGGCAGTACGTAGGGAGAAAGAGAATTGCATAGAATCACTGTAATGCCCATTGTTAAAAAAGGAGCGCGATCTGTACTTAGCTTGGTAATGTTAAGTGGTCTCCACTTACGCCCTTGACGCTTAGCACCCTCAGTCTGCCTACGTCGCCCTCGTACCGGACCCCGACGATAGTGCTGCGGGCTCGGTTTACTGTTTAAAAGCAAAACCGCGAGGCGGAGATTGCTTCCGGGTGGGCGTGGTTCCGCGTCAGTGCACGTCGTCAGACGCCATTGCCAATCGGATTGCTGGGGAGTGAATGACGTTTGGTCACATGGGGTGTTGGAAGTGGTTGCTAAGTGACCTGGGGTAACCCATAGTCGCGCTAAACACGGAAGTGTTTCTAACGACTGGGGCGGCCGATTTAAGATCTCGCATATAAGTGCCTTTGCTTATGGTTGACGAAAGTCAGTTAGTACATTGAAATAAAAAGCAGCCATAAGGTTATGAGACCCAAACTACCGCCGGTCTTATGTGAAGGGCTTATATTGTTAAGAGCCTATAGATAGGTTTACAGCTTATTAATGAAGATAGATAGTTAATATTGATTCATGCCATGTCAGAATTGCTCGACTCCATATTAGTTCACTTCATCACAGTATTCCAGGGAATATCATCATTCAGACCTATGAGGTGGGTACCAAGCCTATATACCCACCTTTGTTCTTTTTCAAAAAGGCGGTTGGGAGTATTCATTCCGCCAATCACATGCTCGATGATAGTCCATCGCATGTCGTTGGGAGTATGGTTCCGTTCCAAGAAATGACGGCTCATTTTGGTGGTCAGTTTCTTACATCTAATGTTCGAACGGTGTTCACCTATCCTTTGCTTAACTTTGCGGGTCGTCATGCCTACATAACGTAGGTCGCAGGAACAGGTGATCAGGTAGATGACGTTTAGAGTATTGCAATTTGTGTGACCTTTCTGTGTCCAGATTTTGCCTGGCTCAAGCTCAAGAGTTTTGGAGTGTGTCGTGAGGTGGCAGACACTACAATTTGCACAGGGGAAGTGACCAGTAACTCTCGGTAAACCCCAAGTGTCTGTGATTGATCTCTCTGTGGTCGGTGCTTCAATTCTCGGTCGAGTGTGCACCAAAGTGTCCCTCAGGCTGCGTCCTTTCTTAAAAGAGAATAATGGTTTTTCCCAATCTGTTTTAATACTGGACACAATGCGCCAATTCTTATTAATTTATTTTTCATGTGGTTGGACATTGTGCTATATGTAGTTACGCAAGTCAGTGGTATGGTTTTATTGTCTGTAACCCTGTCTTCAAGGAGAGATTCTCGTGGTTGGTTGCGAGCCCTCTTGTAACCTTTACTCAGTATTTTGGAAGGATAGCCTCGTAACTTGAGTTTGTCAGTTAGATCTGAAGACTGGATCTTAAAATCTTTAAGATCAGAACAGTTGCGTCTTATCCGCAAATATTGGCCGTATGGAAGGTTTTCCTTTAGGGGCCGGGGATGAAAACTTGTGAATTCAAGTAGGTTGTTGCGAGCAGTCGGTTTTTGATAAGTTTTTGAGGGCTTTCTTCAACATCCCAGTGTGGTTGTTTCTGTGCTTCCAATAACGGCCTAGCTTTTCCTCAAGACACTCTTCCTTTGATTATTGTAAATAAAAATAGACTTTCTAAACTTTCGTGCGCGACCCGGTGTGCGCAATCTCGGCAACAGTTCTCAATAAAATGGATAGCGCATTTCCAGGCTTTCGTGCGCGACCGAGTGCACGCACCCTCCTATATATTTCGTGAAAACTGCAATTTGAACTTATTGAATTTCTTCATAGACCCATCAAATAACTTATAGTACGTCAAAGAGACTAAACCTAGGCTTCTTTTTTATTATTATGAACATTTTCATTAAATGGAGCCGAATGTCTTTTTAAACTTTCGTGCGTGACCGAATGTACACACCTTGGTATTTAAAAAAAATAAATAAAAGGTTTTATACTTTAACAATTGTATGCTTGAATCAAGCTCAGAAGATATATTAAATCCGGATGTGTTTGGATTTACTCCTTTTCACGTTTTGAAACTTCGCTGAATTAGACCGCTACTTCCAAATGACGTACGTGACCAGATACTGTCACCGCGTACACGTCCTGAGACGCGCATGTGAAGTCATGTGACTTGAAAACAACACTTCCAATTGGTTCTTAGTAGTTTCTATTCTGCAATTTACACGGAGCACTCCACCCACTTCCCTCACTATCTTTTGAACTCTCAAAAGAGAACAACGTTCAACATGATTTCGGAAAACTTTGCTGAAATGGCTGCCGTTCCGCATTCATCTTCCGAATCTGAAGGAAATGAGCGACTACCTTTAAAAAGAAAAAAGGAATCTTTTATTTGGCAATTTTTCACTTCTCCTGAAGAACAAAAGAAAGTGAATGCGCCAAAGTTACCTGCACGATATGCAAATCGGTTCTCTCAAGAGGAAATCCAACAAAAAAATATTCCTTTTCCATACATACCATGGTGCGGCATGTCAAACAAGTGCACCCTGTGGAATTTGCACAGGCATTGACAAGAGCCCTGGCCACGCTATTACCATCAGAGGTGGCCAGCACATCTTCTGGCGGACGACCTGTATCTCCATCGAGTGCTGTGATGGACTTGAGACCATATCTTGCAAAGGTGCACATGAAATGCAACGAGTGTGGAGAAATTCTTCTGTACGGAGAGCAGAGCCTCATTCTTATTAAACTAAAAATTGAGAGTCATAAATGCCCCGAGAAAAGATAAATTTCTTCATTTCATTTTGATCCTGTGTCACACATGAAAATGTTGTTGCAAGTTTAAAAAATCAAAAACAACATAACACTTGTTTAAAAAAAAAAAAAACTTATTTTCAGAACTAACTCATTGTACCAAAAAGAGCTCCAGGAGCATATTATAAAGGGGGTTTATCTCAGCTTTTTTGGCTTTCGTTCGTGCGCAACCGTGTGCGCGCACCCGCCTATATATTTCGTGAAAACTTTGCAATTGCAACTTATTAAATTTCTTCATAGACCCATCAAAGAACTTATACTACGTCAAAGAGACTAAACCTAGGCTTCTTTTTTATTATTATGAAAATTTTCATTAAATGGAGCGGAATGTCTTTTTAAACTTTCGTGCGTGACCGAATGTACACACCTTGGTATTTTTAAAAAAAAAGATAAAAGGTTTTATACTTTAACAATTGTATGCTTGAATCGAGCTCAGAAGATATATTAAATCCGGATGTGTTTGGATTTACTCCTTTTCACGTTTTGAAACTTCGCTGAATTAGACTGCTACTTCCAAATGACGTACGTGACCAGATAATGTCACCGCGTACACGTCCTGAGACGCGCATGTGAAGTCATGTGACTTGAAAACAACACTTCCAATTGGTTCTTAGTAGTTTCTATTCTGCAATATACACGGAGCACTCCACCCACTTCCCTCACTATGTTTTCTACTCTCAAAAGAGAACAACGTTCAACATCTTTCGGAAGACTTTCTTTTCACGCGATAATGTGAAATACTGAGATTGTTACAGGATTTTCTATCAGATATGTGTTCCCATTGCTGTGGAAGCACTAACACCGTGGAAAATTCCACCGATAGCAGTGATATTTTTAACGCCGAGCACCGGCGATTTTTATTGCTTAGAAGCCTTCCTATTATGAAGGTTTATCTCCTAAGTCTCTGATTCTCAAACTGTGCAACGCGGCTCCCCTGTGTGCCGTAATGAGGTGCTAGGGGTGCCGCGCACACTCTAGTGTGACTAACCATCCATAAATTCCACGGACATCTCTACCCTGTTATCTGCAATTGTGAGCATCAAAAGGAGCTGCGCTACGCCCCTGTGAGAGGCCTCACTCCCACTGCTGCAATGGCTTGGCAGTCCTCCAGATGCACAGGAACAGCCCCTCCGATCCATTGAAGTTCTGTGTCGGTCTCAATACCACTTACGAAATGAAAATAAGCACTGAAGAATATTCAAGTATGTAGTACTCCTCCTGCTACAGCATACAGAATGCATTCTATTACCTATACAAAAGTGAAACACCCACGCTACAATCATATAGAACACTTCCTCTAAAGAAGCCTGTGAATAACTTTAAAACATCAGGTTAACCTTTTTTTACTCTCTCATCATTGTTAAAGATAAGTATTTACAATACTATATTAAACAATGCCATGGTTGTTGCTTTTTAATTTTAAAAATCTTGCAATCTTTCACAAACCCAATACTCATGGCTTCTTTTTCGTGACAAAAATCTTGCAATATTACATACCTACATAGAATAACAGAAAAAACATAATACTACAAAGGCCGAACACTCTACTAAACGCGGATTTGTAACCTATGGGGCAGATTTATGTTAACTACTTCATACCCAGATATGCACCAGTTAATGTGCACCACAGTATGCTAGTGCTCCGTTACCCATGGTATGCCACATTTGAAATGTGGCGCACCATGGTACAAAAACACCATACATGCATAACACATCTGTGCTGAAAAAGTAATACATTGCTAGAGTTGCATCGCAAGTGTGATGCAGCTCCAGCAAGGCTCACCAATGCACTATATTCACAATGCTGCGTCAATACCTACGCCTGCTTCAAGCACATGCACAGTTTTGAAACAGCATGGGCCTGAAAGTCACTGAGTAAAATATCATGCATTACAGTCAGCCACTTTCAAGACGCATTCCTTCAGAGGAACACTTACCGTTTATTAGAGGTAGATCGTCCGACTCCACCGGAGGACACCCCTAATGAAAAGGACATATATATAAAATGCGGACTAGCCGCTGTATCGTGCTAGCAAACTTTAACTTAAAAATCTTTAGAAAAAACAAAAGGAATCGAGCAAAATCAGTAGGCCACTGATGGGATCTCTTTTTGACCTCGCTAAAATAGAAACATTAGGAACAACCCCTCATGAGAAATATGAAACTAGTGAGAGGAACCGAGCTCGACGCCATGATGGCTGCAAGACAGCTCGGCTCCGCCGCCCACCCCGCCCAAAATAACGACAAACCCTATGCAAATATTATAAATATACACAACACACCAGCAAAGTAACAGGGTAAAACGTTTTATTAAATAACTATTTACATGGCAGCCTGCTGCAACATCGATCCAAATGCATGCCGCTGTTCCTGTCGAGGTAGCATAGCTGGCGGCCTAGGGGTGGAGGACCGTTGTGCAAATACCCCGGGGACGACACCATGCGCCAAGGCTCGTCCCCAGTACATCCAGAGGTGATGTCCGACAAGTTAAGTGGGGGGATACCTTGCTGATGCCGCCACCCCCACCACCTTCTTCTTGCCTGATCCGGCCAGCTCAATCGATCGAGCATGAGACTCATGCACTCTGATCTCCTTGGCCTCAGTCAAGCATCAATAGTAAGATTTTCATAGGTGAGTATAGGTTCATAGTTTTCCATCCACAGACTAAAAGCCTGGAGTGGGAGTGAAAAAACCATAACTAGGTAAGAAGGAAGGCAGAGACTGTAGGAAGGACTCTGGATATGCTTGGTCCCTGACATGCTTCGATGTCACTGCCTTGCACAAATGGCATAAGTCCTGGATGTTGGGTGCCATAGTTGAGGGTTTGACCTAAGACACGTCCTGCGGTGCCCTGGTCCAACCATCACATATACCTGCGCCAGGAGACGGCGTGGGGTGCACTGGAAGGGAGAGGCGGCGCGAACGAGCCTCCCCCACCTCCCCAGGTGGAGGTTTCTCAGCTACACCCCAGCGCTTCACTCGACAAGCTGAGTTGCGCCAGCTCCTGCGGCACATTGCCTCGCTCGGCCAGCTGAATTACGCCTGCTCTTGCTATTACAGCGTCTCACCCGCCATCCGGCTGAATTGCACCCACTCTTGCGATACAGCGACAGGCGGCTGCCACGGAGCTCAGGAAATGGCGGTCGGCTCAACAGACTTGGGCCTGGCCTGCAAGGATGGCTCTGGGCAACCCTGGAACTCGGACGCTTGACTGCTAGGGCATGGGCCCCATTCCCAAAAGCGCCCCCTCAGCCTTGAAGATTCTACAAGAGTCACCGGGGCCCCCGACTCCCGCAGAGTTCCGGTGGGGAGCGACTGCCATGATTGCTCGCAGAATGGCCACGACGTAGCCACGGGGTGCTCTCATGCTGACGCCAGCTTCAGTCTGAAACATCCAGAAACACTGTAGACTACCAATTCGATCAGTTCCGGTGGAGCCCCAACGACGTATCGGGTTGTTGCATAATGCGTCATATGACACGCCGCGTTAGCGCACCCTGAAATGCTCCGGTGCGCGAGGCGCGAAGCGCAGCTTCCCGGAAGCAATCCGGGGCACGGCGCGGAGCGCGTAACGTAAGCATAACAGGTCATGTGACTTGTTAATAAAACTTTTCATTGGTTCATTTCACTTTTGGGTTCCGAATGATGTAAGGCTAGGTCATGTGACCTAAAAATAACACTTTTCATTGGTTTAGAACTATTTTTTGTCCCAAATGATGAAAACCCCTCCTTGTTTCCTCTTGGCTCCTGCCCCCTCCCCAAGTCTCGCTCGGCCAGCTGAGTTTCGCCCACTCTTGCGGCCTACGACATGGATAGGCCGGGGCGTTATGGATCAGTATGGGCAAATATACACTTGGGGATTCACAAGCAACAACAAGCCTTTGTATTTGGGGCTCTAAATCAACAACAGTGACAGAGAACAGAACCGAACTAAGGGCTACATTTAAACGTAACATCATCTCCCCAGAGGTACATCACCTTACACAGACATGCACTCTGATCTCCTTGGCCTCAGTCAAGCATCAATAGTAGGATTTTCATAGGTGAGTGTAGGTTCATGTGTTCCATCCAAAGACTAAAAGCCTGGAGTGGGAGTGAAAAAACCATAACTAGGTAAGAAGGAAGGCAGAAACAGAATCTTCCTCTGCAACATCAGGCTCTGCATCGCTACTTACTTATAAATGCAGAAAAAACTCAATTAACACAAGGGCTCTTTTCAGAGCCACCTTATATCAAAGCACTCAAACTTCTGATTTATCTCCATTTTCACACTCTTATAAATAGGTGTGCGCGCCCGAGTGCGCGCACCCAGCAACTTAAAAAAAAAATATATATATATATTTTTGCCTTTAAGGGCCTTACTGCACACCCTGAGAAAACCTACGCAGCAAAACAATCTCTACCTTCTCCCCTTTCCATATTCCAACGCTTTGAAATGAACAATATATTTACTCGCAGTGACAAAATGTCGGTCAACACTTCCTGATTTCCTTTGAATCGAACGTTAACAGACGTCACGCAGTAAAAAAAAAAATTCCGCTCGCGCGCAGCCGCTTGAGTGCGCGCACCCGTCCGCGCGTATAGATATATAATTGAATTTAACTTTAATTTTCTCAGCAACTACTGAACGGATTTACACCATTCCAAAAAAAGCGTAATCTGCGTGCCGGACTCTACACTTTTGCCAAATTTCTTATAAATCCATTCAGCCGTTCGACCTGTAGCCGTGTCTAAACGCCCTATGGAAAATAACATGGAGAAAACACGTTTTGGGACCCCCCTTTTATCTCAGCCCCCACTTCACCAATCCCCCCCAAACTTTCAGGGAAGGAGCGCAGCGGACCGAGCCATCTTCTTTGAGAAATTCGCAAAGATTCATCCACCAGGGCCAAAGTTAATCCAAATAGAATGTTGAGGATTTCCTATGGAAACTAGGTCCTAACTATAACTACCTACTGGCGACCGCCAGTAGGTAATATATATATATATATATATATATATTATATATATATATATATATATATATATATATATATATATATATATATATATATATATATATATATATATATATATATATATATTCACTGAAAAAACCATGGGTTATAGACCATATATAGTTAGGAATTATCATTTACAAAACCTTATTTTACTCACACAAAACCATTGAAATTCCATATATAGTTAGTTGCACTAACTATATATCGCGCACCCGCAATCCACTGCTGATCATGTCACATATTACATCATTCATGACATGGTCAGTGACATCACTGATGACATCACTGATGACATCTCAAATGACATCACTGATGACATCACTGATGACAACATCCAGTGACTGTATGTTTCTGTAAAGTTAAAATATGTCTTACATATTGAAGAATGAGTGGATGTATAAGTGTCTGGATGAAGGATTTAGTAGGTGCATGACTGACTGTATGAGTGAGTGAATAAATGTGTGTCACTGAGTGCATGGGTTAGTGACTAAACTGTCTTAATTTGTGCATCATTATGTCTGTTGTTCTGTAAACTGCTGCATGTGTTGATCAGTAGCTATATGAGTAAGTATATGGGTTATTGTTTGGTTGCCCAAGTATTTGTATGGGAGACTGAGTGTGTGTGTGTGTGGGTGGCTGGGAGGTGTATGACTCTGTGCATAGATGTGTGAGCAGTTGATTCACTAGATGTATGGGTTCAAAAGTGCATGTAGAAACACCTGTATGGGCGGTTGACTGAGTGCATTGGTGAGTGAATGGATATCTCAGTGCTACATGTCAAAGTAAGTACATATGTAAAACACAGTACATGTGACAGTTGACATATATAAATAACTGTGCATAAGAGCCAGTGAATGTGTGAGTGGCTGTATGGATCATTGTGAACTTGTATCAGGCATTGTAAAAGAGAGTAAATATGTGTTAGTATATGTTTGAATAAGTAAGGTGTGTATAACTGTATAGTTGAGGAAATGGAGGTGTGATTGATTCTTTGCATGACTGACTAGGTGTGTGAGTAACTCCATGGATGAGTAACAGTCTGTGAGTGTCTGTTTACACTGAGTGTATCTAAGGTTATATAAGAGTCTGAAGAGGTTCATCGTATTATCACATGAATGATGTCATCAGTGATGTGATCAATAATGTCAAATGAGATGTCATCAGTGATGTCATCAGTGATGTCATTTGAGATATCATCAGTGATGTTATCAGTGATGTCATCAGTGATTTCATTTGAGATGTCATCAGTGATGTCATCAGTGATGTCATTTGAGATGTCATCAGTGATGTCATCAGTGATGTCACTGACCATGTCATGAATGATGTAATATGTGACATGATCAGCAGTGGATTGCGGGTGCGCGATATATAGTTAGTGCAACTAACTATATATGGAATTTCAATGGTTTTGTGTGAGTAAAATAAGGTTTTGTAAATGCTAATTCCTAACTATATATGGTCTATAACCCATGGTTTTTTCAGTGAATTTTCAAGGTTTTGTAAATGCTAATTCCTAACTATATATGGTCTATAACCTATGGTTTTTTCAGTGAATTTCAATGGTTTTTTAAAAGCTAATATCTATAGCTGTAAAATGTATTCTTCTTAAATCAAAAAATATATTTTATATGTTTATTAATATTTTTTTTTTATTATTATGTTTTGGTTCGCTCCCGGTTCGCGAACCGGGTAGCTTCCCGTTAGCTCAATTTGGTGCCGCGACCCGGTACGCGAACCGGTAAACGTTCCGTTTGCGCAACTGCCGCGTTAGAAAACAACATCATGACGCATCGCGTCAGCGTGACGTATCGCGTTGTCGCATGAAACGTCATATGACGCGCCGCGTTAGCGTACCCGGAAGTGAACCGGTACGCGAACGAGGCGCGAAGCGCAGCTTCCCGGAAGCGATCCGGGACGCGGCCCAAAGCGCATAACGTAAACACAACAGGTCATGTGACTTGTTAATAACACTTTTCATTGGTTCATTTCACTTTTGGTTTCCTAATGATGTAAGACTATGTCATGTGACCTAAAAGTAACACTTTTCATTGGTTTAGAACTATTGTTTTTCCCAAATGATGAAAACCCCTCCTTCTTTCCTCACTCTGACTTTCATCTTTGAGAGAGAAAGACCCTTTGTGATCACTGAGCAATGGCTTCATTAGTAGCTTCAGCTGGTTCTTCCCCACCACCTCCACCACATCCAAGGAAGAGAGGACCACCTGCTGAAGTTATCATTCAGCAAGAAGAGGAAGAAGAGGAAGAAGAGGAAGAAGAGGAAGAAGAGGAAGAGCAGGAAGAGAGGCATTTTTTACGTGAGGAGCCCAGGAGGTCTCATGTGAAAGAAAATTATATTTGGCAATTTTTTACATATCCCAAGGGCCAAAAAAAAGTCAATGCACGGTACGTAACTTGCCTTATATGTAAAGATAGACTATCCAGAGGGACCGAGAAGAAGTACAGTTACGGAAATTACACAATGCATCGCCATATGAATAGGTGGCATCCTATCAACTACAGTGCTGCGCAGTTACGTGACAAGCAAGATAATCCCCCTTCTATGGCAAGAAGATCAGTTGTACAGGAAGTGACGGGACCAGAGGCGAGGGAGACGGTCCCAAATATACAGATGAGGTGCGGGGAAGTGAAACAAGTCTGCGTACGTTGTAACCAATTACTTTGCTACAGAGAAAGTAGCATCACTCTGATCAACAGAGCTACAGACAATCATGATTGTCCAAAACACCCCAGAGAATAAATTCTTTTTTTTGGTTGCTCCTGTTGAGCCCTTTACAATGAATCGTTTTCGTTTCCCCCCCCAAAAAAAACCCCCCAAAAATATAAAACCGTTCAGAAAATACAAAAAAAGTAAAAAAATGTTGAGAAAAATAATAAAAAAAATATAAATCAACAAAAACAATAAAAAAAAGTTCTTTTCAGAACTACCTCCCCGTTATAAAAAAATTGGTAGAATATTTGGAACTCTGCCAACCTCTATTTCTCTTAGTTCGCTTCCCGGTTCGCTCTCCGGTACGCGAACCGGGAGCGAACCAAAATTTCTTTTTAAAAAAAAGAAGAGTTAGTATAAGGGAAGGAAACAGACAGTTATGTTAAAAGAAAGACAGCTATAGGGAGTAAAGTAGAAATACTGTTTAATAGATCTATTTACTGAAGAAAAGATTTAAGAGGGTATAATTGTGAAAAACAAAATAGATAAAGAAGTGAGGAAAAAAAAGGAGAGTAGAAGAATAACAAACAAGAGTTTCTTAGAGAATGTGACTGAATGATCAAATTAAGATTAAAACATTGGAATAACAGAGAGAAGAAGTAACAGAAAAAGAATGATTGAAACACCAAAGAAATCTAAATAACATAGGGGCATATTATCAACATAGGCGATAAAAATTTCACTGCTTTTATTGGCAGAAATCTGCCGCTAAAGCCGCTTTTGCGGCAGAAAACTGCAGCTAAAGCCGCTTTTGCAGCAGTTTTCTGCCGATAAAAGCAGTGATAATTTAATTGGCTGTGTTGATAATATGCCCCTTACTGTGCTTCAACTACACAGAGAAAGCATAATGAACAAGTTGTGAAAGAGTGATCAGTCAGAGACAGTGAGAGTAATAGAGACGGAGTTAGTGAACAAGAGTGAGGAACTATGAGAAAAAAGGGACTGAGAAAAAGAGTGGAAGGAGTAGAGTAAGTAAGTAATAGAGAAAGGAATGAGGGAAGTAGCAAAGGCAGGAAAGTGAAGGTTAAAGAAATGAAGCAGTGAAACTAATAGAAGTTAAATGTGATAGGAATGTAACGAAAAGAGTACAAAACATTTACCTTATAATTGTCGTTAACTTAGTCACTTGTTATTTTTTAACTTTCAATCTGTGAAAGAGATAACAAACATTTGAAAAATATTAAAACATGTATTTAAAAATTAGAAAAGACAAGGGAAAAGATTGAAGGACAAACAGTTTTTCAACAACTTTGACACTTACAGAAGCTTCTGCTTCTCCAGGCCCCCTACACAGTCCTAAAGATATACATTTTAAACTAACAGTATCTTGATGCAGATGAAGTGAGGCCTATCTTGGAACATGGTGCATCTTTTGCACTGCTGTTGTCTCACAAAAGTGACGCAATGGCAGCGCAAAAGAGGTGCACAATCTGTAGTGTAGCTCCTATTTTCCCAATAGGCTCTGCGCATTGGAATAATACCTACAGCAGTAAAGGCCTAGACCAGACATTAACTAGGTCTACTACTGTCGATACTAGACTTAATTTTTGGGTTTGCCAGCGTAGCTCAGAGTTCGCTAGAAACTTTCTCGAATGTTCAGGAAAGAAGTAACTCCCCTGATTAGACAAGAAGGGATTTAGTTTCTGACAACCATAGAACATGACAACTTTGCTCTCCCCTAATCAAGAGTCAATCTCGAGAGTCGTGTGAGCACAAGGCAATTATTTTACTCAGTCAGTACGTGCATTCTTAGTCTCATCAGATTGTAGAGAAAAGGAAGAGACGGGCGTGTTCAATAAAAAGGTGTTATTTATTGATCGGTCTCTTTTCTCGTACAAGAGAAATGGATCGATATTATTGCAATACTTATAGTTAAGTAAAGTGCATACATTAAAACCAATAGTATAAAGTAATACTGTAAAAACATTGATATGGTTTCTGAGCCATATGATGTTTAAAATGATTAAAATATATTTAAATACACATATACATTTGACTAAACGTACTCAACTGGTGTTTCTAAATACGCCTACCCCGTGTACCTGACCTAAGTCTAATGCGTGGGCGGGAATAGAAAGTTACAGTTTAAGTTAAGTTTGTTTTTCCAAGTGAATAACTAAAGAATTCTCTGTGAGGGGTTATTCAGTTCTGTACCTGGAAGTTAGGATGAATGAGGAATGGTATCTCTTTCTCTGCTCTCGATATTCCAGGCTGCCTGCGAGGGCTGCCCAGAAACGCCGGTGCTGGGTCTCTCGGCTTGAGATAGCAGCGCGTCTCTCAGCGCGTCAGGAAGGCGGGGCTGTGCCAGCGGGGTCTGCTTCTGCTCTCGGCTTCGGCAAGTATGGCTGCTCCGTCTTGTCACCACGCGTGTGTTTGCATAGGGCAAGATCGGCAATATTTATACCTTAAAGGTGCCGAGATTGACGTAAGGATGGACATAGATACGTCAATAAAGATGTCATACGACTTGCTCGTTAGCACATTCTTTTACTGAAGTTCTCTGTGAAATCAAAACAATGGCCGCACGGATTTTCCAGGTTGTCATAGGTTTGATTTGTTATGAGAACGTCGTATGCCTTATCAGGGGCTGGAGGAATGTCGCTTGTCTAATTAGATCTCAAGCGTTATGACCTAATCAGATAACACGTTCCTGTGCCGTAGTGTGACTGCGTCAGATAACGGTATCTGCATCATGGGGGCTTTTCTTGCCTCATGGGCTGACTGTTAGTTAACTTGATAGTTAGTTTAACCAGAATAGGGTCAGGAATAGGGGGATTGATTCAGAACCTATAGTCATACATGACACCCACTCCACGCTAACTATGGTCATATTTACTAATCTATGCATAGTATAACATAGTACAACATACTATAGATTATAGTGTATACCTTACCACCCCAAAATACATAAATGCATTTTGAAATTTTCAAATATACTGAAAAATTGCAGTCATATATATTGTATGCACTTAAGCTATGCTACGCATTTGTAGACATTATTGCTTATTTGGTATATGAGAAATACACATGGAATGGCTCTTAATATGGCTATACAGAAAGAAAGTTCGAGACCATTTCATCACATAATAAAATATTTGTGAACATCCCAGCGGGCAACTAAAGTTTATAAAGTATCTCAAAATAGGAATCTTAGTTCTCTAGGAATAGTTTCTTACTTTAAGCAGAAGATAAGTGTCCCGAAAAATTTGTGAAAAATAATTTGGGGCTGCTAAAAAATTGTTGTCCGTGAACTGGTGGGAAGAATTGTTCATGTGACTTTATTTTTAAAGTTGAAGGCCGAATTCAGGGAACGCCGTGTGCGAGCTTGCTCAAAAGTCTCTATTTCTGTTCTGGAGAGAACATCATATCATTCAGGCTTTCGAAAAAACTGTCAACAGCTTCATGGGAAAGTTCCACTAGGTCGGAAATAGGGGTAACCATGCATTCGTGCGCATGATTGTCTGCATTGACATTCTGATTCGCATTGCTGACAGAAGGTCGTACCTGTTCGATGCTGCTTTCATCTTGAACTTCACTACTCTTCAATCGCAGTGGTGAAGATTCCAGGAATGCCGTCATCAGGATTGGCAGCCTTTGAGGGCAGCACAAAGCGTGAACCTTGGTAGGAACCAACAGTGTATCTGCATCCACTGGCGCATCCGATTGTAGCGTCAGACAGGTGTCTAACACGCATTCTTCTCCGCATAGCAGACACCTTAGTACAGGTAAAACACATCTTTGCCACATTGGTCGAAATGATAGAAACCAAGTCATGTTCAGGTCTCTAAGCCGGGATAGTCCCAGGATTTTTGATATCCGGTCCCGGTATCCAATGGCTAGGATCGTTTCTTCCATTGTCGCGAGAGTTTGATCTGTGACATGGGTTGCCATAACGAAAAATAAGGACTAAGAATAGGATTCCTGCAATTAGTCCCAGGATCAGGGGAAGTCCGCCAAAAATCGAATGGACGAAATCTGGAAAAATACCCAGTATGGCTTTGAATGGTGTTAATGCCATCGAAAATACTGTCTTAAATACTTTGAGACCCCAGTGGTATCAGAAATATTTAAGATTTCGCTCAGGATTTCCGCGAAATGTACGGGGGAATTAGTTGATAATAATGTATGTATCTCTGCAGTCGTCCTTGCGACTTGTAGATCATACGTTTCTTTTGATGACGTGAGCCTTGTAGGCGTCTGAAGAAGCACTGTTTTCATTCTGCTTAAAGTATCTATTCGAATAGAAGTAATTTTCAAACTGGGCCATGCCCTTGCCTCCCTGTCTGGAAAGGAGCTGGGGAATAAAGAACGTCCACAGCACTTGACCTTCGCCGTTGTAGTGACTAGATAAGGAGTCCCGGGCATAAGACTACAACATTTGCGGTCTACAATAAGAATGTAACTCCCATTATAGAGTCTTTGAAAGAATGGTTCTATTTCAGTTGCAGGTGCGCCTTGCTGGTGACATGAAAGGTTGTATGAATTCCCTTCACAGGCTCCGTGCAAACTAATACCGTTACACAGAAGCGTGCCGCTTAGTGACATAGCACAATTGTTGCCACTAAGAAACACTTTCTGTCCTTTATTACTGACACATGCATGTGAATAGGGCAGGTTCCAAGTTGTTTTAAGGTACCCCTTTCCCAATTTCTCGTACATGCCAGCCTGTATATATTTTTGGCAGTATTGAAACCTGAAGGTTGAGATTGGAATATTTATGATTCCGTGGATTATCCATTCACTGACAGGTCGTTCTGACATTGTCATTGGTAATCTTTCTAGTTTTTCAATGCTCAAGATTGTATAATCAGCACCCTTTTGCGCCATACCGATTTGTCTATCAGTAAGGTTAAAGATTTGGAATAGTGACGTTGTGTTGATTAAACGCCAAGGCACATAGCCTGAACGCAGATTTTGTAACGTCCAGCCAAGCTGTACAATGGAACGCAATTGTGACTGACCATGTTGTAATAACAGTAAGTCTTGCGATAATATATCGATTGCTGAAGACACAATGCTGTCCAATGAAAAAATTCTGGAGGACAGAGTCATTAACCCATTGTCCACTACAGAAAGTGATTTTTCCAAATTTATACGGTCAATTTCCCGTATTCTTTCTGCTGTCTCAATTTGAGTAACCTTCCAGGCCTCATTGTATGCTGCATATACAGAGGCTGCTATGAAACGCTTTTGACGCTGTTTGCGTGGTCCCATTATGAAATCACGCAAGTCAGCACCATCAGTAAGTAAAGTTAGGTGTTGCTTAATTTCAGGCAGTGTGGAAGTTTGTAGCCATTGAAGGCATAATTTGCCCACACTGTAGGTTGTTATTATCCCTGGGTGATGTCTTTGGGGATATCTAGGGTCTGGCCTGGTCATTTTGAAACCCTGTGTTTTATTCAGGAATCTATCTTGACAGTTATTTGTATCTGTGGGCCAGATCAACCATTGTTTCCAATCAGGATGTGTTCTGTTTTGGTTTAGTATATGGTTTACGTCTATCTCTTCATCTGTATCAGAGCTATTGCTAAACATTGTTGGCTTTGGAATAGACGGTTTAATTAAATCTTTGATTTTGGCTAAGCCAAGACAGGTGGTTTGTTGAACAGTGTCATTTAAAAATATCATTTGTTCTGGGATCATGCAGGCTCTAAACAAAGCTTCTATACCCTGTACTTGCCATTCTTTTGTACCCCAAACACTTTTCAAATCAACATTTTTGTCCCAATAATCAAATCCAAAAGTATTCATTTTTTCGAAGAATGAATCTGAATATATCAATTTTGTGTTGGTTATCATGGTTTTCATCCCTGTCTTGTTTGACAATTTAAAATAAAATGTTTCAGCATTACTTATGTTAAAACCTGAAAAATATGAATATTTGTCATATACGGTTCTAGAGCTTCCTTTTGGAGGTGTAGCACAATGTTCCCATTGATTATAACTTAAAACATTTCTAGGTTGTGCAGATTTATGTAAAAAATGGTTACCATAATGGTTATAGCAATACATACTATCATAATTTGTAGAACCTTGCAAATAATCATGTGTTGTAAATTTAGCAGACATTACTAAGTCAGACATCATGTTGTTAATGGTTTCGAAGTCCCAATCATCAGCAAATGAGTTTGGTTTTGCAAAGTCACTCAAGGAGATCTTGATTTGGTGTGGATATTTCAGGATCTCGACCGGACCATAAATTTCATAGTCAGTGTTGTCCCACGCTACCCCACCAGGTATAGGATTGGCTGTGAAGTTGGCTGAAGAAAGTTCTCTTTTCTCGACGTGTGAAGATGTGTGTGGTTTGAGGACCAAGTTGATGTTCTGGCTTGCTGTGTCCATTTTAGCATATTTTCCCTCAATGAAGCGTCCCAAAGTAAATACCATGATGAGCCAAAGTATGAGGATAAATGCACCAAAACCCACCCAAAATTCAATCCATGGAGAAACCAGATATGTTTCTTTCAGATGTTTCAAAAGTTCCTTAGCTTTGTCTTTAAAGGATTTTGATGATGGCTGTGTCTTTGATTCACTGAAGCCGTCAGAGGAATCATCGAAGTTGATGAAGTAACCGGATGCAGTTCTGTCAATTGTTCCAATTGGTTCAGGATTTCTGTTTTTTGCATTTTCACTTGGTACTTCAGTATAGATTGGTGTGTCTCTGCTAAATGTCTTTATTTGGGTTTTCAGAGGTCTGAGTTCTATTGCATTGTTGCATAGTCCTTCTTGTTCTTCTTTAGGCGTTTCGAATGTGATGAGCCTTTTTGTTAGGACCTCTGTGCTGGTAGCAAACCTTGGTGTTCTGCTACTTATTGGGAGTCCACTTGGCCTACTGTTTGTTATCGGCCACATGTTGTGGTTTTACCAGGTCGATGGATACAACTCGGTTCTCCTTTTTACCAGCAAGTGGCGGTAGTACAACTGATCTTGTCCCGTTGACAGACAAGACAGGAACTGCTTTTCTGTAGGAAGGCCCAAATTCCTTCTTTACCGCGATCTTTTCCCTGACTAGATCCCCGACTTTTGGAATCCAGACAGGTCTTGCTGGGACAGGTGGTGATTCTTCAGTGGTCGTTGGCTGTTGTTTCAACTGTATGTTGCTCAGGTCTTTTCTTGTTTTGTTTAAGTCCTGCAAAATAGCCAAACGGTCCTTGACATCAAAGCTTTTTTCTTTAACCACTGAAGTCTGACTATCAAGGTCAGAGATCAACATCCTAGTTCCAAATAATAATTCGTACGGACTGAATCCCTTCAGAGAATTTCTTGGCAAGTTATTTAGACTACGTTGGACACTTATTAGATGTTTGACCCACCCAGCTCCCGAACCTAATATCCTTTCCATTATAGATTGCTTTCTGCCTTGGTTTTTTCTTTACACCATCCAGTACCCTCAGGAAGGAAGTGAGAAGATTCCCGCTGGGCTGTGCTCATTTGGCCATGTTTCCCCCCAGGCTGGTGTGCCAGAGTGAAAACAATGGTCGAACGTAACATGCTCTTAGCGTATATGCCATTTAGACTCGCAAATCTTGTATAATAGTCCGGACGTCAGCCGAGTGCTGGTGATCTACATTATAAGTGGAAACTAGCCTGTATATGTTAATCGCAAGCCATTCTTTTTGCTGGTAATATTATCTGCCTTGATACGACGAGGTATTAAACTGTTTCTCTCCCCACTGCGATCTCTGTTGCAGTTTGGGCAGTTTTTTACAAACATGGTGTAATGCAGGCTCATGCCTGGCCACCAGTACCGTGATTGTAATTCTTCCAGAGAATCTTTTATTTTAAGGTGTCTGAGACCCTCGCCCATGTGTGCGTCTGCGATTAACAAGTTTCTCCTGTCCATGTTTGGAATTACTCTATCCCCCACTCCAGGGATTCGAGCAAAAGGGACGGAGTTCGCATCGATTATGTATGTATAATTGAGTGGATAGTTGATCGGTAACGCTGAGCAGTCGCCTTTTGATGACGTTTTCACCGCCAGCATCGTTTCACCGTCAATGTATTTTAATGTACGCTTTTTTCGATCTACGGGAGCCGGTTTAGTGGCTGCCGCTGCGGCTGCTTCAGCCAATGAATTCCCCACAACGTGAATGCCATCACGCTGATGACTCAGTGAGTGTGTCACGTGAGTCTTTGGTAGTTCTTTTTTCAAAAGAGCTACTTGTTCCCAGAGCAGTTTCTGCTTTATTGGTGCATCTGTGTCATCTTTGTAACCGTTCTGAATCCATGTCTGCAAATCCTTGTTATATGCTTTGACGCAGTAATATGAATCTGACACTATAAGTGTCGGGAATTCGCGATCCGCATTATCTAGCGCCATTTTCAAAGCTATTATTTCAGTTTGTAGTTCTGAATTAGTTTCTACTGAGTGTGATTTTGTTAATAGAGGTCTTAGTTTACCTCCGCGCCACACTTCTTTTGTAATCTCACATGTGGGGTTGTATGCATGTTCTCCCCAAACGGAGGGTTGAGCATGTCCGTCTGTATAGATTACACAGGCGTAATGTCGTAGAGGAAGAATGTCGATTGGCAGAGGATACGTCTTTTCATATTTTAGATTTTTTAATTCTTCTAGTTCTGGATCAAAGTAGTAGTATACTTTGTCCGTTGTGATTGAATTCACCCATTGTATCCATTCCGGATTCAATGTTGTTGTTGGTAAATTACACGGTGTTGTTAATGCCTCAAAGGCTGATTCTGCTGTTCTGACTGTGATATGTCTACCGTCAGCTATGTCTTTTTCTCTAGCTATTGCGGTTTGAACTGCACAAATGATTTTTTCTGTATTACTGAATTTCTGTTCAGCTTCTGTGTACAAGTGTGATTTGAATGCAATTGGTACCTTTTCTCCTTCATTAGAAGTCAGGTATGTGAATCCGCATCTCCCTGGGATGACTCGAATCACAAGATTGCGTGTGTTATCACGTGTTTCTAATTTTGTTTTAATTAGCATGTCTGTTTGTAAGGATCTCAAAATTTCTGTGTGTGTTTGAGTCCAATTGGATCTTTTAAAGTCTGGTTTAATTAGATCATAAAGGGGTTTGACCCTTTCTGCGTAATTTGCAATGTATGTTCTTCCGAAATTTAGGAAACCTAGAATTGACTGTAGGCTTTTTAGTGTTTTAGGAGCTTGGATTACGGCACATTTCTCTAGGAAATTGTCAGCCAAGCTTTTGCCTTCACTTGATAACTCATATCCTAAGAATAGGACCGTCAGATGGGCAATTCTGGATTTTTTTAAGTTGAATTTGTAACCCTCTGCAGCGAACCCAAGTATTATGGTGTTCACCCTTTTCAAGTGAGTCTCCAAGTCATCATCTGTTAAGTAAATGTCATCAACATAAGATAATGCTTCATCATCATATAGTTGTAGTAATTCTGTTACTCTCGCTGAGAATACCCCCGGGCTGTTCTTGTACCCCTGGGCTAACCGACAGAATTGTTTTTGAGTGCCATTTACTGAGAATGCAGTTAAATATCTGCTCTCTGGTGCTATGTTTTGACAAAAGAATCCATTGGAGATGTCCAAGGTTGTTTTGTATTTTTTGCGCACTATGTTATTCATTAGTGCAGCACTGTGTGAGTTTTGCACTGCAAAGGTTTTGCAACATGTGTTAAGGTGTCGGTAATCCAAAACTAGACGATATGAATTGTCTGGTTTGGAGACCGGAAACAAAGGATTGTTCATTTGTGAGGTGCAAGTTTCAATCACCCCCTGGTATTCTAGCTGATCTAGTATTTCATTTACCTGTTTTTTAGCTTCTTGCTTAATTGGGTACTGCCTTTGTGCAGTAGGTTGTGATTTTAACTGGATTTTGTGAGGAGGGGAGTCCTCATCCCATCCTACATGATTTTTATATAAAGCAGGTGCTAAGGCCACTGCCCACTTTCTAGCAAGTGTGTATTTTTTATGAATCGGGATATGATTCGAGAAGGCAGGCATAATTACTTCTTCGCCATGAGGGCACTCCCTGACAAACTCTGGTGGCCAGTCTTTTTCAGCTAGCAGGATGTCATAACCCTTGGAGAGGTTATCCCAAAATAGTCCCCTTATTTTCCTAGTCTTATCTCCCTCTATACGTAATGTTATCTCGTATATCTTGTGGGGCTTGCTAACTCTGGTGTCTGCAGTTTCCACTTGAAGGTATTCATTCGTGTCCACTGTCTCCAGATGATTCATAAGGACTTTGCGAGCTATGCTCACCTCTGCTGCGCTGTCTAGCATTGTCTGAGCCCATTCTCCGTTTTTCAGTTGTGTCCTCAGTATTCTCGGCATTTTTAACTACCTTGATACTGGCTACCTTCTTTTTTGGAAATTGTAATTTCTTTTTTAGCTGAGCAGGTTCCTTGTCTTTGGACTTGGCGTGCTCTTCTGATCGTCCTCTTCTTTCCGATTTCTGCGAGGAAGTCTGAAAAGATTGAGAGGGACGTGTATCAATGTCTTGATATCTATCAGGTTTTTTAATATTATCCCTATTTCTAAGGTTATATCTATTCCCAGAGGGGTCACTCTGCGGTGACCTCTGTCTTTGGTTTGGAGATTTCTCTCTTCGCCTGGGAGACCTCCCTCGGGACTGGAATTTCTTTTCTTTAGGATTGGATTGTTTGTTTCCATCCCAGTTCTTTTTTGGTGAATTATTATTAAAAAATATTTTTTCTGGACTTGTAGTCAGTTGCGGTTTTACTGGTATTCCACCTAGACTATCTCTGCCTAGTTCTTCATAGGATTTTTCTATGATTCTGGCAATTTCAGCTGGTTGGTCTGCTATATCTGTCTCTTTTAACCTCTGGCGGATCGCCACGTTTGCTGCCTCACCTTTTATGTTGGCTAATAATATAGCCGAGACCTGCTTGAAGTCTTTTAGTAATTTCATACCAAGAGTTAAAGCAGGTTCTGGACCGTATTCATCTTGAATTTGTTTTAGCACATCTGGTATTACCGAAATGGATGGAACACCGTGCTTTTTTGTGTAGATGGAAGCAAAGACTGTACCCCAAGTGTCACAGTCCTCAATGTGTGGTGCGATTCCCATTGGGAGACATATAGTCAGAATCCTGTGTTTTTCTAATGGGGTGGTGTCAGGAAACACCGCCTCTATTTGGGTAATTTTCTGTGCCAACCAGAATGGTATCTGTTCCCGTTTAGCTGGAACTTTACCTAGGCAGGATTGGATGTTCTGTGGTGTAATTTTATTTGTGTTCCCCTGGTGAGGGGTCAGCTGTGGAAGTTTAATCGCTGGCTGAATTGTTGAAGTCCGCATTACATACTGAACTAATTGTCTATGAATTTTTAGTAGTTGTTTTAGCTGTATTAACAGCTCTGCTGCAGGCATTCTTTCGATGTCTGGATGTGGTGTGTATCCGGCTAAGACCGGCCACGTTGCTCCTGGTCTTCCTAAAGGACCGAGCCTTGTAATGTGATTGTTATGTATTAGGGCGCCATCAAATAAGAGCAAATGCTCTTGGAATTTGAGTGGTACTTCCACCTCCTCGAAAGGAGTGTACGTTTCAGGAGGTTCCTCTACTTTGTAATAGTGGAAGTACTTTGTTACAGCATTTGCTGCTGGAAAATGTATCCATGAATAGTATACCTCTGTCTGCCGATATTCGTGTGCCTCGATTACGAATATGACTGTGCCACCTCTAGGTGTCAGTCCATTTTCTATAAGTTTTAAGGTTATAGATCTCCTTTTAATGACCGGAATGAGTGTTATATTCGGGTCTGCTGCTTGCATGGTAGCATCAGCATCTGCGAGTTCAGTTGCTAATCTAACTGCCTCTCTTTCATCATCACTCTCTGCCATTTTACAGACAGGATGGTATTATGTTTGTTTGCAGATCAGGTTTCTTTATGGAAACAGAGATTAGATGCACAATATTTTGGGACTGTTTTTATCCTTCAACGTTGACTATACCAAGAACCATACATAGGAGTTCCCTCCTGCGAGGTTTTGGAGGATATTACCTTTCACCCACTCCAGACGTCTTTGGAGTATAATGGAAAAAGGGGGTCTGAGTGAGAAAGCACGACTGAGTTACTCTAAATGTCTTACGTTAGTTTTATCGCCCTTTCCAAACGCGTTGGGCGCCATGTAGTGTAGCTCCTATTTTCCCAACAGGCTCTGCGCATTGAAATAATACCTACAGCAGTAAAGGCCTAGACCAGACGTTAACTAGGTCTACTACTGTCGATACTAGACTTAATTTTTGGGTTTGCCAGCGTAGCTCAGAGTTCGCCAGAAACTTTCTCGAATGTTCAGGAAAGAAGTAACTCCCCTGATTAGACAAGAAGGGATTTAGTTTCTGACAACCATAGAACATGACAACTTTGCTCTCCCCTAATCAAGAGTCAATCTCGAGAGTCGTGTGAGCACAAGGCAATTATTTTACTCAGTCAGTACGTGCATTCTTAGTCTCATCAGATTGTAGAGAAAAGGAAGAGACGGGCGTGTTCAATAAAAAGGTGTTATTTATTGATCAGTCTCTTTTCTCGTACAAGAGAAATGGATCGATATTATTGCAATACTTATAGTTAAGTAAAGTGCATACATTAAAAGCAATAGTATAAAGTAATGCTGTAAAAACATTGATATGGTTTCTGAGCCATGTGATGTTTAAAATGATTAAAATATATTTACATACACATATACATTTGACTAAACGTACTCAACTGGTGTTTCTAAATACGCCTACCCCGTGTACCTGACCTAAGTCTAATGCGTGGGCGGGAATAGAAAGTTACAGTTTAAGTTAAGTTTGTTTTTGCCAAGTGAATAACTAAAGAATTCTCTGTGAGGGGTTATTCAGTTCTGTACCTGGAAGTTAGGATGAATGAGGAATGGTATCTCTTTCTCTGCTCTCGATATTCCAGGCTGCCTGCGAGGGCTGCCCAGAAACGCCGGTGCTGGGTCTCTCGGCTTGAGATAGCAGCGCGTCTCTCAGCGCGTCAGGAAGGCGGGGCTGCGCCAGCGGGGTCTGCTTCTGCTCTCGGCTTCGGCAAGTATGGCTCCTCCGTCTTGTCACCACGCGTGTGTTTGCATAGGGCAAGATCGGCAATATTTATACCTTAAAGGTGCCGAGATTGACGTAAGGATGGACATAGATACGTCAATAAAGATGTCATACGACTTGCTCGTTAGCACATTCTTTTACTGAAGTTCTCTGTGAAATCAAAACAATGGCCGCACGGATTTTCCAGGTTGTCATAGGTTTGATTTGTTATGAGAACGTCGTATGCCTTATCAGGGGCTGGAGGAATGTCGCTTGTCTAATTAGATCTCAAGCGTTATGACCTAATCAGATAACACGTTCCGGTGCCGTAGTGTGACTGCGTCAGATAACGGTATCTGCATCATGGGGGCTTTTCTTGCCTCATGGGCTGACTGTTAGTTAACTTGATAGTTAGTTTAACCAGAATAGGGTCAGGAATAGGGGGATTGATTCAGAACCTATAGGAATACATGACAAATCATCATAAAACTGTTCCTAACATTTTAAATGATTGTTTCAGGATGGCAATAAGGTGTGTCCTATCCAGACGTTTGTTTCAGGTGAGGCCTACTCAGGGTTGCAGATCAAATTTAGGCTTGTTCAAGAGTACAGAGGAGATAATACATGTCCAGGCCAACCAATAAAGTTCAGACTTCCTCTGTTTCCCTGGACAGGCCTAAACTTCATCTGCACAATGTGATTCGTAATGTTAGGAAACACAGGTAATGTATTTCAAAAACGTGCAATTTCTTTTGCTCATTTCACATTTCACAATCACATCACTTGTGTTTCCTTTGGTTAGGTATCTCATTGTGCAGATGTAGTCCAGCATATGAAAGAGTACGCAGAAGTGCAGCACTGCATGCAACAACTTTGACACTTACTGAAGCCTCAGCTTCTCCATGCCTCCTACACAGTTCTAAATGTACATCATAAATACAAACAGTACAGAATTAATTATACATGTTAAATGGTTTATTTTTGCTGTTCTCAGAATGTATCAAATTTCACTAAAAACAGTGACTTGAAGGTATTCATCATATAACAGCGGGGAAAAAAAACCACAATCAAAATGATTGTGTTTAAAAAACCCATGTAACATAACCAATCAGAAATCAGAACTCCTCAAAAGTAACTTACTTTCCATGACGTCGAAGGATGTCCTATGAACAGCTTACACTCGCTTGTGCTGTTTTTATTTTCAGCCCGCCACTTTCTGAAAGAAAAGCTCCATCGTTTTGACAAATATGTTACATACAATAAATGACTTCTCGCTCTCTACCACACGTTTCCACAAGGCCAAATCATGTAAGAGCCATTTATAACTCTTGGAATTCTTGTAAGCAAATCCCGTCATTTTGTATTTCCGCAACTTTCAGAAAGAAAACGTTCAAGATCACTTTCACAATCCTGGACTAGTAATAACTTACCCTTCTTGCTCACTCATGTTCTACATTTCCTATGACACTGATAGTGCTTATTATGAAGCAGACTTACACTACCTCTATGACTACTACAATTATTTAATTCTCTACATCACTTTTAATCACAAAGCAATATGAAACAGTAGATACAATAAAATCAACCCCTAGAATCATTATACACCAGTTACCTACCCTAAATTCTCTTTTCTGAAAACAGAAAGTAAGAATATTTTTAAGTAAAAAGGCAACATTGTATCGTAGTCAAATGAAAATAATTTCTGAAACACCAGCTTTTTTTACATTTTAAGCTGTGTAATAAGCGGATCTGTCAAATGACCATCATGCCATATAATAGCTGCAGTTACAAATGTTCTTCCTAAAATCAATGACTGTGTAGCCACAACATTTGTAATTAAAGTTGAAGACTTACTTTCATCAGGTTTATATAATTGGATTTTTAAAATGACATTATAATCAAAAGTTTGGACCAATAATCTAGACAGCATTGCAGACTTACATTCGCTCTACTCCATGTTTTGATTGGCTGCTTGAATTAGCTTATAAAAAGAAACAGTTTTTCTGAACTCATTCAAAGTACAGTTATTTTTCCATGACGTCAAGTGTTATGGTAAGAAGACCGTTTGCTTTACTCTGTTGTCTTTCAACTAATCTGTGCCCACCACTTTCTGTAAGAAAATCTTCTATTTTTCCAGGAACTATTGTCTCTGTACTACACTTATCCTTAAGACCAAATCGTGTAGGAGCCATTAGAACCTCTTGAAATTCCTCAGAGCACATCCCGAGATTCTTTCCCTAAAATTTTGGTTTTAAAAACACCAGGTAAGAATTTTTAAGGTCATACGGCAATTTTTTTTTAAAAGTTAAAACAGAATCGTTGCAGAATGACCAGCCGTTTCTAGACTTTAAATAAGCTGTGTAATGTCCTGATGTTATTGAAGGACCATCATGATATATAATTGCTGCAGTTACAAAACTCCTTCCTGATATTGACAACTGCGAAGCTACAAAATCTTTAATGAAAGTTGTCAATTTTGTTCCATCAGGCCTACATCGATGGAACATTAAAATGACATACTGGCCATATGTTCGTATAAATAATGTCGACATCATTTCAGATTTACATTGGCTACACTCCATGTTGTGATCAGCTGCTTTTACTAGCTTATTAAAAGTCACTGATTTACTGTCTGGCAAAGTTAAATATATAAATCTTTCTGAGTCTACACTAGTAGTACTTGATACCCTACAGTTCTCGCAGTCATGCTGCCATTGATAAGAAAGCCCAAACAGGTGATCTACATCTACACCTTCAGCATGCAATACATCAAGCATATACATTAAAAACTCCTGACAATCTTGCTGAATATTTTGAGAGAATTGTGTTTGACATCTGTCTAACAGATTTCGAATTTCAGACACACTTTCTTTTTTTGTTCTATCAGTGCTACATTTCTCTAACACAGAATTCAACAAACTGCAAAATCTGTGATCCGAATTGACCACAATCTCTTCTTTTACATTTTCTAGAGAAAACAAAACATTAACCACTACATTAGCATAGCAGTTGACACCAGAACTGTTTTCAAATTGAAAACCAACAACATCTTCAACAGAATCCTTTTTCTTTCTGCTTATAATTTCAGGTTCATCAACTTTTCGTCTTTTTGCTACAACCTCCCTAGTATTGGTCACATTTCTTCGTTTCCGGCCTACCACACGTTTCTCAAACAAAGGATATTGAGGCAAATGTGGCGCATACTCTCTTCTTAACCTATTGTATTCCTTAACACAATCTAGATCCGCACAAATGTTTGTGACATCACACTCAATCAAGTACAGTCCCGATAAAGTTCTAACTCGTGACAATGCCACATATGCCATACCCTCCTTGAACACAGAACTGCCAATATTCACCAATGCACTGTCTACACTTAAACCTTGTGATTTATGGATTGTCACCGCATATGCCAAGCAAACAGGAAACTGCTTACGGCGAACATATAAGTCTTTTACAAGCAAAAATCTAGCAGAACAACGACCAATTAGCTGTACTTCCTCAATGCCATCAAATGTAATTTTTAAAAATTCAATTTCATCTCTATTTCTGTATTTCACAAAATCAACAACATTACCCATTGATCCATTTACCAGACCTCTTTCAACATGTAAATTCCTTCTTAAAATTATACGGCAATTTAAGCACACATTCAGAGTCTTTTCAAAACCTGCAGTTTTAGATATAGTCTTCTCTAATGAATCCAATTTTGTTTTCTAATTCTCAGACAAAATAATTGTTGATCCCATATGCTCTACTCTGTCAATAGCTTCCAGTTTCACAATCTCTTGGTTTTCTAAATGCAACATTTTGTTGTTGAAGACGGCACATTCTGCAAGAGTTGGCATCAAACATATTCCAGATTTCTTCTCAGTAATTTTCTGAAAAATATTCTCAGGCACAACGTCTTGTTCTGGATATAAATTTGACAGTAATCGTGCATGTAAAGCTTGTTTCCCATGCTCGGTCACTTTTCCAATTCTAACATCTTGTAGAATATTCTTGTAAACTTCATCCTTCGCCTGACGCATATTTTCATGCAGTTCAGCATAATTGAAGTTTAACCATATATTGACGTTGCCAATGCTCCCTAGGCACTTCCTGGTATCTTCATGCGTGAGCATTTTGAACACAGGTTGTCCTTTCACTGGTGTCAGCTGCAGAAGATCTCCGAAAACAATGATGTGTTTGCCACCAAATAACACATCATACTCTGTTTTAAGAACTTCTTGCACTCTCAAATGCACAAAGGCAAGCATGACATTGGAAACCATGCTTACTTCGTCAATGATAAGAAGTTTCATTTTCCTCAAGACTCTTGAAACTTCACAACAAGCATCTCCAGATAATTTGTGGTATTGTAATTTGTTATCATGCTCCACTGGCAGCATCTGTAGACGATGCAAAGTAATACCTTTAATGTTATGTGCTGCCAGTCCAGTTGGAGCGGTGACAACACAAGACAGCGATGACTCAGTCCTTTCCTTCAAATAACATGAGATTGCTTTAATGAGGAAACTCTTTCCAGTTCCCGCTTCTCCACTCACGTACAGTCGGACAGGCTTCAACGACGTACATGAGCACTCTTTCTTCTCATGACTTAATCCGTGATCAATTTGCTTGGTAACTTCGTCATATATTTTCCTCTGCTCAACGTTGAGTTGTCTTTCCAAGTCTACTAAGTTAACCGCATCCTCCTGAGCATGTGCCATGGCTCTTTCCACTTCATTCATGGCAGTGGCAGCTTCATTTTCAATAACAGGGCCTCCTAGTGGATCCTGACTCAATGAAACAGAACTCTGACTGTCCTGAGAACTGTCTCTGGCAATCTCGGCTGCAATCGTTGCTTCCTGCTCGATTTCCGCATTCAACATTTCTACATATTTGGGAAAAGCAGGACATTCTATGGTCTCCTTGGCGGCAGTGAAAGAGTCTTCGTAACAGAGGAAATCTCCAAGCAGTTCCTCTTCTGCACGCCAAGGCTTGAAAAGTTGCAAAAGTGCTAAATAGAAAAACTCCTTTTTTTCAGGAGATTCGCCACTCAATTTTCGATGGTTTACCAAGTGGCATTTTCTTTGCTTGACCAGACATCCCTCACTTCCAATTACAGCATACACTCCTTTATCAATATCTTCTTTGATGTTCCTCTTGAATATATAATTTTGTAGAACCTCATACAGACAAACATTCTCGAGGTGACTGCTTCGATTTGGATAATATGTATCCAACATGTTGGTCTTCAAAATGTCGGTACTGTTTGGCTCCTTTTCCGCCAAATACTCAATTTCCCGCACAGGTTTCAGAACTCGATTACGCGTTGCAGCAAGACCAAGACTCGCCCAAACAATACTCCTAGATTTGGCATAGAGACTTGCTGAAGACAAGCGGTCAGAACATTCGTAAGCTCCGATTTCTCGATGCGACAACATCTTCAGACTGAAACTGTACAACTTCTTACTGAGGCTCTTTTCATGGGAAATGTCCTCCCACATATCCTTCAATTCTGTCTTTTCTTTTTTGGTGATGTAAGATGTCACATACCGAGCCACAGCCATACAGTTATCAGCCACAAACTGTATATCCATGTTAGCATTCCACATGGACAAAATCACTGGGTTGTAGTCGTTGATGTACTTGGACTCTTCGTTCCTCTTCAAATTGTATGTGTTTTTAGGTGATTTCTTCATCACATTATGTCGCAGCGAAGACATCAAACTGTTTACTCTTCCTTTAGAAATCACCGGTCGTGGAAAGCCAAAACGACATTTGGTGTAGAACTTGTCCTTGTTTCTGAATTTACGACGACAGTACTTTCCACAACGATGGCTTTGGAAACGTAGAACTTTTTCTCTTAGACTTTTCTTCTCCTTTGCGTTTGGAACAGCACACGTAGAATACTGTTGTATGAAACTCATCACTGAGTCTTCTGGATCTGTTCCAAATTTAGGTGCATCCTTGATCCACAGCAGCATATGTATATGAGGAGCACCTCTTGCTTGGTACTCCTTTCTCCAGAAGAAATCCAACACCTCTCCAAGAGGTGGATTCTTCTTATTCATGATGAAAGACATCATAGCTTCAAATCTATGATTGAAGTACCTGCATACATTGACTGGATCCAAAGAGCACAGTTCTCCGGGTGTCTTGAATTCGATGTTATCTACGTTAGCATTTGCCTCTCGTAGAAATTGAAGTAAGTCTTCCCAGCCATACTCGGCACAGCTCAGAGTGAGGAACCATGTGGGAGTACCTAAGTTCCTCAGCATACATTTTAAATCACCATGACGACGGTACCAGTACTCATTAGTACCACGCTGACACGCCATGAGATTAATCAGGTGAGAATCCAAAATACTGTCTTGGACATTGACTTTATCCATAAAGTCACTTGCCGAGATGTTTTGCATCTGTGTACCACTTTTCAAGATGTGGTTCACTGCATATGACAGTCCAGACAGATCGCTTTCAAACAGGAGATGAAACAAATAGGGAATACATTGTCGAAACCTAGCATCTTCTGCATACAATCGTAAAGTCCGGTATTCAGAAGCAGGAATTTGATGAGGTCGCTCATCATATCTTCCTCCTTCACCTGTTGGAAATAGCTGTGGGAAACACCGAGCTTCCAAACTTTCCTCCCAGACACTAATGGGACTCCCTATGGCTTGTTTCATTTGAAACAACTCAATAGCATTCCCCATGACTTCCTTGGAATGCAAAGGATGAACACTATAATGTTCATATATTTCTTCACTTTTAGAGGGTTCTACTTTCTCAATTTGACCAGCACACAAATCGCTATCCTCTTCCTCACTTACTTCCTCTTCTGCAACATATACATTCTTATAGTACTTATTATTTTTTTTCAAATACAATGTTGCCTTTTTGACTTTCCTAACATCCACTAAATCTTGCCATATTTTCTTATTCTTTGTCGGAACCCCATTAACTAAGATAACCAGAGGTTCCTCTTCCACTTTTTGTACTCCAATTGTGTTAATGTTTTTCTTCAAATCTAGAGGCAAATAAACAACTCTTCCCTTTAATCCTCTCTGTAAATCTGATGGAGGCAATTTCCCTGTCTTTGGCTCCATTCTTACAATAGCCTGAAAGGGATGGATACTTTGAATCAAAATAGATTCATAAGTATTTAAATCCTTCAATTCAGAAGGAATCTCAACCAATTCCAGATTATTATGAACCGCTCTAGCAGGCATCTGGTTTTGATTTAATTTATTACAACAATAAGTACACACACGTTGATCCAATCCCAAATCAAAACAATTTTCTACCATCAAGTATGTAGCGAAATCCTTCCATTCACTATTATTTTCCCTTTCACTTTTTGCATATAAATCCACTAAATTAGTCTGATTCTTATAATAAGTGCGTCGACAACACACACAAGTGAAACTAGGCCTCTCACTTGATTTCACCTGAAACGTGGCAATTTCCTTCTGAAAATTATCTGTACTGGAAACCTGTACACTATCTTCCACATTACCCTCTTCTTCTGGGTCAATTTCAACATTCTCCTCTTTACTTCCAAAGTAACAAAACTCAATTTCTTCATACATATTCTTCACATCTATTTCATAACCATGCAAAAGAGCAGCACATAATTGTTTAAGCATAACTGCTGGACTCTTAGCATAATACAACATTCTAACTAATTTCCTCACTTTATTATGATGCACTGCTAGCATCCTGAAATGATGAAAAACACTCTGGCATACTCTCCTGGAAAGACAAGCCAGTGAATGACCATGCAAACCTGTCACTTCTCTCACTCTGCAAGGGTCTAATTCTTGCAACAACTTCATTTTCTGCTTCAAACTTTTCTTATTAAATGTCCGTACAAAATCACAAAGCAAATTGATAGAATCCTGTCGCACACTGCAAATACTACTACACTTCCAGGTGTACACAGGTCCCTTAGGACGTCTTCCTAAAACCTCATTACCTAACACATCCTCTGCCTCTGTTATCACAAGTTTTTCTTTTTCAACTGGCCAACCATCTTTCACCTCATAAGCTCGACCGCTGGTGTCAACTGCATGCACCAAATCATTATCCTGGAAATAACTCTCCTCATTGAAAAATGCCTCACAACTTGAACTATGCATCCATTCTCTGGAAAAAACTTCACAAAAATTACTACGATTAACTGTTCTCTTCCATCTACTATTTCTTTTGAAATCATAAATTGCCTTGTTTAGCTTCCTAATTCTATTGATTATCAAAATAAATAACTTTCGTTTAATTTCAAACGCCTGATCAATAACTTTCTCAACTTTTTTTTTTCTCTTATAAAAAACCACTTTCTGTTGACCTTTCTTAATATTTTTTAGCAAATTGCCAATTATCCTGTTGCGGAACATTCGTTTACGAATGTCCCTAAACTGTTGTTTCCTTCTACTATCATGCACAGAGTTATCTCTTGCTCTAGCAGTAACATTTTTGATTGGCCTTTCCTTTCCATTTAAATTGCTTCTCTTTTTCTGGACAAAAACATTTTCTGTAGTACTACTTTTTTTTCTAGAAATGTTTCTTATGAATGTTTTCGTGGTCTTACCTACCCGGTGCTTTCTTGGTGACTTGACGATTTTTTATGGTAGAGGACTGCTGTATTATTTCATGGACCTGCTGTCTTTGACGTTTTGCAGCCTTTTTAATTCTATCTTTGGTTGGCATTCTCAAATTTTGAAATGATCTGCAGTTGAATCTGTGGTAAAATATAATAAAAAATGTTATTAACCACTATTACCAAACAGTAAATCAATAACAGTCATCAAAAACTTAACACACTACTTGACATTTTTACATAGAATATTTTTTAGTGCTTTGGCAAATTTAGAATACAGAAATAGCAGAAAAGAAATGGAATTCTTCTTCATTTTACCTGTCCTGTTTTATATGTGAATCTGATCTAATTTAATGAGCCTATTTTAATATTTTATTGAAGACACTACACATAACCTGTTTTTGAAGGTGTGTTTAATTTAAAATTAAACAGTTTACATTTTTACTTTTAATTTCTTCTAACTTTTAAAAATAAATGTTTATAGTTCCATAGGCTCAAGCAGGTCAGCTTCCCAACCTATGTCATACAATTCTGACAAATCAGCATCCTCATCACAGTCTTCTTCATCCTCAGGATTTAAATCATCTAAGGGATCCACTTCCACTGACGTTTCAATTACAAGTACAACGATAAGATCAAGATAACTGATTCCTCATTATCACTCATGCTTGATGTTGTTGTTATCTTTAAAAAAAGAGAACAACAATGAGATGTTGCAGAGTAAGGCACAAATGTCAGAGACTATAATAGTAAAATTGTTTAACAAGAGTAACATTTTGCAGCTATTATTTAGCCATGTCCACCGACTCTTTTTACCCTGCTCATACTTAAATGTAAAGGGGCAGATTTATGTTAACTGGAGCATCCCCGGGGATGCACCAGTTAACGTGCACCGCTGCTCTGCCACCCATGGTGTGCCGCATTTACAATGTGGAGCACCATTGAGTAAAAACAGCACAGATGCGTCATGCATCTGTGCCGCAAAAGCAGCACATTGCACGAATCACGTCGTAAACACGACATGTCTACTGCAATGCACAGGAGGAAGCCACACATTGCATGGTGCTTCACTCCTTATGCCTGTTTCAAACAGGCGTAAGGATTTGATTCAGCAATGCTATAAATCTGACTCAGTGAAATCTTCTAAATTTCACTGTGTTAGTTTTACAGGGCTTTCATGCAAATGAATGCCCACCCTGCAACAAAACACCTATATGAAACCTGACGCAACTTTCCTGTGGCACAGGACTTTACAGCATAACACATCTGCCTAGATGCTTCAACTTGTAAATATGTCACCACATAGCAAATCTTTTGCACCGCCGCTGCGTCACAACAGTGACGCACAGTGACGCAAAAGAGGCATACACCTATCATAAATCTGTCCCTAACATTTTAAATGATTGATTCAGGATGACGATAAGGTGTGGCCTATCCAGAGGTTTGTTTAAGGTGAGGCCTACTCAGGGTTGCAGATGAAATTTACGCTTGTTGAAGAGTACAGAGGAGATAATACATGTGAAGGCCTACCAATGAAGTAAGTTATGTCCACTTCACTCTTCAAGAAAGGCCAGACCTCTTCTGTGTCTGTGGACAGACCTAAACCTCATCTACACAATGTCATTTGTAAACTTAGGAAACACATGTGATGTAATTGAAAAATATGTAGTTTCTTTTCCTCATTTCACAATCACATCACCTGTGTTTCCTTTGCTTAGGTATCTCATAGTGCAGATGGACTCTAGCATATCAAAGACCACAAATAAGTTGAGCAGTGTATACAACAATTTTCACATTTACAGAAGATTCAGCTTCTTATCTTGTCGGAGAAGAAATGAGGCCTGTCTTGCAACATGGTGCATGTTTGGATCACTGCTGCATCAATTTCATGTGGCACGGGACTTTACAGCATGACACATCTGCCTAGATGCATCAAGTTGTAAATATGTCACCACATAGGAAATCTTTTGCACCACCGCTGCGTCACAAAAGTGACGCACAGCGGCGCAAAAGAGTCACACACCTATCATAAATCTGTCCCTAACATTTTAAATGATTGATTCAGGATGACGAAAAGGTGTGGCCTATCCAGAGGTTTGTTTGAGGTGAGGCCTACTCAGGGTTGCAGATGAGATTTACAGTTGTTGAAGAGTACAGAGGAGATAATACATGTGAAGACCTACCAATGAAGTAAGTCATATCCACTTCACTCTTGAACAAAGGCCATACCTCTTCTGTGTCCGTGGACAGACCTAAACCTCATCTGCACAATGTCATTTGTATATTTTGGAAACACAGGTGATGTAATTGAAAAATATGGAGTTTCTTTTCCTTATATCACAATCACATTACCTGTGTTTCCTTTGCTTAGGTATCTCATAGTGCAGATGGACTCTAGCATATCAAAGAGTACACATAAAATGAGCACTGTATACAACAATTTTGACATTTACAGAAGATTCAGCATCTTATCTTGTTGGAGATGAAATGAGGCCTGTCTTGCAACATGGTGCATCTTTTGCATCACTGCTGCATCGGTTTCATGTGGCACGGGACTTTACAACATGACACATCTGCCTAGATGCATCAAGTTGTAAATATGTCGCCACATAGCAAATCTTTTGCACCGCTGCTGCGTCACAAAAGTGACGCACAGTGGCGCAAAAGAGTCACACACCTATCATAAATCTGTCCCTAACATTTTAAATGATTGATTCAGGATGACGATAAGGTGTGACCTATCCAGAGGTTTGTTTGAGGTGAGGCCTACTCAGGGTTGCAGATGAGATTTACACTTGTTGAAGAGTACAGAGGAGATAATACATGTGAAGACCTACCAGTGAAGTAAGTCATATCCACTTCACTCTTGAACAAAGGCCATACCTCTTCTGTGTCCGTGGACAGACCTAAACCTCATCTGCACAATGTCATTCGTAAACTTAGGAAACACAGGTGATGTAATTGAAAAATGTGGAGTTTCTTTTCCTCATTTCACAATCACATCACCTGTGTTTCCTTTGCTTTGGTATCTCATAGTGCAGATGGACTCTACCATATCAAAGAGTACACATAAGTTGAGCAGTGTATACAACAATTTTGACATTTACAGAAGATTTAGCTTCTTATATTGTTGGAAATGAAATGAGGCCTGTCTTGCAACATGGTGCATCTTCTGCATCACTGCTGCATCGGTTTCATGTGGCATGGGACTTTACAGCATGACACATGTACCTTGATGCATCAATTTTTAAATATGTCGCCACATAGCAAATCTTTTGCCCCGCCGCTGCGTCACAAAAGTGACGCACAGTGACGCAAAAGAGTCATACACCTATCATAAATCTGTCCCTAACATGTTAAATGATTCATTCAGTATGACATTAAGGTGTGACCTATCCAGAGGTTTGTTTAATGTGAGGCCTACTCAGGGTTGCAGATTAAATTTACGCTTCTTCAAGAGTACAGAGGAGATAATACATGTGAAGACCTACCAATGAAGTAAATCATGTCCACTTCACTCTTGAACAAAGGCCAGACCTTTTCTGTGTCCGTGGACAGACCTAAACCTCATCTGCACAATGTCATTCGTAAACTTAGGAAACACAGGTGATGTAATTGAAAAATATGGAGTTTCTTTTCCTCATTTCACAATCACATCACCTGTGTTTCCTTTGCTTAGGTATCTCATAGTGCAGATGGACTCTAGCATATCAAAGAGTACACAGAAGTTGAGCAGTGTATACAACAATTTTGACATTTACAAAAGATTCAGCTTCTTATCTTGTTGGAGATGAAATGAGGCCTGTCTTGCAACATGGTGCATGTTTTGCATCACTGCTGCATCGGTTCCATGTGGCACGGGACTTTACAGCATGACACATCTGCCTAGATGCATCAAGTTGTAAATATGTCACCACATAGGAAATCTTTTGCACCACCCCTGCGTCACAAAAGTGACGCACAGCGGCGCAAAAGAGTCACACACCTATCATAAATCTGTCCCTAACATTTTAAATGATTGATTCAGGATGACGATAAGGTGTGGCCTATCCAGAGGTTTGTTTGAGGTGAGGCCTACTCAGGGTTGCAGATGAAATTTACGCTTGTTGAAGAGTATAGAGGAGATAATACATGTGCAGGCCTACCAATGAAGTAAGTCATATCCACTTCACTCTTGAACAAAGGCCAGACCTTTTCTATGTCCGTGGACAGACCTAAACCTCATCTGCACAATCTCATTCGGAAACTTAGGAAACACAGGTGATGTAATTGAAAAATGTGGAGTTTCTTTTCCTCATTTCACAATCACATCACCTATGTTTCCTTTGCTTAGGTATCTCATAGTGCAGATGGAGTCTAGCATATCAAAGACTACGCAGAAGGTTAGAACTGTATGGAACATGGCTATGTAAGTCAAATAATCAAAATCTAAATTTGCCAAGCACACATGGGGGCGTATTTGCAAGGACCTTGCACCACAGGGAAAGGTCTTAAATTAAAATGGGAAAAATAACATCAGAGAAACTCAAAGGCCTTATAAATATGCCCCAAGCAACCTATGAAGCTCTAGCAGTACATATCAAGAAACCTAATTGTTTTAAAAAATCGTTTTTAAACAAATCATCTAAATGAATTATATATCTACATTCAAGGAGAAATGACTTAAAATGGCCTAAGACACATGAAATCGTTTTTTTTAAGGCCCTTGCAACATTTTTGGGTCACTTTTAACATGGCTATGTTAGTCAAAGAATTAAAATCTAAATTTGCCAAGCACAGATGTGGGCATATTTACAAGGACCTTGCACCAAAGGGAAAGGTCTTAAATTAAAATGGAAAGAATAACATCAGAGAGACTCAAAGGCCTTATAAATATGCCCCAAGCAACCTATGAAGCTCTAGCAGTACATATCAAGAAACCTAATTGTTTTAAAAAATCGTTTTTAAACACATCATCTAAATGAATTATATATCTACATTCAAGGAGAAATGACTTAAAATGGCCTAAGACACATGAAATCGTTTTTTTAAGGCCCTTGCAACATTTTTGGGTCACTTTTAACATGGCTATGTTAGTCAAAGAATTAAAATCTAAATTTGCCAAGCACAGATGGGGGCATATTTACAAGGACCTTGCACCACAGGGAAAGGTCTTAAATGAAAATGGGAAAAATTACATCAAAAGGAACTCAAAAGCCTTGAAAATATGCCCCAAGCAACCTATGAAACTCTAGCAGTACATATCAAGAAACCTAATTGATTTCAAAAAACGTTTTTAAACACATCTTTTAAAGCAATTATATTCATACATTCATGAGGCAGTGAGTTAAAATACCCTAAGACACATGAAAGCATTTTTGTATGACCCTTGCACTTTTTTTGCATCACTTTTAACATGGCTATGTAACACAAAGAAACAAAATCTATTTGTAAAACACTTGACACCAAGCAACATTTTAAATACACAACTTTCTTCATAATTTTCTCCCAAAACCATACTATTCTCTATCTAAATTAAATGAACCTTTTCTCACCTTAGCAAATACTTTATGAGTTTCAAAACAGTCTCAGAAACACACCAAATTGTCTTTAGCAGAGCAAAAGGTATGCACTCCAGAGTCTGCAGCTATGAAAAGCACTGAAATGCTGTAACTCATCACACATATCTCTCATGTCACCCAATCAAAACTCTTCCCTCACTTTTTTCAAATCAACACCCTTCCCCCCTCTGGCCTTTCTGCCTTTTTTGCATAGCAACCACCTCCTGAAAGACCTCTGATGTTTGCAAGTTCACACAACAATGTTTCAATTGAACTCTGAACTCTCAGTGCACCTGCGTATCCAGTGCAATCTTTCATTAAATGATTTTTTCTTGACCATTCAAATTACATCTTTCAAAGAACACATCCATGCACCCTAACTTTCTGTTTTCAGCAATCAAAATCCACCAATCACTGCTACTGCTTCCTTAACACAGAAACTCCACAGTTTTTTTCATTTTAAACTCTTTTTTTTCCAACTGCCATTTCATTGCCACACTTCATCTGACTGCAGCAGAACCTTCTCTCACCATGTTTTCTGTCTGGATTGTTGGACATAGTTACATCTACTGGGCTCAAAGGTATGCTGAGAACAGAAATTTACCTAACCTCAATTTACAAGATGTGGAAATTAAGTGGTTTGGCCACAGAGGATTAAAATGTCACCAATTGATACCATTGGTGAAAACCTTTATGCATTTGCCTAAATCTGACCTGTTAATTGTGCACTGTGGAGGTAATGACTTGGGCACTTTGACTGGTGTAGGTCTGGAAATGCTTTTAAAAGACACCTTTGAGCAATTGATGGCACTTTTTCCTCAAACTGCCTTGGTATATTCAAATATATGCCAAAGACAGAAATGGAGGTGGTCGAACCAATTTTGTCCACAAATTGAGAAGTCGAGGAAGCATGTAAACAAATCTGTTTCAGCTTACATGAGAGACCATGGAATGGGCTCCATGTACAACAATAACTTGCGTTACTACATGCAAGATATCTACAGAGGTGATGGAGTTCACTTCTCAGATGAGGGCAACAGAGTTTTCATTTTGAATTTAAGACTGTGCATTGGTACCTACTTATAAGTACCTAAATGTACCATAAACCCAAAAGCTCTTCTCAGAGCTACCCTACATCTGATCACTCACAATTATTATTTTACTCTAACTTTTTTCACAAATTTTCAACAAAGTACGCTCCCCGGAGCGCTACCCGGTACGCGAACCGGAAGCTAACCGCGCAAAATGTAAAAAAAAAATGTTTTTTTTCGCACATATGGGCCTCCTCAGCCACCCTCAGAAAACCTAGGGGGTCAAGATACGTCTACCGTGCCCCCTTCTACCCATTCTGAACATTATTTGCCCTCCATCTTGTATTTTAATTCGACCGAAACACAAAATGGTGGACTCCCGTTACGCTGCAGGTTCCCGTACCGGGGGGCTCACCGGGAAGCGCTCCATTAAAAAAGGTGGGAAAGTAATTTACAAAAGAAACCCTGGGGACACTTTCACCAAATATAGAATTGCTCATACTACATACCAATCCCTACCATTTTCACTAATTTGGTTGGAATTCCATTTAGTTATTTAGCCTGTACACCTCTCTAAATACCCTGAGGTAAATTACTTCACAAAACACATCTGAAGTGTTGGAATTGACAACCAATTAAAATGTTACTTTCATTTTCTACTTTTTTTACCTGACATTTGATTGGTTATGTACCTGAATATATATAAAAAAAAGAGAGAGAAACACAGCCATTTTGACTACTACTTCCTGGTGTACATTCAATAGGATTTTCAGTAATTACTTCAACTTCTTTATAAAGGTAAGTTGTTATTTTAAAAACTGAAGTATATTGTGCACTTTAAGATAATATGGTAAATTTTTTCTGATAGTTATATACTATCCCTCTGTAGTAGTTATACATTTAGATAGACTTCTCTGTTATAGTTATGGATGGAGTTAGGCTTGTCTTGTATAATTATGAATTTATTTACCTTAAATCACACACTTTTTTATATTCCTACTTCCACTCTGATACTATACACTGCCCAAAGATAAATTCACTGTTAAAAACTGCCTATCTAAAATTAATCCCAACAGTGCCCTATCTCTACTAATATATTTTTTTTAATGCAAATTTCAGGCAAAATGGAAGGCGAACAGAAAATTTCATTTGAAATTGTCCTTCCAGAGACCAACGAAGAAATCATTGATCCAAATTACATTGATTTTATGGATGAAACTTGGGACGAAGAACTACTGCAATGTGTGCAATCAGTAGATGTCCTCCTTGAAAATGAGGACATTTTACACACTCAAACATTACAAACTATGTTCAATGAAAATAACGACATTTCAGACAGTGAAATGTTAGACATTTTATTAAATTTTGAAACACAATAACAATAATAAATTATTGGTTAAAAAATAAAGAAATAAAAAAAAATCAACAAAACAAATAATCAATTAACATACAATATTTGAAAAGTCTATCATTCTTTTTTCCTTATAGTACGCTCCCCAAAGCGCTTCCCGGTGCGCGTACCGGGCGCTCCCCAGGCAAAAAAAAAAAAATAATGTTTTGCCCCGCGGGGCCCTTTTAAAGCCTCCACATCAAACCTGGGGGGTCAGGGAGGATCTACTATGCCTCCTTATGGTCATTTCCCCCTTTGTTTTTGCCTCCTCTTGTCTCTCGATCCTACCGAGAGACAAGATGGTGGCCGCTCTGGACTGTTTAGCCAATCAGCTTCGCTACGCGAAGTTCCGTTACGCGTCAGGTACGCGAACCGGAGCGCGCTTACAGATATATATCTATTTTTTGAACGTTAATTTCTCAAAATCCACTGGATCACATATATTGAGACCTAGCAAAGGCACATCGGGCTACCAGTCCCTACAATTTTGCCAAGTTTCGTGCAAATCCATTCAGCCGTTCGGGCTAAAAGTGAGGCCAACCGCCCTATGGAAATTAACATGGGAAAAACACGTTTTGGGACCCCCCTTTTTTCTCAGCCCCCCCTTGACAAACCCCCCCAATTTTTCACTGGCTGCTCAGAAACAAAATGTTCCATTTTCCTGAAAATTTCAGCCAATTCCGTCCACAAACGCCAAAGTTATTAGACATAGAATTTTCAAAAATCCCATAGAGAAAAAATCCTAACTATATATACCTACTGGCGACCGCCAGTAGGTAATATATATATATTTATATATATATATATTACCTACTGGTAACCGCCAGTAGGTAATATATATATATATATCTATATATATATATATATATATATATATATAGATATATATATATATATTTATATATTACCTACTGGCGGTCGCCAGTAGGTAGTTATAGTTAGGATCGTTTTCCATAGGAAATCAGCAACATTCTATTGGGAATACCTTTGGCGCCGAATGAGGGATCTGCCTGTAATTTTCCTTAACTTTGCCTCGCTGCGCTCCGCTCCTTCCCTGTAAGTTTCGGGGGGATCCGTCAAGCGGGGGCCGAGATAAAAGGGGGGTCCCAAAACGTGTTTTCCCCATGTTAATTTCAGTAGGGCGGTTGGACTCACTTTTAGCCCGAATGGCTGAATGGATTTCCACCAAACTTGGCAAAATTGTAGGGACTGGTACCCCGATGTGCCTATGCTATGTCTCAAGATATATGCTCCAGTGGTTTTTACGAAAATTAACTTTGAAAAAATATATATTGGGCTACATTGGGCTATATATATGTTAGAACCCAAATGTAGCCCAATGTAGCCCAATGTAGCCCAATGTAGCCCAAAGATGGCCACCAGAGACAAAAAAAACAAATGTAGCCCAAATATCAGCCAGATGTAGCCCAACTATAGCCCAATGACAGAATGTCCCAGAGTGTTCTAAAGAACAACTAGAGTGCTAATAGTCTTACTTATGACAAAAGTATGGCACACCTGAAGTCCTCTTGATTGGAATAAAGTGTTAACACTTAAAACATTTAATTTGCAAAGGAACAAAATGAGGGGGTTCATTTTGCCATAAAAGTTATGATTAGTGCTGAAGAAAGAAAAATTAGGGCACATTTTGAGTGACTTCTCAAATCCTCTTATATTTCATTAAAAACATTCTGATATGCAGTCTCCCAAGATGGCCACCAGAGACAAAAGAGCCCAAATGTAGCCCAAATATCATCCAGATGTAGCCCAACTATAGCCCAATGACAGAATGTCCCAGAGTGTTCTAAAGAACAACTAGAACGCTAACAGTCTTACTTATGACAAAAGTACGGCACACCTGAAGTCATCTTGATTGGAATAAAGTGGTAACACTTAATACATTTAATTTGAAAAGGAACAAAATGAGGGGTTTCATTTTGCCATAGAAATGTTATTCAAATAAAGCTGTAGAGTGAAAAGAGTGCGAGGTTCAGGTGTTTTCATTACTGGCAGCCCGAGAAGAAGGGGTTGTTCCTCGAAACGCGTTGGCAATTGGATTTATGAAAGAGCAGGAAGGCAGGCTGCATTAAGGAGCCGCATGGCGAGGCTCTGTCACGTGACCTCCTATTGCTTCAGGGCACTTTGGACGATAATAAATTAACACGGCAGCCTGGCCGTGAGGAGGAGCACCATCGCCGTGAAAGCTGGAGGAGAATTCCATATACCAGCAGGGTGAGGCTGTTGTTTTGCACGAATCAAGACAGTACCAGCACAGTGCCTAAATATGCTAAAATTGTCTGCCGAAATGCTCGTAACCTACTACAGGATTAAAATGCGCCTTGATAATGTATGAAACATTTGAACTTACTAAAAGAAAAGAATAATGTTCGCACTCAGGACTCCATGCCCCAGCATACATCAAAGACTTGCACCGAGCACACGCCCACTGAGGGAAGTGATGTAATTCAAATAAAGCTGTAGAGTGAAAAGAGCGCGAGGTTCAGGTGTTTTCATTACTGGCAGCCCGAGAAGAAGGGGTTTGTTCCTCGAAACGCGTTGGCAATTGGATTTATGAAAGAGCAGGAAGGCAGGCTGCATTAAGGAGCCGCATGGCGAGGCTCTGTCGCGTGACCTCCTATTGCTTCAGGGCACTTTGGACGATAATAAATTAACACGGCAGCCTGGCCGTGAGGAGGAGCACCATCGCCGCGAAAGCTGGAGGAGAATTCCATATACCAGCAGGGTGAGGCTGTTGTTTTGCACGAATCAAGACAGTACCAGCACAGTGCCTAAATATGCTAAAATTGTCTGCCGAAATGCTCGTAACCTACTACAGGATAAAAATGCGCCTTGATAATGTATGAAACATTTGAACTTACTAAAAGAAAAGAATAATATTCGCACTCAGGACTCCATGTCCCAGCATACTTCAAAGACTTGCACCGAGCACACGCCCACTGAGGGAAGTGATGTAATTCAAATAAAGCTGTAGAGTGAAAAGAGTGCGAGGTTCAGGTGTTTTCATTACTGGCAGCCCGAGAAGAAGGGGTTTGTTCTTTGAAACGCGTTGGCAATTGGATTTATGAAAGAGCAGGAAGGCATGCTGCATTAAGGAGCCGCATGGCGAGGCTCTGTCGCGTGACCTCCTATTGCTTCAGGGCACTTTGGACGATAATAAATTAACACGGCAGCCTGGCCGTGAGGAGGAGCACCATCGCCGCGAAAGCTGGATGAGAATTCCATATACCAGCAGGGTGAGGCTGTTGTTTTGCACGAATCAAGACAGTACCAGCACAGTGCCTAAATATGCTAAAATTGTCTGCCGAAATGCTCGTAACCTACTACAGGATTAAAATGCGCCTTGATAATGTATGAAACATTTGAACTTACTAAAAGAAAAGAATAATGTTCGCACTCAGGACTCCATGTCCCAGCATACATCAAAGACTTGCACCGAGCACACGCCCACTGAGGGAAGTGATGTAATTCAAATAAAGCTGTAGAGTGAAAAGAGTGCGAGGTTCAGGTGTTTTCATTACTGGCAGCCCGAGAAGAAGGGGTTTGTTCCTCGTAACGCGTTGGCAATTGGATTTATGAAAGAGCAGGCAGGCAGGCTGCATTAAGGAGGTGCATGGCGAGGCTCTGTCGCGTGACCTCGTATTGCTTCACGGCACTTTTGACGATAATAAATTAACACGGCAGCCTGGCCGTGAGGAGGAGCACCATCGCCGCGAAAGCTGGAGGAGAATTCCATATACCAGCAGGGTGAGGCTGTTGTTTTGCACGAATCAAGACAGTACCAGCACAGTGCCTAAATATGCTAAAATTGTCTGCCGAAATGCTCGTAACCTACTACAGGATTAAAATGCGCCTTGATAATGTATGAAACATTTGAACTTACTAAAAGAAAAGAATAATGTTCGCACTCAGGACTCCATGCCCCAGCATACATCAAAGACTTGCACCGAGCACACGCCCACTGAGGGAAGTGATGTAATTCAAATAAAGCTGTAGAGTGAAAAGAGCGCGAGGTTCAGGTGTTTTCATTACTGGCAGCCCGAGAAGAAGGGGTTTGTTCCTCGAAACGCGTTGGCAATTGGATTTATGAAAGAGCAGGAAGGCAGGCTGCATTAAGGAGCCACATGGCGAGGCTCTGTCGCGTGACCTCCTATTGCTTCAGGGCACTTTGGACGATAATAAATTAACACGGCAGCCTGGCCGTGAGGAGGAGCACCATCGCCGCGAAAGCTGGAGGAGAATTCCATATACCAGCAGGGTGAGGCTGTTGTTTTGCACGAATCAAGACAGTACCAGCACAGTGCCTAAATATGCTAAAATTGTCTGCCAAAATGCTCGTAACCCACTACAGGATAAAAATGCGCCTTGATAATGTATGAAACATTTGAACTTACTAAAAGAAAAGAATAATGTTCGCACTCAGGACTCCATGTCCCAGCATACTTCAAAGACTTGCACCGAGCACACGCCCACTGAGGGAAGTGATGTAATTCAAATAAAGCTGTAGAGTGAAAAGAGTGCGAGGTTCAGGTGTTTTCATTACTGGCAGCCCGAGAAGAAGGGGTTTGTTCCTCGTAACGCGTTGGCAATTGGATTTATGAAAGAGCAGGCAGGCAGGCTGCATTAAGGAGGCGCATGGCGAGGCTCTGTCGCGTGACCTCGTATTGCTTCACGGCACTTTTGACGATAATAAATTAACACGGCAGCCTGGCCGTGAGGAGGAGCACCATCGCCGCGAAAGCTGGAGGAGAATTCCATATACCAGCAGGGTGAGGCTGTTGTTTTGCACGAATCAAGACAGTACCAGCACAGTGCCTAAATATGCTAAAATTGTCTGCCGAAATGCTCGTAACCTACTACAGGATTAAAATGCGCCTTGATAATGTATGAAACATTTGAACTTACTAAAAGAAAAGAATAATGTTCGCACTCAGGACTCCATGTCCCAGCATACATCAAAGACTTTGACCGAGCACACGCCCACTGAGGGAAGTGATGTAATTCAAATAAAGCTGTAGAGTGAAAAGAGTGCGAGGTTCAGGTGTTTTCATTACTGGCAGCCCGAGAAGAAGGGGTTTGTTCCTCGAAACGCGTTGGCAATTGGATTTATGAAAGAGCAGGAAGGCAGGCTGCATTAAGGAGCCGCATGGCGAGGCTCTGTCGCGTGACATCCTATTGCTTCAGCGCACTTTGGACGATAATATGAGCAAGGCCGTGTTTGGCCGAAACGCGTTGGTGGGGTGAAGTCTTGCAATGAATAAGGCTTAAATCGATCTCTGACTGTGCCGCCTCCTTTGTTCAAAATAATTATCCGGGTCAGGATCCGACCCCTTGGCAGAGCACACACTGTGGAGCGCGCTCCCATGGCTATGGGATCTCTTTGGTTGCTGATATATATATATATATATATATATATTAGTATATATATATATATATATATATATATATATATATATATATTCACTGAAAAAACCATAGGTTTCACACCAGTTATAGTTAGGAATTAGCATTTAAAAAACCTATTAAATTCACTGAAAAAACCATAGGTTTCACACCAGTTATAGTTAGCTGGAAATTTTACTCGCATAAAACCATTGAAATTCCCACGTTATAGTTAGTTGGACTCACTATAACTTGCGCCTGCAATGCACTGCTGATGACGTCACATATTACATCACTCATGACTTGGTCAGTGACATCACTCATGACATCACTGATGACATCTCAAATGACATCACTGATGACATCATCCAGTGAATGTGTATCTTTCTGAAAAATAAATATTTTTTATATATGTATATCTAAAGGTTGATGGAAGAATAAATGGGTAAATAAATGTCTAAATGGATTATTTTTGTGTAAAATTGATTGGTTAACTGACTTATTAAATGTATCTTAGTGAATACATATATTAGCGAGTAATGTTTAAATATTTAAATATCTGTATCTGTGTCTCACTTTGTGTATAAGTGGCTGCATGGGTTGGTGAGTAGCTACATGAGTGTGTATATGGGTTATTAGTTGTTTTTTTGAGTATCAGTATCAGTGTCTGTATGGTTCGGTGGGGGATATTACTTAGAGCACAGATGCATGAATGAGTGACTCACTATTTGTATGTATTTTGAAGACAGCATGTGTGCAAGACTGTATGGGTGGATGATTGTGTGTATGGGTGGGTTAGTGAGTATGTGTTTTTATAATCGATTGTTTAAGAGAGTAAATATGTTTCCGTTTCTGTAGAAGTATGTGTAGTGGTGTGTATATAGCAGTATAATCAAGTAAATGCTTTTTTGATAGTTTATTTGAATGTGTGAATTTGTGTGTGAGTAACTATATGGATGAGTATTAGTGTGTAACAGGATGTATAGGTGTATGAGTACATATGATGAGTAAGTACATGCATGAGTGACTATATAGAACTGTTGGTGAATGAGTGGATGTGTATGTAGATGTTGGCATTACCTAATAAGTTGTTGTAATTGGTATTGGTTTCTCCTTTTTTAAGAAAATGTTAGTTTCTATTTTTGAATGTGTGTGTCAAAGGTTATTTTATGCTGATAGGAGGTCTGCCACTTTGTCACAAGGATGTTGTCATCAATGATGTCATTTGAGATGTCATCAGTGATGTCATGAGTGATGTCACTGACCATGTCATGAGTGATGTAATATGTGACGTCATCAGCAGTGCATTGCAGGCGCAAGTTATAGTGAGTCCAACTAACTATAACGTGGGAATTTCAATGGTTTTATGCGAGTAAAATTTCCACCTAACTATAACTGGTGTGAAACCTATGGTTTTTTCAGTGAATATATATATATATATATATATATAAATATATATATATATAAAATACTGCTAAGAATATAAAAATTAAGGGTCCAAGACTGCTAGACTAGCATTGGTGCCGTGGTGGCGGTTCTGTGTCCGCTTCATCACGAGGCGGCATTTAGGACTGGCCACTGCTGTGCCAGGGTACCACTGTTCCCTGGTAGTGGTGCATAACAGAGGGCATATATAATATGCAAGGCTAGACCACCACGTTCTGCTGAGCATATTATGAGTTTCCCGTCTGCCAACCTTTTCATGGCAGGACCTACAAGGCCCCCATACCCACACCAACATGAAGATGCATTCAGGGGGGCACTACATGTGCCCCCCTGTTTGCATGCACCCCAAGTTCCAGGACAGCATGGACTTCACAGTCCATGCCGTTCTGGAACGTCTTTTGCATTCCAATTGCGGTGCCTGTTTTCAGGGCACTGCTGTGGGAAATCAAATTAAAAGACCGGAAAAGCCCAACAGACACAAGTTTTACTCATAATCTGGGTGTATCCCTGAATGGCTTTGTCAGTGCTGAGCTGCCTCAGAGCCAGGACAGCACCACCAAAGTCATAATGGGCCCCATAGTTTTCAGTTCCTTTTAATGTATTATACTGCTTAAAAAAATAAGTAATGTAAGAGATGATATGTTTGTAAAACATTATATAACTACAAATAAAACTGTACACTTAAACCATATTGAATTTATAAGGGCAATTATTCTGAAGGCATTCTGATGCAAAGATGATTTTTTTCGTGTAAATAAAAAAATTGCACTAAACTTGTAGTTATTAAAAAATAATGCACAGTAAGAAATGGTACATATTACAAGAGATGTTGGAAATTCTATATAACACTTAAAAATTGAGATGTAAAAATGTATAATAATAAACTAACAAACCATTTATGTTACAAATTACTATAACTTTTCAAGGTACGAAGTAATTAAAGCAAATAAATGCTAATAGTTTACAGAACTCACATATAAAAACTTTGTGACATGTTATACTTTGTGGGAGGTCTGATTTACTACTCCCACTTTAAACTTGACCACATTGAAAAAAGTGGTGGGCTTTGGGTATCCCAGTTTACTATTTCCACTCTTTGGAGATTTCAGATGTTCTATTCACAAATCTTTGGGGATTTCAGACTTACTATTTACACTGACAACATAACAAAATTTAGGAATATATTCAGCTATGAGGTGTTCAAATGTACTATTTCTTCTCCAAATGTATCCACATTGGGAAAGGTGTTGGATTATGGAGGGGTTCAAAGCTACTGTTCCCACATCAAACTTTACCACATTGTGGAAATCCCTGGATTTTGTATAAACTAAATGTAATATCCCAACTCCAAGCTTAACCACACTGCAGATTATTACCCTAAAAATGGTTATTTGCAGACATTCATTTTAATTAAGAATAAACATTCAATATATATATATATGTTTAATTTATAAGCATACACAATTTAAAATAACAATAAATGTATTATTTAAAATTGTTATATAAAAAGAATTTAACCAGTTAACAACATTGAACATGTTTAAATTAAATGACAAATATTTTAAATCCCAAAAAGATATTAAAATTAATTAAGTATATTTATTTTAAAATGTATTATTACAAATAAAAATCATTTAAAATAAAAAGTAACAAAACATATTTCACAAAAAGAGATTCATAAAAACATATGTATAACAAATTGTAAAAACTATTAACATATTAATATAAATATGTAAAAGTTTTACAAACATTACATGTACAAATCCAAATTTTAAACATTTAAAGTAGAAAAATAAGCAGTTTACAAATCTAATATATTATTGGATAAAACATTTTTTTAAACAAATTTACAAAAGAACAATTATCAATATACATTACCCAAATGGCGGGTGGGCTATCAAAACTGCACAGAGTATCTGTTTACAAGCCGGCCGCTCCAGTAATAGAAATTTACAAAGTACAAGCGAGAGCGGCTTCCAATGACGGGGCGGAACTATGGGGGCACTATAGGCCTACAAGTTTAGCAAGGGTAGAACACTCATTTATGAGGAACTTTCTAGGACTGCCAGTTAGCACCCCGTTAGTGCCTCTCAGGCTGGACCTGGGGTTACTCCCTTTGGAGGAGGAGGTGGCATTAAGGCCACTTACCTATTGGAGAAGACTATGGTCTGCCCCGGAATTGGTCTCTTACCGAAATGAGTTCAGGGATGTGTGGGCAGTAATTAAACATAAGAAAACTCCTTGGCTAACCCATATTAAGGATCTTTGTGGCAGGATTGGCCTACCAGAGCTCTGGGATTCACCTGATGTATTATGCCCGGCCCTTCGCTGGGCGGACTTGGTACATCAGTACAGGCACCATAATCTACCAGCTCTCCATGCTAGGATCATTAGTGGGTAGAATGACTACTCAGTTCCTTCAAATAAAAGAGGAGTACAAAAAGGAGGACTTCCTTGACCTGATATATCCAGCATCGGCAAGGAAGTTGTACTTACAGTTCAGAATGGGTTGTCTGCCGCTCAGGGCATTTACTAGTAAATGGGACTTGAATGACAATACAGAGTGCCCAGATTGCAGACACCACTCGGAAAGTGAAGTCCATGTTTTCTGTTTCTGTCCTGAATACCAGTTGGTGCGTAATCACTGGGTGAAACTAATTTGTAGGAACTTGGGATATAGAGAATGTGAAAATGCCTTTAGAGTACTAAAATATTACATTCATCCTCCTATCAATTTCGCCGTCTCCCACTTTTTAAATGGAATGTGGTCAAATGCAGAACCTTTTTAAAGATATGCACTGTGATCCATATATTCTATGAATTTTAAATGTATTCTTCTGATAACTATCGTGAATGATTTAATCTGAATTTTAGTAGTGCTGCTTTTATATGTGTAAATAGGTGTGTATATATATGATTATAGTAGTGAGTGATACACTCTATGTTATTTATTACTAGAATGTACTGTTTTATGAATTTTATCATGTACTTTTATGGTCCCTTTGTGACCAAAATAAAGTTATCAAAGAAAGAAAAAATATACATTTAAGTTACTCCCCTTATAAACCTTGCATTCCATCCCTATAACTATTGTACAAAAACAAACATTTAAAAAAAAATTAAGAACAATTATAATTTAGGCCCTGATTATGAGTTAAGCAGTCTGACTGCCCAACTGCTGTGTCTGCGTCCTACAGGACACCGCAGCACCTGTGGTCTACCACCTGCAGTATAATGAGTTGTGCTGTCTGAAACGCCAACTGTGGCGATGGCTCTGTTTCCGCTGGGTAGTTAAGAAAAAGGGGTGACCCTGTATCCCTCAGAACCTGGGTAAGTAATGGTTAAACAAAAGTGGTTCTGTCGGGTAGAACAAGAGTGAGTTGGGGATGCTTTGCTTTTAATGCACGCAGAAAAGAAAGCTCTCAAACACACAAAGACCGAAGTCTTAGCACTTAATGAATAAGACATGAGATCAAAGCACCATGCACACCTGTCCCCCATTTGCACTTTATGTTTATGTCTATTATTGGTCTTGGCAGTCTACCTTTGTAATGTATATATCATTGAATATAGTAATTCTGATATAAATAACATCATCTAATCTTTGATCTCACGGTTTATTCATTAAGTGCTAAGACTTCGATCTTTGTGCGTTCGAGAGCTTTCTTTTCTGATTGCATTAAAAGCATCCCCAACTCACTCTTGTTCTACCCGACAGAACCACTTTTGTTTAACCTCTGTTCCCACTGGGACCATGATGGTATGCAATGTTGGTGTTGTCAGGGCCACGGTGTACCCACCGAGCATATTACGACTACACAGTGGTCTACCAGCGGCAATTACCCAACAGCAATAGACCGCTGTGGTACACGTGCAGCAAATCACACAACAGTGACCATTGAATGGATTAAAAAAAAGCTGATGTGCTTTTGTCATGTAGACACACCTGAAAAGCACAATATAAAGCTCACCCTATCCCTGACCAGGGCCCTTTGCACCTCACCTACAGCACAGAAGATTGGAGACAACCTTCTAAAACAAGGCAGCCCTCCTTATCACTTTCATCTCACCATTTAACTCTTTCCAGCACCTGTAATGTTAGTTTTGCACGTTTTTACCTGTATCGCTTGTTTATTTTTCCTATAAAGTCACTCACAGTTTTTTTATTGCCTGGTCAAAAAAACCTGCGGTTCACTGAGGCTGAGTTGCCGGTCATGGTAGAAGAAATCATTAGAGTAGAGCCCCAACGATTTGGTTCCCAAGTCAAGCATCCTCCTCTTAGTAGGAAAACAGAAATGTGGGACTGGTTAGTAAGCAGAGTGAATGCTGTTGGCACCGCCCTGCACGCACAGCTGGAATTTAGGAGGAGGTGGACTGACCTCAGGTTGAGGGTACATACCTGATACAACAACTACCACCTGGAAGCCCAGAGAACTGACGGTAGCCCACCCAGTGCCCCATTACAATTCTTTCCTAGGTAAGAGAAGGTTTTGGCCATCTTGCATGCTGAGGGCTTGACAATACCTTGGGGAGAGGACTCTGGTAAGTTACACTTCAATACCTGTCACAACATCACAATGTCCTGTTTGCTCTCAACTCTGTTTTTGCTATTATGCTGTCTATCTATGTTCCTAACATGCAATGCTCAAAATTATCTGAGATGTCGGCTTGTCTGTGTCAATGTGCACTGTTACAAATAGGAGGACATGTATCCAACTCCCTGACATGTCACATGTTGGAATGGTGTCTGTAAGTGGATTACTATAGAAATATCATCCCAGGACCCATGATATGTGTGAATATGTAAAGGTATGGTTCATCCTAAATGCATATTGCCAGCAGGTATGGTACACTAACCATTTGTCAAGTGTTGGTAAAGTGATATTGAAGTGACTACAACTACCATGAGGCCTTGTGACAGGAACGCTAACCAAGATGCAAGACTCTTTTGCCCCTTGTCTGCCATGTCACAACAGTTGTTCACTCATCAGGCAGGTTACCGTTTGTCAAGTGTTGGTAAATTGAGATTTGAGTGACTACAACTACCATGAGGCCTTGTGACTGAAAATTTACCCAAGATGCCAGATTCCTTTTGCCCCTTCTCACTTGTCCTCCATGACACAACTGATGTACAAACCAGCAGGCAGGTTACCATTTGTTGGTAAAGTGAGAATTAAGTGAATACAACTACCATGAGCCCCTGTTACTGGACCTCTAACCAAGATTCTGGATTCCTTTTGCCCCTTCTTTCCTGTCTGCCATGTCACAACTGATGTACACCCATTATTCAGGTTACCATTAGTCAAGTGTTGGTAAGTTGAGATAGAAAAGCTACCACTACTACCATGAGACCCTGTTACTGGACATTTATCCAAGATGCTCGACTCCTTTTGCCCCTTCTCACTTGTCTGGCATGTCATGTGCAATGTACAAACAATGCTCCACTCAGATATATATCTGAACACTTTGCTGGATGGTGCCCTAATCTCATGAACTTAAACCACTGATGCCAGGAGTGACACCCTAATAACTGTGTACCCCCAATATATTTAACCCATGAGGGGAACACAGCTGATTAGCAGTGGCAGGTAACCTCTTGAAAGTGCGCTCCTCACATGATGAACAATGCTAAATATACAAACAAGTTGTGATTTGCCTGTATTATACACTACTAGTCCTTGGAATGGTCAGAGTCACATGTTACGACTACACTGTGTTGGTTGAAATGTTTTGGAGATTCCATGTCTATCGCTAAAGCCAAAATGCCACATATCTGCACATCTAATGAGCTGATGAAAACTACTACATGTATTGAATGTCTTCAAATGTCTAGTAACCAGTTTAACCTACAGGCTAATAGATGACAATACTAATTTCTATCTATTTTGTTTTATTCCAGGTCCCTATTTGCTTTGACACAAATAACATGGAAGTAGATATCTCACTTCCACCGACAACAATGTTAACTATTTCTCAACAGGTTAATCAGCCACAGCGCCTGCCCAGAGGTTTGACACTGACAGAGTTCTGCAACACCCCAGGATCATACCTCAGTGATGAAAACACTCCCAGAGATGTGGATGATGGTCCTGGCCCATCTGGCCAACCCGGGCAGACAGCAATATTGGGGTTCACTGTGCCCACAACACCTCCCACCTCAGATGCAACAACACAGCCAACCACTTCACGCCAACCTGTGTATCCAACACAGTCAGCATCATCCTATGCCCACAGTTCTGGATTTTAAGGTGGCTATCACTACCCCAGTCACTGATGAACCAAGACCCATTGGGAGGGTGCAGGCTGTGCCAAGGGCACAGGGCTGTATGGGGCTAGGGGACATCAACACCACCCTCTGCAGGGCTTTTCCACCTGCATCTACCCCTTCCTGTGGTTAAGGTCTATCAAGGCTATCAACAACTGCCACAGCCACAGGAAGTGAGGCTCTGTATGAGGAGAACACCCTTGCAGACACCTTAGTTTCAGCAGCTGCAGATCTCCCTCTGGCAAAAGAGGGGACTTCCACACATACATCCAGGAGGTAGGGATGGCAAGACACTCACCACCGACAGTAAGAAACTTCACACCTAAATTCCTCTTGTGTATGCAACACATTCACTTTGTGGACTATTTCTGTCCACTATTCCATATCTGATGGGAGTAGGATGTTAGACTTTGGACTCCAGACAATTTGGATCCTACAAGGATGGTTTCATTCACCATAACTGAAGACTTCACTTTTGGCTTTCACTTTGTGATTTATAGTACATTTGTTATCCTTGTTCACTTCATTAAATACACATGTCGCTGAATCATTGTCTCCTCTTGTACTTCTCACTTATAACAATGTGAATGTACGACCATGTGAACTTTACAATTTCAATACTAGGTACTTCTGGAAGAATGGGTATGTTGTATGCAAACAATGTTCAACTTAGTATCACTACCATGTCACAACAACCCATCCATACAAGGTTCTTGCGTGATAACATCTTTATTCCATTGTTCAAATCATAGGCTGAAATGATGTCAGAAACATAGGAAATAAGACATGTCAGTGATCACATAATCAGTTGCATACTTTCACAACATGGAAAGAGGGAATACAGTTCATACACAATGAGAATTTAGCCAAAGTGATGCATGAATTGGGCCTAACACAGCATTGTGTTGGATCACATGATGGCACACGTATTGCCTTAGGACCAACACACCATAAGGAACTGGTCCAATCGAATCCAGATAACTTCCATCTTATCGCTGTGCAAGCTGTCTTGGTACCAGCTTTGTACACCCAAACTCCATGACAGACATTCCCAGGACCAATCCATGTCCACAATGTACATCTGAACAGCATCATATACCTGCTAATTTCCCAACTCTATAATGTCCCTATGAAGATGCCATGGTGAAGGATACTAAAATAGTCCAACAAAGAGGTAGATTAGCAGAGAAAACATACATATGGAACGAATCACATTTAGCTACTAGAGAACACAGTCCCAGATAACATTTAGAGTTAGACAAAGCTGCACTTACAAATCAAACACCTTTCCCTAGATATTACAATAACCTATATTCCTAGTATGTAGCATTAACATCCTCCTCACAACATCACAAGAGTTGCAATAATAGTCAAAGTCATTACATCTCACACCATACTGACACTCAGGAGAGGACTTTTCAGAAGACATCATGATGCAAGTCTGTTCCTTCCTCTTCACCACTATCATCATCATCATTTGGCATTTCAGGTGCCTCACACAGTAATTCTTCATGGCTTGCATTCTCTGTAAGGGATGTTCAGTTGTTGTGGAGCATGCAGCAGGCCACTGTGATCTTAAACACATTCCCGGGTGAGTAGAGGAGGGCTTCCCCAGTCTTGCCCAGACATCTGAATCTGCTTTTCAGGAGCCCAGAAGCCCACTCCTCTGGCCGCTGTGTTCTTCCATGGGCCTCATTGAAGCAGACTTCCCCTGGCGTAGTAGGATTCCCTAGCACGGAGGGTTGGGATACACTGAGTCTTCTAGATTGGAGACAGACACAAGTGCAACAATGAGTTACACACTTTCAGATTAAACTACCTGACATTACCCACACAAAGTTAGGATGAATCACACTTACCAATAAGCATGGCCATCTCCGGTGATAGTTGTGACATCAGCTGGGGTATAATGCGGCTCTGCAGTGTGAAGGAATCATGTGCAGATCCTGGGAACCGGATGCAGCCCTTTGAGATGTACAAATCCGGTAAGTAGACAACGTGTACATTGATAGAATGGAAATGCTTCCTGTTGTGGTACACTTGTTCCTAGGCTTGCGGTGTTACTCATGCAATATAATATAGGGGCCATCAATGGATCCAATCACATGGGGGTTGTGGCCAAAAACATGGGAATCACCCTTCACAGTGGCTAACTCTTCACGTCTGGGTAACAGGATTTAGCTGTCCACATGTCTCAACACTGCTGCTTGCACCTCTTGGAGTACCCGACTGAACATAGTTTGTGACATTTCACCCTTAATAGCCACAGTGAATGGAAATGAGCCTGTAGCCAAATAAATGCAATACATACATGAGTTTCACAAGTGGTGGGATTGACGTAGGGTAAGTTGTGTGAGGTAGGATGTCAGGCTCCAACTGATGACAGAAGTCTAGAATTCTTTGACGATTCAAACAAAACTTCTGTATCACATGTCTCTCTTCCATGGTCTGAAGGTCAGGAAATGGGCTGTACACTGGAGGCTGGCAACTCCTCCATCTCCCATTGTATCTATGTGAGGAGAAAATAAAAATGTATATTGTCCACAGTGTCCAGTGTAACATAAATGAAGAGTAAGGCAAAAGTTATGTGTCTGACATAAATACTTCATGAAGCATCACACATTTCACATCATCATTGTTAAGTGTTTAGCATCCACCAGTCAACCCCGATGTGGCCTTCACATGTCTGAAACAGAACTGTTCACATCATCAAATCAGAAATTGCTAATTTACACTTTGGTGAGGTTATCATTCCATTTTATGTGCAATAACACCAACCGCAGTGAACAGTTCACTGCGCACATTTTGCCATATGCACAGTAATGCACTACACAGATGATGTTTTGTACGGGACAGGATATGGGAATGCCGTTTTTTCAAATGTAAACATGTTTGCCCTCATTTTTAGTGGCGATGACACATTTACCTGTCACTAATACTGTTTTCCCAACCGCTAACACGGCGGATGCCTGCTTTTGCTAATAGGACATTTTGAGAATCTGCCTCCGGCAGACATTGTTCGTGTGGAGGGCGATTGAATCCACAGCAGACACAGCCATGGACTATCAATGATAGTGACGGCCGCAGTCCAATGGCAGTGTGCGCTAGTGTTGATGACTGCGTAAGTGGCACATATGTATGCCGCAGTTTGAATAATAACTCACTTCCTGACACTGCTGCTATCAACACCTCCTCCATTTTAGCTGCTGATTGCCAACTCTGCGAACATATTATGGCATGCCATACAGGTGAGAGTGCACGTCCCTTTACTCCAGAAGAGCAGGATACTCTCGTTGATGAGGTCCTTCCCCTGTATGGTCAGCTCAATGGCTCACCAGAGGACTAGATACTTTTCTCTAATACATATTTAACTTGATTTAACTGCTTCCTTACTATTACCATAGGCTATAATGTGCCTCTGAGTGTCAGAGTGTAAGCATTATGTTCATTGCATATATTGTGTGGTGCCTACATAGGACACTCATGTAATGAACTATGGGGCCCTGTACTTTATGAAAAGAACACCATTGTAATGTGTGATGAGGGTGATTTCTACTTGAGTTAGATGCATGTATCTATGCAGGATCGAAGTTCATAGTAGCTTCAATGATTTCTCAAATCACATCATGGTATATGTGCATAGTTATGTATAGGCTTTACACCATGAACCATGTCTGTAAACCGTTATAAGCATTTTAGGATGATGTTAGCCATGTGTACTGTCCCACAGATCACTCAGCCCACATCAGTTTTGGAAAACTGTAGTTTGGGAGGCAGCTATACCTCACAGAGCTCTTCAGAGTGCCACACAACCGTATGCTCACAAAGAGAGATGGGCAGAAAATTCATTTTTATGTATTGAATTGGTGGAAATTTGAGGTTCATGTGGGATCAGTCAGCTCAGACTGCAAAGAGCAATGCCTGACAATGAGTTGTTTGCAGTTTGGGTCATGGCCCAGCCTGGGCCAGAGTTACAGTGGCAGGAGAACTGATGCACAGAGCAATGTCCCTGTAAACCTTTATGTTCCCAGAAAGAGTTATCTGTACCACTAGTAGCCATAATATCTTTTACATGGATAATATAAGTAGTGATGACTGAGGTGACTGCCTGACCTGATACTTGTTTCCATTGACCCACAATATCAATGTGTGCCTGTCAGTAATGACAGTGCCCTTAGTCACCCAGGTCTGTTTACACTTTTCCAATAGTGTTGCTTCTACTATATAGGCTTTTGCACATCTGAGACATGAACAGTGTGGATAGTGGGTTACTTCAGAATAGATTTTGAAAAGTGAAACATCTGCTTAGTTACAATATCTCCTATCACATGACACACACAATGTTATGTTGAGTGTCATCCAAGTTACAGTGCTAACTGTTCAGGTAAAGGGATGCACACCTGGTTTCACCGTATTTCGTTCCACTTTCTCATTTTATCAAATTTGCGTGCAGAATGGCAAAGGTGCCTTGCCCATTTGGCACCTAAGAATGAACAAAGGTAAAGCAAGGGGCGTAACTACGCCCCAAACCAAATGCACAGCGAAGTATGCTCCATTAGCAAACGTAATGTCATTTAAACGCTTAAAACTGCTTCTACAATTCTTTTACTCCTCTTCCTTCATGTACTCGTAATTTCATCTCCCCACACGACAACATGCGCCTATTTTCCAAGTTTCTCCTGTTCAGTTGTGCCCAAGTCGGACCTTTCAAAAGAACATGACTGATGCAAAGTTCGTCTAGTAGCAGTGTTTATTAGAGAAAACCCAATGCATTTCGGGCAGGAACATGCCCTTCTTCGGGGGTCACTGTAAACAACAAGTAAATGACAGCCAATCAGTATTCATCATACATATTACTGCATATTGAATTATTCTAGTTCTAATGCAATGAACAGTTTAATCCAACCTTTAATTTCAGCGCATGTTGTCGTGTGGGGAGATGAAATTACGAGTACATGAAAGAAGAGGAGTAAAAGAATTGTAGAAGCAGTTTTAAGCGTTTAAATGACATTACGTTTGCTAATGGAGCATACTTCGCTGTGCATTTGGTTTGGGGCGTAGTTACGCCCCTTGCCTTATCCAAGTTACAGTGCCACATATGACAGTACATATGACACAAACTTATTCTGATGTAAAATGATATCCCAGTAGGTAGTCCACATGTACACACATCTCCCAGTGAGGGAACTCTCAGTGACACACATACCAGCCCTTACATTGTGACCTTAGATTTTGGATTTTATGTATACTATGCTCTTCACCTCCATGGACCACATGCATCAATGCAATGGGCATGGCAGTAAAGTTTTCTTGACAGTCGTGCACGGGTATTTATCCTTCATAAGGTCCAAATGGCGTGCTGTGTGTCATGGCACCTCACATCACATTCCATGTAGGATGGCCCTAGCCAACATGATGTTAGGGGACTGCCTCAGTCTGTGTTGGTTATGACCCAGGGTTGAGGTTACGCAAAGACTAAAGAAGGAGTGAGAAGTCTTCATGATAGGTATACCTTCATCTTCCCAAATACTATGCTTTCACAAAATCAGAGAGGGGATACCTAGAGTTTAATAAAGTGCCTGTGCGTAAGGTATCTGAGATCAGTAGGTAACAGCACCCAGGTAAATCAGTGCTCACCTTACATTTACCTCAGACCTATGTATGAGACCTATCTGTATTTAGATGTAGAAAGAACTTCCAGTTACAATCAGTTCCTATCGCCAGGAAGGTATGGACCCTGGGGGTCTTTAACTGGGGTAGGAGGACCTGCTGTTCTGGACCCTGAAGATCATGGAGGTCCAGCTGGGGAAGTCCTCCCAACATGAAAGGGATGCACTCTGGACCGTGACCCCCCTGATGGCCTGCATACTGGTGTTGGCCTACCCGGAGTTTGATATGCAGTTGAGGGTCCAACAACAGCTACTTGGGGGTGAGTTCTGGCTAGGGTCATATATGTTATATTGCTAACTTTGAGTGTTACAGACAGGCATTTCACCAACCATATTGGTGGTAGCCAATGTGCCACAAACAAGATGTGTCATTGTTGATGTAGGTCTGGTAATAGGTGTATACTGCTGTGTTGTGTCAAGTGTCTTCCTGACCTGGAACACACATACACATCCAATTTTCTACTTTTGAGCAGACACCTGGCTCAGTGAAGTGAGTAATCATCTCATGTTCTTAGTAAATCTGGGTGAGAATTGTACTTCCTTGTGTGAGGAATGATATTCCCTCACTACTGTCTCTCATGTGATGGCGGCATGACATAGAGTGTGCAGTAACTGTATTGACTGTACAACAGTTCCCATTGGTAAGTACTGGTTATACTGTGAAATGAGAGTGCAATCATTAATGGTGCCATCAGCATTAGTACCTACATGTTGGCCTGTGTGCATGTGCCAGTTGATGGTTCATCTGCAATAGTGTTTCAAAACACTCATTCACTGACTGATGACATGCATGAGGGAGGGAGATGTAGAACTGTAGGGATTATATTGGAGTGTCTACCCTGATCCTTACAAGGCAATCTGAGTATGAAATACAAAAGAGTGGTGGGCCTGTCCATTGGTATTCTAGTGATCCCACATCTTTATATCATAGACAATCAGAGACACACACAACCTTCAGACGTGTATTGGCTTGTGAATGTACAAACTATGACTGGTTATCACCTGTACCAATCAGGATTGGAGATGTTCATATGGCTATATGGAGTCTTGTTCTGTGTGAATTATGAGTATCCATCTCCAAAATGTTTGGACCTCAATGTTTTGAGGGAACTTCATAAGCTACATGTGATACATAGTTAAACTACATGTGTACAGCTTTTATTTGACTAGTACTGGACATATAATGTAATTTGAAGTGCAAAGTGTAATCAGTGTGCAATGAGCATTTGCATGTATCATGATGTCTGCAACAACACTAATCTCAAACTTGCATCCATCCTATTTGGTTACATCATTTTACAATGGTATAATACAAGTGCCAAAGTATGCAAGGTGATCAACTATCCTAGTTTGAACATAAAGATGGAGTGTAGACAACTCATTCAGTGCATTTGGGCCTGTCTGGGAAGTTGATATTAGTGGAACAAACTGCTTTCATGTTATGTAGCATCTGAAGACAGCAGCTTAAGCTCATCATCTTCTGAGTCATCCTCCAGTGGACACTCCTGAGTGGTGATGAACTCCACTGGATAATTACCACCTTCATCGATGTACGCAACTCACAGTTCCATCGCTACGCTCCCTGTTGTACCCCAACAAGTTGGCCAGTCCCGCTCCCTAAAAGGGGAGCAACCTTCTTTGCTCCAGGCACCTCAGCCCCTGTTAGCCCCCGTGCCATGGGTGAGGAGGCTGTTGATCTCCTAAGGACCATTTCTGTGGGTCAGAATGCAGCCCTGAATGCCATCCAGGGTCAAGGTAACCAACTGACCAGCTGGTGGCCTACCTGGAAGGCATTCACACTTCAATGGCTGGGCTACAGAGATCTTTTTAGGCTCTGGCCTCCTCCCACATGGCAGCCCTCCACCCATCCCAACCTTCCACCCCACCTGCTGCCCCTTCGATATCCAAACTCCTCATGAGTTTGTATAGGGAGCGGACCGACCACTGCTGCATCCACTTCACCTTCAAGAAACCCACCATGCACCACCGCATCCAACAGATGCCTCACCGCTGCTGGAGCAAAGTCACCGAAGACCAGCTAAGCACCACCCTCGCCTAGAGCCCACCCGCCGACCATACCGACCCCAACACCGCCGACCGCAACCTCAGACAGTGGATCAACGACTGCACCAACACCCTCACCCCAATCAAGAAACCCTCCAACAATCATACCAAAAAGAAAGCCAGCTCATTCACTGAAGACCTCCCGGCCTCCAAGCAAACCTGCAGAAAGCTGGAGAAGATCTGGCTCCGTGAACGAACACTGGACAGCCACGCCACCCACAAGAAGGCCACTCGCAGACACCATCACCTCATCAGATCCGCCAAAAGGGCCTCCTTCAAAACTGCCTAGACAACAACGCGCACAACAGCAAAGAGCTCTTCAACATCGTGAAGGAACTCTCCAACCCCAGCTCCAACACCAACGCACCCTCGCAAGACCTGTGCGACTCGCTGGCCACCTTCTTCCACCGCAAGATCACAGACATCCACGACAGTTTCAATGCCACAACCGCTCCGACAACCACTGAGACCTCTGCCCCCACGACCACCATCCGCACCAACCGCCTGCTCTACTGGACCAACATCAACGACGATGACACCATCAAGATCATGAACACCATCCACTCTGGATCTCCGTCATATCCATGCCCACACCACATCTTCAACAAAGTCAGCACATCCATCACACCCCATCTCCGGAAAGTCATCAACACCTCCTTCGAGACAGCAACCTTCGCGGAGAGCTGGAAGCACGCCGAGATCAACGCCTTACCCAAGAAACCCAAGGCAGACCCCAAGGGCCTCAAGAACTTCCGGCCCATCTCCCTGCTCCCATTCCCGGCAAAGGTCATCGAGAAGACCGTCAATGAACAACTGACCCACTACCTTGAGGAGAACAGCATCCTGGACCCTTCCCAGTCCGAGTTCTGCAGCAACCACAGCACCGAGACTGCCCTCATCGCCGAAACTGATGACATCAAGTCCCTGCTGGACAATGGAGAAACGGCGGCCCTCATCCTCCTGGACCTGTCAGCTGCCTTCGACACGGTCTGTCACCACACACTACGAACACGCCTCCACAACGCTGGGATCCAAGAGAAGGCCCTGGACTGGACTACCTCCTTCCTCTCCGGCAGAACACAGAGCGTCCGCCTTCCCCCCTTCCGCTCCGAAACCACTGAGATCATCTGCAGCGTACCCCAGGGTTCATCCCTCAGCCCAACTCTGTTTAACATCTACATGGCACCGCTCGCCCACTTCGCCCATCGACACGACCTCAACATCCTCTCATATGCCGATGACACCCAGCTGATACTCTCCCTCACCAAGGACCCCCACACCGCCAAAACCAACCTTCACGAAGGAATGAAGGCTGCTGCTGAATGGATGAGGTACAGCCGACTGAAGCTGAACTCGGACAAGATGGAGGTCCTCATCCTCGGATCCAACCCTTCGGCCTGGGATGACTCCTGGTGGCCGACCGCACTGGGAACCGCTCCAACACCCACCGACCATGCACGCAACCTAGGGATCATCCTCGACTCCACCCTCTCCATGACTAAACAGGTCAACGCCGTGTCCTCCTCCTGGTTCAACACCCTCCGCATGCTCCGTAGGGTCTACAAGTGGATCCCCACTGAAACGAGAAGAACAGTCACCCAGGCCCTTGTCAGCAGCAGGTTGGACTATGGAAACACCCTCTATGCAGGAGCCTCGGCCAAACTCCTGAGACGGCTCCAACGCATCCAGAACACCTCTGTAAGCCTGATCCTTGACATCCCTCGCCACAGCCACATCACACTCCACCTGAGAGACCTGCACTGGCTCCTGGTCAACAAGAGGATAACCTTCAAGCTTCTCACCTACGCACACAAGGCACTCCACAACACCGGACCAACGTACCTCAACAGACGACTCAGCTTCTACACCCCCACCTGCCAGCTCCACACCGCCGACCTCCCCCTCGCTACAGTCCCCCGCTTCCGAAGAGCGACCTCAGGTGGCAAATTGTTCTCCCACCTCGCCGCCAAGACCTGGAACACCCTCCCCAACCACCTACGGCAGACCCAAGACCTGCTAACCTTCAGAAAACACCTCAAAACCTGGCTTTTCGAGCAGTATCAGCATTCCCCACCCCAGCGCCTTGAGACCCTCACAGGTGAGTAGTGCGCTTTACAAATGATATGATTGATTGATTGATTGATTGATTCTCATTCCTATCCCAAGCACATGCACAATGAAGCAAGCACACACTTCATCAGACAGTAGCACCACATACAAACACAAAACATCCAAAATCTCAAACATGCTCGCACACAGCTGACACTCACTACCTCACCACCCCAGCATCCCCGCAGACAACACAGCAACACACACAGACCCCTCCACAGCTACACCCATACCCCAGACAACACAGCAACACACACAGACCCCTCCACAGCCACAACAGTAACTGCAGACAACACAGCAACAGACACAGACCCCTCCACAGCCACAACCATACCTGCAGATAACACAGCAACACACATAGACCCCTCCACAGCCACACCCATACCTGCAGACAACACAGCTACATACACAGACCCCTCCACAGCCACATACGTACCCACAGACAACACAGATACACACATAGACCCCTTCACAGCAACACCCACGTTGGCAGACAACAAAGCATCACAAAAAACACACAAGGCAGTAGGACTGTTAAAACTAGAATGCAGTACCCCATCAAGGTCCCAGGGAGAGTACCCAGGTGTATAAAACTGCCCTAACAACCAGCAAGCTGTGTCATGCTTCATCATAAGGCTGCTAACACACCTCCAGGCTCGTCAACGCTGGAGGTGGAGCAATAGGGAGGGGGAAGACAACACAACACATAAAGAAAATGTAAAACATGGGATAAAGATATGTGAATAAAGGTGCAGAAATAGTGATATAAAACTGGTTCAAAGGATATCCTCAAACCATTTCAGCTTGTCCTAGCCATTGTCCACATCATTTAGGTTGCAGTTTTCCCTATGATGTATAATGAATATTTGTTAGGTGTATTGAAGTTAGATATTTGTTTATCTACATGCATGTAGGATGTTAACTTGTCATACCTTTGTGGAGTTCTGCATTGACATGTGCCATTTTCTTGTACACCTACTTTATCTAGGTGTGTGACACATGCTATTAGTGCTGTGTTAGCTTTGTACGTACACATTCCCTACACATGCATGGCATTTGGTTATGCTATTGGTTGTCCCTGATATGCTTCAATTCACAGGTCCAGTGCACATTGAGTTTTTTTCAGGCACGTGCAAAATGTACTTGGCTCCAGGGCCCCAGGCTTTCAGGGTTCCCCCTGATAGAGGCATGCCTATTCTGCAGAGAGTGTTTCCATTGTGCCATTAGAGTGCTTCCCAAACTGATTCTATGTAATCCCATTGACAGATACTACCGGTTCATGTGGGTGATAGGAGAGAGTCCAATACAGAGTTGTAACAGAGAAGGTGTGTTTAACTTCAATGACACATCCATACAGATGTGTCTTTGACATGAACACATTCACTATTGCATCTTGGTTTGAGATGCAGTCACAGAGACTCATGGTAGTTGTAGTGATTTCTTTGTGGCCTTACTAAGACTTGACAAATAGTAACCTGCATGAAAAGTGACCATCAGTAGTGACATGGCAGACAAGTCAGAAGGGGCAAAAAGAGTATAGAATCTTGGTTAGGGTTCCAGTTACAGGGCCTCATGGTAGATGTTCTGATTTCTTTGTAGACTTACCATGATTGACAAACTGTAACCTGCATGATAAGTGGACATCAGTTGTGAAATAGCAGTCAAGTGAGAAGGAGCAAAAAGAGTGTGCCACAGACATTAATAGGTATGATACTGATAAGGAGGTGCTTTTGTGGAACACCAATTATTGCACGCATCACTATCACTGAATATGAATTGTAAACACATGTCCATTTGTGTACAGATGTATTTTAGATATACATATGAAACAATCCCAGGCAGGGTCCCAGTAAATATGTTTTACTTAGGGCCCCTACACCCTGGCCTGGTCCATGGTGGGGTATAGTTTTGCTAAGGAGTCTATGGCGACTGGTCATTGTATGACTTACTGATGATTTCATCCACGAGGGAGTGGGTTTTGAACATGATCGAGCAGGTAAAGCAGTAGCAGGATGTGTACGATTGGCTCCATGGTGGCCAAGACGGGTAGAGGTGAGATTCACCCTTATATCCCTCCCTTTCCGTCTGCTCAGATGTGGTGGTTGGACTGCCATGGTTACGCTGGCTGTGAAGCAACTGGTAGTAATTGGGCCGGCAGTATCGCTGGTGGTCCAAGCCTTACGCAGGCACCCAGACCCATTCTGCTTCTGCCCCGCTCGGATTTGGCTGCTGGTGTCAGCAGGTGCACAGAAGTGTATATTTCATATAACCTGTAACCCTGGGTGGAGTGGCACTCCGCAGAGTTACAAAAACACTCTTCCACTCCACCCCAGCCCGACAAACAATTTTTAAAAAAGGCAAAAAAAATGCACTTACCTTGTCTTCTATCTCGTCTGTGGGCCACACTCCTCCTCTCCGCAGTGCCTCCTCTCTCCTGACTCTCCTCCGTGCCGTCCTCCTCCCCCTATAAAGCACTGGGGAAGGACGGCAAGGAGGAGAACCAGGAAACACCATGGAGAGAAGGAGGGAGGCCCGCAGACGACATAGAAGGCAAGGTAAGTGCGTTTTTCTATACTTCTTTCATGCGTGGCACAGGGGGCTGAGAGGCGCACTCTGCTCCACCATGGAGTTGGAGTTTGTAGTAGAATAATCGTAGTCAGCGGTGAGTTCAACTGGAATTTATTGTAGATAAGCTACACAGCAGACAAGAGAGCTAAGTGAAGATACATCCAGCCCCCCCTGCTCTCATTACCATTTGAAAGTACAGAACTCAGCAATAGGGCAACTAGGCAACCCATCAACATTCTATCAGGTGAAGCCTGGACTGGAGAATAGAATAACATGGAACAGCATAAGGCTGTAAGCAATTAACACTAAAACAAAACAACATCCTCCAGGTAAAATTTCCAAAGGTCCCATGAAGTCTACCCCTACTTTGGACCATGGTCCAGAGGGACACTCAATAGGAAAAAGAGCCGGACTGGAAACTTTCAAACCTTAGTCAGCAGATCCACAGATGCAACAAGAATTAACCAGATCATTAATATCACTGTCCATCGAGGGCCACCAAAAGAACTAGCGTACCCGTCGCTTGGTGAGCGTAGATCCTAAATGACCCTAGTGGCTTTAACAATAATGTTTTTCCTAAGACTCTGAGAGGCAATAAGCTTGTCACCTCGTAGTAACACACCGTCTTCCAAAGAAATTTCAGATTCAACCTTCCAGAAAGGCTGTATGCATTGAAGAAGGGCAACCTCTCTGGGCCAGCCTGACCTAACGAATCCACACACTTGTAAAATCTCATCATCAACAAGGGCTTTAGTCCAACTGTCTGCAGTATCAAGCCCATGCTCCGGTAAATCGAGTGAAGCTACCAGGCAGTCATCAGAATCTTCCTCCCCAACATCACCATAAATAGTTCCTACCTTGTTATTGTCAATGGGAAAACGAGACAGATAATCTGCTCTGTGATTCTTCCCTCCAGAAATATGAACAACATCAAACTGGTACTGCATGAGACGAGATACCATACAAAGGGTCCTAGGCGAGCAGCATTTGCTGGTACCAGCCCCAAGAATAGAAATTAGAGGTTTATGATCAGTTCTCAGTAAGAAGCGTCTACCCCAAATATAGGGTCGAAACTTTTCGATGGCCCACAAGCAAGACAGCAGCTCTTTTTCAATGAGTGAGTACTGAAGTTCCCCATTTCTCGAAACCCTGGAGGCGAATGTGACCATGTTCTCTCCTCTAGAAGTGTCTTGGGTAAGAACGGCCCCCAACCCTAGTTGACTCGTGTCAACAGTTATGCAAGAGGCCAAAGCCGAGTTAGAAGGTTTGAGTGCACTGCTGTTAGAAAGAGAACTCTTTACACACTACAGGGCAGACTCATATTCTTCAGACCATTTGAACATTACACCCTTGCAAAGAAGAGAACTGATGGGCCATACAATAGTGGCATAATTGGGGAGAAACTTTCAATAAAACTCCAGGAAACCAAGTAGAAACTTGACACCACTCTTATCAGATGGAGCCGGAGCTTCGGTGATGGCATCCAGCAGCCCCTGCCTGGGTTTGATGCCCTCACTGGAGATCAAGTGACCTAGGTACTCTATTTCTTCAGTGATAAACATGCATTGTTCAAGCTTGACGACCACACCATGACCCTGAAAAAATTCTAGAACCTTTTCCAGCAAAGAGTTATGAGTCGGGATGTCTTTTGAATGAATCAACACATCGTCTTGAAAGACAAGTACACCCAAAATCCCACCTAACATACTCTGCATGACCCGTTGAAAAATGGAAGCCACAGAGACAAGACCAAAGGGCATCCATTTGTGCTGGAAAGTCCCTAAAGGTGACACAAATGCTGTGAGAGGGCGAGATTCAGTTTCAAGCTCAATCTGATGATATGCGATGGCCAGGTCCAGCTTCGTAAAAGATCTGGACCCTCTTACACTTGCAAGTAGGTCGCATATTTTCGGTAGTGGTTGAGAGTCGACCCAGATCTCCTTGTTAAGAGATCTCAAGTCCACGCAGACATGAGGTTTCCCACATTTCTTGCGTGCGATGACCAAGGGTGAGAGAGACAGAGAGGACTCAGTGGGTTCGATATTCCCTTGGTCGCACTGGGACTTGAGCTCTCTATCTAGATCATCTGTCACGCTGAAAGGTACACCTCTAAACTTATGCTTGATCGGAAGGGCTCCGTCTTATATTACAATTTTATGCTTGAATCATTTTATGGTTCCTAATCCCCCTCCAAAAACAGATGGAAAGCGCTTGCTCCACTGGCACAAATGTTGATCATCAGATATGACAAGAACTTGCTCAGAGGTGCCAGGTCTAAGGGCCATCTTGAACAGACCCTGATGGTACCATTCTAGAATATTCAATCCATTCACTACAACATACACTTTCCCAGTTATTTTCCAATTTTTAAAAACAAGAACATCTTCAAAATACCCGAGGAGATCAATCTTCCATACCTCATACAAGACTGGAGATCGATCGGGAGGTTGAAGTGGTCTTTCTCCCCATGTTTTGTAGAATAATTCATGAGTCACCATTGTAATCTTGGTGCCTGAGTCGACAAGAAGATTCAGTGATTTCCCTCCCACAATAATTTCAGCAATGGGATCTACACATTAACTCGACTCATCAACACTGGACACAGATTCATGTGAGAGAGAAACAATAGAAACTACTCCAGGATCATATTCTTGATCTGATTCCAAAACACAAGCAACAAATCTTCTTGGATTTTAATGTTTCATGCAGACCTTTGCAAAATGCCCTATCTTTTTGCAATAATTACAAGTTACATTAGCTCCAGGATACTTTGCTCCTTTAAGGTGAGGAGGATTCCCACAACTATAACACACCTGCTTGCTGTCTTGAGAATCTGGTGTACTCCTCCCAGGGTTGGAATTATTGAGTGTATTACCTCTTGAAGAAGAGAAATTAGTGTAATTTGTCTTTCCTTATATATTAGAGATGACTATGCTAACTGGATCCGTAGATTTCTCTACCAACTCTTTTAAAGATACTTGTGATGTTTTGATGCTGTAGGCAATTTTGACAGTTTCATCAAGAGAAGGATTTGCAAGAAAAAGCAGCTTCTGGCAAATCTATTTATCTCTACAATCACATACAAATTAGTGACGGATCAATTGGTCTGTGAAGATAACAAACGGACAAACTCCAGCAAGTCTACGTAATGTAGTAATATAGGAGTCTACATCTTTGTTTTCACACTGTTGTCTTTTAAACAATTTGTGACGAAGAACCATCAAACTGGGTTGTTTGTCAAACCTGGTTTTAAGTTTTAAAACAGTGTTCTGATAATCGTCAACAACATCCTCTGGTAGATGAACAATTTCAGGAAAGTGTTTGTAAATAGAACAACTTTCAAATCCGAGGGAATGGAGAAGTAGGCATTTCTTACGTTCACTGCTAAACATTGATGCACTGATCGCTCCCAGATATGTCTGGAATGTATCAAACCAGATTTCCCATCGAACTGGAGGTTCACCAGGAGATTCCAAGAAAGAGGGAGGAGGAGTTACAGATTGCATAATGGCGAAATAAGGGAGAAGCAAAAGACGTGGAATTAAAAGTAAACTGAAGAAGAGGTAGATCACAAAGAATAGAGAATGCAATGCAATAAAATGCAATTAAACACAGTGTAAACTTGTGTTTCAAAACCAAACATAGGATAAAATGTGTTATTAGGTGTGTGAATCACCATGTGATTATCATCTTTTACTGGAGAGTTAATGACATGAAGAATATTGGTGTGCGAATCACCATTCAATAAATATGGATACATCTCACAACAGGTGTGTAAATCACTGCAGTGTGTTTTTGAAAAAGGTGTGCTAATCACCGTATTTCGCTAAATCGAGGTTCAATGGATGAAGTGTATTCCAAATAAGTGTGTGAATCACCCCAGTGTGACTCACTCCATGAAAAGAATCAAACAAAAGCCTTAAACACAAAGAAGTAAAGACGTGCTGATTGTCGCAATCGGATGGCTGGATATAGAACAATGTTGCGAGGCAGGAGTTGCTAGGTAACAGTTGTTGTTACGTTTCGTGTACAGTCAGGCAAGTCAGGCAGAATACAGCGTACTGTTGCGTAGGAGCTTTGATGCGGTGTTGCTAGGCAGCTGATTAAGGACTCTTTTTGCACATGCCCGAGACTATGTTAATGTCTCTGTAAGCGCAAGACCCGTTTTCTCTGAAAATTGAACAAAACACAGCCAAAAGTTTGCAAAATACTCACACCGGGAATAGGGAGACCCAACGAGTACAACAAGAGTCCATATAAAAATGACGCTCGTTCCGCTCCAATGTTGCAGTGAGGCTGTGTGATTTAAAATGGGTTCAAGAAAAGAAGTGCCTATTCCAGCAATGGAACACAGGCCAAAGCATCAGTGGAGAGAGTGAAGGAAAAGGAACAGTCTTACCACTGGATAAAGCAGTTTTCAGCACGATAAACACCAATGGAGAGTAGGATTGCACGCAGGGTCCAGCGTGTAACTGTGTAGCAGCATAGGATGGTCGCCATAAAATGTAGTAGAATAATTGTAGTCAGCGGTGAGTTCAACTTGATCAGGTGAAGCCTGGACTGGAGAATAGAATAACATGGAACAGCATAAGGCTGTAACACAAAAGAAATACAGTAGAGAGAATATAACAGAGTTTTACCTCAACTTCTCATTCCCAGCGGAGCGCGGAGTTGGTAAAACTCTGCAAACTCCGCTGGCGAAGCGGAGTTCACCGCCCGGGGTAAGAACCGCATGTCTTGTAGGTTGTGGCGGTCGGACGGCCATCATAGGCACGGCTGTTCCTGGGCCGCCATACTTGTAATCAGGCCCTTAGTAAGAAAAAAAGACCAAAACACATTTAAAAAAGCGACAATATAACACACAACATTTTTAACTATGTTACTTAAAACGACATTTTTTCTTGTGATATTCTGATCCACAATATTATCCAACCATGGTATTTGTGTGTGACATCCTGGCTTAACACCTTGAAAGAGATGCTCTCTCTCTTGGACTTAGGAATTTTTGCTTGATTACAAACAAGTTATTCCACATAGTATAAATTTTCCATTATATAATTTTCCACATTACTTTTTCTTGCATCTGTATGTTTTACATACCATGCACCACTTGTCTTGCATCACTTCATACATTCAAAATTTTACCACATACACACGTCATCCTTCATACATTCTTCAACCACTGTGTGCATAATTCCTATAATTTAAGTAGAGCAATCCTTCACTATTTATTAGGAGCCCATCAGTCCAGAGACTTGAGACAATCTGTAATTTACTATGGCAATCAAAGTAATTGGGTTCTCTAGTCCCCTTCTTGAATATACAGGTGGAGATCTAGAAAATATTCATACTTTCAAATTTAGCATCAATTGAAGTTTTTATGTTACGTAAAATATTTTGCACTGCCCAATATAAAGGTAAATGTGTTACTTATAGTCATTATTTCAATACTTATAATAATGCTATTGGTACAGCTGCTTCAACTAATACTGTTGCTTCTAGTTGTTCTATTACAACTACATGTCAAATAGTGCATTACACCACAGACTTTTAAGGTTCTGAATCTGAGCTGAGAAGCACTGAGGTTGTTGTCTGGCAAGGATTAAATCTTAGGAGATTTCGCACCAGACCCTCAGTTTATGTGCTTCATGAAGGAGAGCACATACTGTGGGCTCTGGAAGATGTGTGGTTTGTTGCGGTGGGTAATCTTCAGTTGGGTGGTATATTGTGTAGGGTATGGGATGCGGCCTGTTGTAGTTGTATTTTAAAGGCAGGTACTCGTGGCGTGTCACCTAGGACACTCTGGACAGGGAGAAATCCAAAAAAGAAAGAGAGGTTGCTGCCTTCATACAGGAGGTTCTGCTTCTCACTTCGTGAGCCTGAGGATCATGTCTTGATTTCTATAGTTTAAGAGCCTGTCTACAACGGGTCACAGCATGGTGCCTGCAGGGACCAAGGCACTAGGGAGTGGTGCGATTGCTCTACTCGAAAGAGAGGAGAAAAGCTGTCTGCCTCAAAGAGTTCCTTGAGAAGCATTTCCATAAAGTCTGCAATGTCGCTGTATTTGTAGATTCTGATAGGCCCATAAGTCACATATTGTTATGTTGTGACCTAACCTTGTTCTTCTCCTGGATGACTGTCAGGACCTTGGCCGTAGTGAGCAGTTTGGTGTTATGTTCTGCCGGCATATCTTCTATCTTCAAGGAACAAGACCCTGGCCTTGGTATCACTGTGTGTATTTTCATGTTTATCAAGTTATCTTGTCTATCCTTAATGAAGGGTGTCCAGCTTTCCGTCGATAAAGGTGAGGCTCTGTTGCAGACCAAATAGTAGTGATTCGATGTCTTGTTCGTCCAGCCCACCGTGGGTCTGTATGCTGAATGTCTGTGTCTCACAGTGAGCAGCACCTTTTGTATGCCTCGCCTCAAGTTATAATTTGGCCTGCTTATTAGCACCTTTCTCTATTATGTAGTCCTGAATCTGGTCTGAGTTTTGCACCTGGTCTGCACCAAGGGCAACCTAATAAATAGGCGAGTCGGATGCAGGGCACCAAATACCTCAGTCCACCCGCTGTGTCTCCTGCAGCTTGCCAGTGTTTTAGGGAAAGGGTTCACCCCAGTGATCTGCACCTCCTGCGTAGTTAGCAGGCCCAGATAGAGAGTGGACCGCAGCGGCGGGAACCATGTTGGGCCATTAGTCTAATGATTTAGGTACAGTGTGCTCATTGCCCTACAGGTGGTCAACATGTTTACAGGTGTAGCCTGTGCATTTGTGAAGTTAAATGGCACCAAAGCCAGCAGTCAAGGTCAGCAGCCTCACAGAAGTGCAGTTTGGAAGCAGCCCAACACCAAGGCCAAATGGGTTTCCAGGGTAACTTCAGGTATGAGGCAATTGTAGGCCCAGATCTACACCCGGGGCCTGGAGGTCATCCCTACAGCGGGCCCACCAAACAGAGGCCACCGGATAGCGTGGTCACAGCCACCTAATCGATAATGTCCCCTGCAGACTCAGGCCAATCCTTCTCACCTCCACTTCCACAGGGGTGGGTGTGTGGCGTTTTCTAGTCGGGCACCTACTCACTCCATCCAACCCCACTGTGTAAGGCTGCCCCCGGTATCAACCAGTGGTATAGATGCAGGTCTAGGGTCAAAGTAGGCAGTAGCACCTTCAAGTGTTTCATTTGTGACCCCTACTTTTCCCAGTGCCCTTTCTGGGATGGGCAGGCAACAGCACGCTGCACCATCTGCAGAGATATTAGCACCGCACCCAACTTATGTCATCGCATGGTAGCATTTCTCTCACAGGACCCACCATCTTGGCACCCTATTCTCACTCTCTCAGGCAGGCAAAAACAGTGTCACAGGGAATGGGGTTTCTGGACACTGCTGCCATTAAGTCTCAGGGAATGGGATCCCTGAGGCCGTAGGATGGCTCAGGAAGGAGCCCGCCCAAATAAAAAATGCTTTTGGCCAAGGGGATGTGGTACCAGGGCCTTTAATTTGTTCAGGAAGGGGTTCCTCATGGCCCCTTCCCATTAAAAAAAAATATTTAGGCTCCTGAGAATGGTGTTCTCGGGGCCCAATAATGGCTTGTGGAAGGAGGCTGTGCACTCTCTACCCAAAAGAAAAAATCAGCCCAGAGGGATGGGGTTCCCAGGGTCTAAAAATAGCTCATGAAGGGGGCAGCGTACCCCTTCCTCATTAAAAATCAATTGTCCCCAGGGGCCTAAAAATGGCTTGAGGGGAAAAGTGCCATCCACCCCACTAAAAATAAAATGACCATGTGGGCTGAGTGCTTGGGGCCTTGAGGAAGGGGGTAGATGCTCCCATTACAAAATAATGGCATTAGCTCTGGGGGATGGTGACCCTGGGACCTCTAAAAGACTCAGAGAGGGTGGCTGCATGCCACCAGCCCTGTAAACTAATATTGTGCGAAACCCGTAGGCATTGGCCCACCCTGCAGGGCTAAAAAGAAAAAGGGACTTGAGACCACATTCTTTTTTAGTTTTACTGTGGATCCTCTGCAGATCTGCGATACAGCAAAAAAGAATTATCATTTTGTTCACAAGGGGGTCCCTCTGGGGGCAGAGTATCATGTCACTGGCCCTGTCATGAGTGATGCAATCTGTGAGGTCATAAGCAGTGCATTGCGGGGCATAAATTATAGTTAGCTCGGGTAACTATAACTGCTGAATTTCTATGGTTTTATACGAGTCAAATCTGAGCCAAATTATAACGTCCTTGTAACCTTTGTTTTTTTTCAGTGAAGTTCTAATGTTTTTTAATTCTGTTTCCTAACTATAATGTCCCTGTAACCTTTGGCTTTTTCAGTGAATTTTGAAGGTTGCTTACAATACTATTTCCTAACTATAACATCCCTGTAACCTTTGCTTTTTAAAGTGCATTTCTAAGGTTTTTTAACTAGTAGTTAAGTTTGCAGAGTGCTGGAGAAAGGGAGCAGGACCTACAACTATCCCGCTGTGTAGGACTTACTGGTGGTAACAGGAGGGATTGTTGGCACCAAGGACCCTCTGCATCCAAGGGGACTTCATCCACCAACAAGTAGTACACCAGGAGGTGCATTTGCAGAGTGGTGGAGAATGGGGGGCATGGCCCTGAAGACCTCTTAGCAATCCCGCTGTGTGGGTCTTACTGGAGTTAACAGGAGGTATTGTTGGACCCCAAGGACCATCACCAGCCATGGGGACTTCATCCCCAACACGTTGTGTGTCAAGAGGACCCTAGGAAGGGAGGTTGATAAAGGGGGCAGGCCTTCAGCAACTTCCCCTGGGCTGGGCTTTTATTTGTTTTATTAGGGAAAGGGGGCCGCATGGCCCCCTCCCCGGGTTAATTTCGGCCCCGGGGACCCCATCCACCAGGGCCAAGCCTTTATTTTTGGCTGGTGAGGTTCCCATCCCCTGCTGCCTGCCAATGTCTGCTGGGCACCCCAGGACACCCAGTCTCCACTGGGACCGTGAGGGGAGCCTAAATGCTCTTGGAGTCCCTATCGGCTCCCAGCCTTCTGTGGGAGCCAGCATTGCTTTCCGACATAGGGAGATGCTATATATGCAGCTCCCTCTGTCTCAAAGCGATTCTGCTCTGCTTTCAGCAAGCAAGAACATTTTGTCAGCTCTTGCTTGCTGGAAGTGGAGCATTTCCTGTCAATTAGAGGGAGCGGTAAAGCTCCTGTCAAGCCACAGTGAACAGCTGTGTCCCAGGGAGGTAGTGGGCACATGGGGGCTGGGAGACACCCCAATTTATTTTTTCAAAATGTCTCCGGAAGGTGGTAGCCCCCGTGGTTCAGTGGGCTGAGATGCCCTCCCCCTTTCTAAACTCATATGCCCCAGGGAGGTGGTGGTCCTAGGGCATTAATAAGCCCCAGTTCAAACCCCCAATTTTTTAAAAAAATTTTTTTAATTCAGATTCATGGTTCGTTACAAAACTTCAATAAACAATAGAACACATCTAGTCAGTCATAATATTCTGATACATATTGCAGTCATACCATTATTAATTACACACTCAGTAGGCAGAATCTCATCTTATCAACTTCACCGCTAGATAATCATAGAAATGTCCGCATTTTTCTATTGGGGACTTAAGTTCCATATTCTAGTTCCCCAGTTTGCCTTATGTACCTGTCACATATAGCTTTTACAATATTTCATACTCTAGTGGTGTTTTTTCCCAAATACCAGTCATCTCGCCCTCTTTCTTCTCCGCTGCCATCTCTTTTTGTATTGGTTTTCTTTATGTGGTTCTTTCAGTGCTATCTGGGTCATCTTGGTGCTCAGACAGACAGCTTTGCAGCGGGTCCAATATGTCATGTGGTCTAGATGTGATTGGCATTAGCTACGCATATGTGAGGAGCTGATCTTGGCAATATGTGAGATTGTGTATCCATTCCTTATATTTAGGCACTCTTCCTCTCCCCCATCTGCAAGCTATTCTATGCTTAGTCATGAGCAGTCCTAACAATATATATTTTCTGACTGAAGTCTCTAACTCTGCTGTGTACCCTAGTATTGATGTCAATGGGGTGTCGGGGATAGGTGAACCTATCATATGTTCTATGGCCTCCAAAACCTGCTGCCAGTATTTCCGAACAGGTTAATTCTCCCATGCTAGATGTAAAAAACCTGCTCCTGCTCCTGCCCTGCTATATCTATCGCAGCAGTCATTATCTTGAAGTTGGAATTGGTGGAGTCAGGTTGGGGTATGATATAGGCGATGTAAGTATTTAAAATGTATAATTCTTAACCTGCTGCTCACTGAAATCTTCTCAGTTTGCTGACAGCAATATGCCCATTGGTCGTCATCAATAGGGGTTCCCAATTCCTCTTCCCAGTGAGCTCGGTAACTTGGTTTTTGATCAGGGATGTTTGCCTCAGTAGTGCGATAGAGCATGGATACCACATGCGGGGTGTGGGATTTTGTAACAGAATGTGTAGTGGAGCCAGCATTGCGGACTCAGCGGGAAACTCAGGGGTAGCCTCTTTAATGTCTTGTTGCAGTCGTACATATAGAAACAATTTCATTGGGGTGGGCTGGCGGTCCTGGAATTTTTTTCCTGTATACAGAAATTTCTATTTTCGTACATGTCTTTCCATGTCAGTTTCGTAATCTTTAGACGCATCTGTCGACAGCCTGCTTCATGTGTTACCAGGAGCTACGGGTGGTGTTGTATCTCCAGCAGCGGAGAGTACAACATAGGTGCTTATAGCCTCTGACTGATTTCTTGCCAGGGTATGTTGGTGCAGTCAACTGTAGTCAGATCTTTACCTCTTAGTTTCTTAGTGGAGCCCAGGAAAGCTGTGGTCAGGATGTGGTACATGTATCCCTGTTCTACAGCTAGGCGCGGCACATACAGTTATGGCCGTATCCAAGATGCTGCAAAGTGTGCCTGAGCGCATTGGAAGTAGAGTTCCATGTTAGGTTCCTCGAATCCTCCCTTAGCAAAGGGCTGAGTCAAAAGCTCTCATTTCATCCTAGGTTGCCTCCCTCCCCACGCCAGTTGAGCCAATTGGGTTTTCAGCGTTTTAAAGAATTGTCTGCTTGGTGCTTATGGAATATTAACAAATAGATATACTAATTTCGGGAGTATTACCATTTTTATTAGGAAGATCTGTCCTGCCATCGACAGGGGCACAGAGATCCATCTCGTAATGGATTCCGTTAGGGTTTCTTGCACTCACACGTGATTATTGCGCATCAGCTCCACCTTGTCTCTAGCTATTGTGATCCCTAGCTATTTAACATCTGTGTCGCACCATTTTAACGGGTAGTCGGGGGTAAATTGCTGGGCAGCATTGGTGAGGGGGAAAATTGGGGATTTTCCCCAATTAATGTTTATCCCCAAGAGCATTCCAAATCATATTAGTTCCCTGAGTATCGGGTTCAGGCTGACCTTACGTTCCCGCAGGTACAATGTTATATTGTCTGCGTAAAGAGACACCAAAACCTGTCTGGTTGGGTACTGCAGCACGTATTCCTTGTGATGCTGTCAGGGCTTGGCTGCCAGCGGCTCCACTGCCAGCGCAAATCATAAAGGGGATAGCGGGTATCCCTGCCTCGTTCCTTAAGTAATTGGAAAATGCGAGTAGCACACTCCGTTAATCAAAACTTTGGCCTGTGGATGGTTGTACAACAGTTGAATCCAAGCCAGAGGGGGTGTGAAACCCATGCAACGGAGCACACTCATAAGGTAGTCCAACTCAAGGGAATCAAATGCCTTAGTGGCCTCTATAAACACCGCCACAGCTTCCAGGTCGGGGTCTATGTCTTGCATCAAGGCAAACAAAGTGGGAAGATTATGGGACATCGCTCATCCGGGTACAAATCCCGATTGATCTGGCAGGACCAACACATTCGTGAGTAAGCTCAGCTGGTTCGCCAGTACTTTTGCTAATATTTTCGAATCGCAATTTATCATCAACAATTCTCTTCTGGTTTTCGGATCTTTGGTATTGATATTATAAATACCTCTCACAGCGTTTGAGGGAGAACTCCCAGCTCCAGGGCCTCCTCATATAGGTTCTTCAGTATTGGCACTAACGTTTCACTGTATGCCTTGTAAAATTCTCAAAGACTGGTATGGCATTGTCGTGCATGAGCAGTCAAATGCATTACCATGGGAGAGTGATCAGAGTATGTGCGTGCTGAGTGGGTCACGTGCTTCAACCAAGACCCCACACCTCTAGAGATCAACCAGCAGCCTGTTTTTGACCACGAGGAGTGTGCTGAGGAATAGCATGTGCCTTCTCTGTTGTTGTGATGTAGGGTATGCCATGCATCTATCAGTGCATGTGCTTGGATTATATCTCCGATCTGGCGTTGGGCGCTAGTGTAGTGGTGGGTCTGTGGGTGCGATCTATCCATCCCAGGATTTAATGCTATGTTAAAGTCTCCCCCCATATGATATGGGCAGATCCTATGTCCACTATATTCCGCCATAGTATTCAAAAGATTTCCAGATCATCACTACTAGGTCCATAGCAGTTCACCATGGTTAGTGATTGCAATGCCAGTCTTCCCCATACAAGACAATATCAACCCTGTGGGTCTTGCATGGAACCCAAGGCTTCATACAGAACTTTTTAATCAGGATTGCCGTTCCGCACGCGTATGTGGAATAGGTAGCAAAACTCTGATGTACTGCCCATCGGAATGTGGTTGGGGCAGAAGGATCTATGTGTGTTTCTTGGAGGATAGCACAGTGTATGTTGTGCCTATCTAGATAGGCTAAGATGTTTTGGCGATTGTGCGGATTACCCAAGCCCTAGACATTCCTTATCATGCAGTTATAACTGGGGGGATCAGGACACCTCATCATTTCTGTGCATGGTCACTTACTTAAAATAGACATCTCTACTGAGTTTCATCATACTGAGTACTATCAGCATTCTTTGAACCATTATCATGACTTTTGCAACTTTCAGCATCATCCTACCACCTCCCTTCCCCGCACCCACATCAGCAACCCAATGCTGTGATATACATTCCCCCCTTCCCATCACCAATAACATCTTAACTACAAGATCATAACTATCTTTAAATGTGCCAAAGATTTGACAATGCACTGTTCGGGCTGCTTCCCCTCTTTGTCGGTGTATCGCCGCCCTTAAGAGGTTCCAGGCACTCACCAGAAGAGGGTGGGAATGATGGGCCTGTGATGCATATTGTGGCCAGGCCCTAGCACCTCGCATTGAATATATATCATTTGCAGTCTTTTGTTCTCTTGTGTCGTACAATGGACAATAAGATAACAAAGAAAAATGGAAAAAGAAATAAGGATGTGAATCAAAAAGACTAAAAGAAACATTAAAACAAAGAAAAACAGTCTGGATGAGGGATGTCCTTTCGGTGTGTCGCAGATGGGCAGAATGGTGTCGCCTCGCTGGGATGAGGGTGCCCGGGTCTCGTTCTGGTGTCCCTTGAGTCCGATTCAGTACTTTTCGCTTACTCCGTTCCCATAGGTGCTTTGCTAGATCTTCATTTTATATCTAGTCTGTCTTGCGTGCGGCAACTTGTTTAGCGGTTCTTGTACTTTGTCATGATCAGCCGTTATTCTTGATCTTCAACTATTTGATTCTTTGTCCTCTCCCCCATTGTATGACCGGATCGTGGCTTTCAGATTGTTCACAACATGTTGGGGATTTGTGAAGAAATGCTGTTTCCCCTGATGTGTTATGCGTAGGTGCGCCGGATATAACATAGTGTTAGACCTGTCTGGCTTTTTGGCGAAGTCCCTCCTAATTTTTATTTATTTTGTCCCCTTTTTGCCTCTCATACCCTTGTTAATTTTTGTGTCTACTGACTTCTTGTAGGTGTTGGTCAGGGGGATAGGTGTTTTCTTCCCCCCTCATAATCTTTTACCTTAGGCCCAGAGGCCTGTTCTGACAGGAAAGTTGGCACCACCTAAAATGGTGGCCACCAACTGCCCCAACTGTCACCAACAGAACCTGGCCATAGCCTAACATAGGGCATTCCAGAACCTTCTGGTCCATTCTGGACCACTGAAGGGCAGCCTATATAAGGCGGAATGCGGGGCAGCCATTTTGTCTACCTGTGGAAGTCAGCTGGAGGACAGGTGGTAGCTAAGGGTGGGAAAAGGTTAGACTTAGGGTTGACCTCCTGAACTGGGAAGCTGCCTATTTGGTCCAACCCCCAACTCCCCTTTTAGTTATTTGTCTTGGCCCCGCTGTGGGAAGTTACTGGAGACCCTGGTCGCCTGTGTGACCCCTAGTCTAGAACAGAGGGGTGAGAACAGGAGAAGGAGACTGCGGAGTAGTGAGCGCAGTCCTCTGCCCAGTATAAGGATCTGAACTGAAGAAGACTCCTGAGCCTGTCATCTGCCCAGTAAGGTGGGCTGGGTTTGCAGTGCCTCAGAAGTGCACAGTGACTTTTTATTGAAGAAGCGCCCCCCCCCCCCTTCTTTGATTCCCTCCTCCCTTCTGAGGAAAGGACGGAAGCTGGTGGCCTGGGTGGCGCTGTACCCCCTCTTACCTGAGGCAGGACTGCTAGGGAGCCGATCCCCCCTCTAGCGCTAAGGTGGTGGAGTGTGGAGGGAAGCCTCATCCCATCAGAGAAGCCCTGATTGCCGCTTCCGCGGTCGGGACCCCGGGGGCACTGGCCGCGTCATCGTGGAAATCCCCGAGGTCCGAAGCTAGGGAGCGCTGCCGCGCATGCTTCAAGCATTTCCACCTTACTAATCAGGAGGGGCTTCAGTTCGCGCAGGCTCTGAGGAAGCGGCGTCTTGACCGCGGAGCCTGCGCCGGAAAAGGCAGGAGCGGAGGCGGGCTGAGAGGCGGAGTGTTCGTGTGCCCTGCGCATGCCCGGAGAATCAGCGCGACTTGTGATTTCAGCGAGGGAGAGCGCCGGGAGACTTAACCGGTGGGGGAATCAAGTGAGAAGTCCTTTCCCCGGCTCGAGCGCCCCACTTGAGGAAAAGGCGCGAGCGGGAAGGGAACCGGAGGAGCCGGTAGCCTACAATCTTGAGGATCTCTTCTTTTTCCCGCTGGAGCGCTGCCAGGAAAAGCCGGCGCTAGCGGGAGAGAGGAGGAAGAGGCACCGGGAGGCTGGTGAGCGATCTCAGCGCTGTGCCCCAGTCTCCTCTTAAGCAGATTCTCCAATTGACCCCTCAGTCATCTGGTCACAAGTAAGGAGCGTTTTGTGAGGGAAGGGGAGCGAGACTATACAAGTGAGGAGGAAGGGAAAGGAGTCCCTGTGACTGGAGGAGTATAGACTCTACCATAAGGAAACTAGTGCTCCTGGTTGAAAGTGTCACCCAAACCTGTAAGAGATTAACCTAGTGTAATCAATGCTAGATCCTTCCACCGTGCTATGTGATGAGGGGAGTAGCTTGTGGGAGACAAGTTTAGTACACTGTATTGTGACCCTATTTAGCCAAATTCTTGAGTCTGAGAGGATGCACTGTTAATATTGATTATTGACTTTAATAAGCCAAACTGAGAGTGTTATCAATGAATTCTTGACTAAAGTAAAGTACTGTCGAACTTAGATGATTAACTGCTCAGTAGTTTAAAAAGATTCCCTCGCTAGATCCCAAACAGATTGTAATGTAACTATTTGTGAATCCTAGAGTAAAAAGTATAAGAGTACTGACAAGTTAATTGATTAATTGCATAGCAGTTGAAGTGATATGAGTGCTGTTACAGAAGTGACCTGCAATGTTCTAAGCTATGCATATCTAAATTGATCTGAAGTGTTCTAAAACGATTTATATTTTGAGAACCAGAGAATATATTATTTTTTTTTACATAAAGCAGTACGTATTTTCCTATAATTTTGGTGTAGCGTTTTCTTTTGAGTGCTATTGCGTGGAATTACTTGTGGGTAGTCTGCAACCTTTACACTGTGCCTCTGAATGTTAGTCTTGCCCTAGGCCAGGCTACCTAATTCCAACATATTGGTGCCTAGCGGTTGGATTGCGGACTTGGTTGCAGCTACTTACTAGTAATTTGACGTAATACACCTAACCTACACCAGGAGTTTTCTCCTTGCGGCCCTCCCAATTAGTCCTTTTGTTTTTTCTAAATTTATTCCTGGTGGTGGGTGGAGTTGGCTTTAGGTTGCCTTTGCCACTCTAAAATTTCTGGTGTGTATCCAGGTTTGCCTGTCTCACAATGGAGTTTGCGGTGGAAAACCTGGAAGTCTATTCCGTGCCCCAATTGAGAATGTTCTGCCAACAAATGGGGGTCTTTTTCAAACATGGTGCCAGGAAGGGGGAGCTCCAGACTAGCCTTAGGGCCTGGGTGGAGGCACACCAAGAGACAAAGGAGGAGGATGAAGAGGTTGACCAGGACATGGTGGGGGAGGTAGAAGAGTTATTCCGCGATGAGGGGGAAAACTTACTCACCGAACCAATGTCCTATTCCAGAAAGGGCAGTAGCATCTCTGGGAGAAGCCTAACAGAAGCCGAGCTCACCGATAGGAGAGAGAAAAGACAGCTAAAGTGGGAGTTGGCTAAGTTGGAGCAGGAGAAAGAGGAGAGGAGGATGGTCCACGAGCTTAGACTGAAGGAACTAAAGCTCCAAAGTCTGCGACGGGGGTCCTCTCCTGTTAGGAATGGTGGCAGCGAACCAAAAGAGTCAGCCAGGGAGACCAAACCCTATATCCCAAAGGACCTGATAGCGAGCTTCAGTCAGGGGGACGATGTAGCTAAGTGGCTGGCCGCTTATGAGGTTTCTCTGAAGGTTCATGGAGTGCAGGAGAAGCACTGGGGGGGTAGTTTGTACAAGTACATGCCTCCTGCTGGTCGGGACACCTTGCTGGCCCTGGATCCAGAGGAACAGACAAACTACCCCACCATGAAGCTGGCGTTATTGAGGAAGTTCGGGCTCACCCCAGAAAGGTACCGACAGAAGTTCAGGGGGAGCCACAAGATGGGCACTCAGAACTGGGTGGACTTCCTTGATTACGCCAGAAAGGCCTTAGAGGGTTGGGTCAAGGGCAGTGAGGTAAAGGATTATGAGGGGCTGTACAATCTATTTTTGAAAGAACACCTCCTCGAGAAATGTTTTCCCGAGCTGCGCCAACACCTGGTAGACAGCAAGCTGACCAATCCCCGGAAGCTTGCAGAGGAGGCGGACATCTGGACAAGTACTCGGGTGTCCTCCAAGGGGACTGGAGGGGAATCTCAAAAAGCCGGACAGGGCGCCCCCCAGAAGAAGGAGGGGGGGGGGAGAAAAAGAAAGAGTTCTCTAAAGGTCCCCAAAATAACTTCCAAGGGAAGGGAGCAGGTTTCACCCCTAGGGCAAACCCGCCCCGGAACCCTTATCCTGGCCAAAGCCAGCAGCCCAGGGTTCCCCACTGTTTTGAATGCGGTGGCGTTGGACATTATAAGGGAGATGTCAGATGCCCAAAGAGACCACCCCCTCCCACCGGAGGAAAGTCACCGGGAGTAGCTAGTGTAGCGCTCGGGGAGGAGTTGCCCTTAGATAAGGGGGGTGAGTGGGCGGGTGTCACCTTAGTGTCCCTGGGAGAGCGGGAGATGGTGCCAAAGATCCAGGTGCCCCCAAATACTACAAAGTATGGGCAATGGGTTACCATCAATGGCCAGAGAGGGGAGGCTCTGAGGGATACAGGAGCCAGCATGACTATGGTGAGAAGTCAGCTGGTGTCCCCAGAGCAGGTTGTTCCTAATGTACTCCACCCCGCCGCGATGGCTGACGGCAGAATGGGCCACTATCCAGTGGCTGAGGTTCCCTTTGAGTGGGAGGGGGTTGCAGGTTCACTTCGAGTTGCCGTAAGCCCTGCCGTGCCAGTCGATTGTCTGTTGGGGAATGACATGGAACACAACACTTGGAGAGAGGTGGAATACCGGACGCATTCTGCGATGCTGGGTACACCTAACTGGGCCTGTGTCAGCACAAGGTCTGCGACTGCCCGGAGAGGGAGTTCGCCTGGGTTGGAGCCTGGAACAATGGCCCAACCCGCTGCTAAAAAGGGTCAGAAACGGAGACAGGGACAGCCTGCTCCGGCTTCTACGCCCCATGTGACAGATCGGCCACCTGCAGTGGTAGGCCAGGAGTCCGTGGAGGGGGAAGTAGACTCTCTGGAGGATTTGCCCATCCCTGCTGAATGGCATGTGGAGGGAGGTCCTACCAGAGAGGAATTCTGTAGGGGGCAGAGGGAGTGCCCTACCCTTGAGGGACTGAGGCGTCAGGCTGAAGCCCAGGCAGCAGGTGATGTTACGGGACACTACCATCTTTACTGGGAGGATGGACTCCTCTACAGTGAACCCAAGGTACCTCTACCTGGCTCATCAAGGGCCTTGGTGGTCCCGCAGCAGTACCGAGCCTTTCTGCTGGAATTGGCTCATGCGATACCACTGGCAGGACACTTAGGCCAGGACAAGACCTTTGCACGGCTTGTCCTCCACTTTTACTGGCCTCGAATGAAAGTGGCGTCCGACACATACTGTAGGACATGTGTATCCTGCCAGGCAAGTGGGAAGACAGGGGTGAAGCTAAAGGCTCCCCTGGAACCACTTCCTGTCGTTAGCACCCCCTTTGAAAGGGTGGGCATCGACATTGTAGGGCCATTGGATCCACCAACAACAGCTGGTCACAGGTTCATCCTGGTTCTGGTGGATCATGCCACACGGTACCCAGAGGCCATCCCTCTGAGGACTGTTACTGCACCTGTGGTGGCTAGGGCCCTGATGGGAATCTTTACTAGGGTAGGATTCCCGAAGGAGGTTGTGTCTGACAGGGGGACTAACTTCCTGTCTGCTTACATGCGGACCATGTGGAAGGAGTGTGGGGTGACCTACAGGTTCACTACTCCTTATCACCCCCAGTCCAATGGACTGGTTGAGAGGTTCAATAAGACCCTGAAGGGCATGATAAGAAGTCTGCCAGAGAGTTTACGGAGGAAGTGGGACATCCTCCTACCTTGCTTACTGTTCTCCTACAGAGAGGTGCCACAGAAAGGAGTGGGCTTCAGCCCATTCGAATTGTTGTATGGGCACCCGGTGCGTGGGCCTCTCAGCCTGGTGAAGGAAGGATGGGAGAAGTCTCCCAGAAAACCTCCCCAGGATGTGGTGAGCTACATGTTGGCCTTCAGAAGCCAGATGGCCAAGTTGTGGAAGCAGGCTGCTGACAACTTGGAGGCCAGTCAGGCAGTCATGAAGGAATGGTATGATCAGAATGCTCACCCGGTGGAGTTGGAGCCTGGACAGAAAGTCTGGGTGATGGAACCTGGAGAGCTAAGTGCCCTTCAGGATCGTTGGACAGGCCCCTTTGAGGTGTTGGAGAAAAAGGGTAAGGCCACTTACTTGGTGGATCTTAAGACCCCGCGGCAGCCCCTACGGGTGCTGCATGCCAATCGCCTCAAGCCCCACCATGAGAGGCCAGAGGTCATCCTGATGATGGTGACTGATGGTGCTGAGGAGGCAGAAAGCGAACCTCTCCCAGACCTCTTTTCATGTCAAGAGAAGGATGGGTCGGTGGAGGGAGTGATTCTCTCCCCGTCTCTCACTCCTGAGCAACGAGAGGACTGCCGACAGGTATTGGGGCAGTACTCTTCACTGTTTTCCCTTGTCCCAGGAAGAACCCACCTGTGTACCCATGATGTGGACACAGGAGACAGCCCCCCAGTGAAATCCAAGACCTATAGGCTGTCGGACAAGGTGAAGGCTAGCATCCATGGCGAAGTTGCCAAGATGTTGGAGCTAGGAGTGATAGAACCGTCCAGCAGCCCTTGGTCCAGTCCGGTGGTGCTAGTCCCAAAAGCCGCCCCACCGGGCACCACACCAGAACTGAGGTTCTGTGTGGATTACCGAGGACTGAACTCAGTAACCAAAACTGATGCTCATCCAATCCCCAGGGCGGATGAGTTAATTGACCGGCTAGGAGCTGCCCAATACCTCAGTACCTTTGACCTCACCTCAGGGTACTGGCAGATCTCCTTGACAGATGGAGCAAGGGAAAGGTCAGCCTTTTCCACGCCCGAGGGACACTTCCAGTTCTGTGTGATGCCCTTTGGTCTCAAGAACGCCCCTGCCACATTTCAGCGACTGGTGAACCAGGTCCTCTCTGGACTGGAGGGTTTCTCGGCTGCTTACCTGGATGACATTGCTGTCTTCAGTAGCAGTTGGGAGGACCACTTGCAACATTTGCAAGCCGTTCTCCAGGCGCTGAAACAAGCTGGATTGACCATCAAAGCCAGCAAATGCCAGATTGGGCAGGGGTCGGTTGTGTACCTTGGACACTTGGTGGGTAGGGGGTCCGTGCAACCCCTACAGGCGAAGATTGAGGCAATCATGGCCTGGGAACCCCCCAAGACACAGACTGAGGTCCGAGCTTTCCTGGGCCTCACAGGTTACTACCGTCGCTTTGTGAAGGGGTTTGGCACTATTGTAGCGCCCCGCACAGAGCTCACCTCTAGAAAACAACCTCGACGGGTAGTTTGGACAAAGGCTTGTCAGCAAGCCTTTGAAAAGTTGAAGCAGGCAATGTGCGAAGCACCGGTCCTGAAGGCTCCCAATTTCTCCAAGGAGTTTATTGTGCAAACAGATGCATCCGAACATGGCATTGGGGCAGTGTTATCGCAACTCAATGAAGAGGGCCTGGATCAACCTGTAGTCTTCTTATCCAGGAGACTGCTTCCCCGGGAACAGAAGTGGAGTGCCATTGAGAGGGAAGCTTTTGCGGTGGTGTGGGCTCTGAAGAAGCTGCGGCCATACCTCTTTGGCTCGCACTTCCTGGTTCAGACCGACCACCGACCCCTTCGTTGGCTGATGCAAATGAAGGGGGAAAATCCCAAGTTGTTGAGGTGGTCCATCTCCCTACAGGGAATGGACTTCCGGGTGGAACATCGGCCTGGAGTGGACCACGCCAATGCAGACGGTCTCTCCAGGTATTTCCGCCTTAGTGATGAGGACTCCCAAGGGGTTGGGTAGTTCTCCCCACTTTCAGCTGGGGGGGACGCGTGTTAGACCTGTCTGGCTTTTTGGCGAAGTCCCTCCTAATTTTTATTTATTTTGTCCCCTTTTTGCCCCTCATACCCTTGTTAATTTTTGTGTCTACTGACTTCTTGTAGGTGTTGGTCAGGGGGATAGGTGTTTTCTTCCCCCCTCATAATCTTTTACCTTAGGCCCAGAGGCCTGTTCTGACAGGAAAGTTGGCACCACCTAAAATGGTGGCCACCAACTGCCCCAACTGTCACCAACAGAACCTGGCCATAGCCTAACATAGGGCATTCCAGAACCTTCTGGTCCATTCTGGACCACTGAAGGGCAGACTATATAAGGCGGAATGCGGGGCAGCCGTTTTGTCTACCTGTGGAAGTCAGCTGGAGGACAGGTGGTAGCTAAGGGTGGGAAAAGGTTAGACTTAGGGTTGACCTCCTGAACTGGGAAGCTGCCTATTTGGTCCAACCCCCAACTCCCCTTTTAGTTATTTGTCTTGGCCCCGCTGTGGGAAGTTACTGGAGACCCTGGGCGCCTGTGTGACCCCTAGTCTAGAACAGAGGGGTGAGAACAGGAGAAGGAGACTGCGGAGTAGTGAGCGCAGTCCTCTGCCCAGTATAAGGATCTGAACTGAAGAAGACTCCTGAGCCGGTCATCTGCCCAGTAAGGTGGGCTGGGTTTGCAGTGCCTCAGAAGTGCACAGTGACTTTTTATTGAAGAAGCGCCCCCCCCCCCTTCTTTGATTCCCTCCTCCCTTCTGAGGAAAGGACGGAAGCTGGTGGCCTGGGTGGCGCTGTACCCCCTCTTACCTGAGGCAGGACTGCTAGGGAGCCGATCCCCCCTCTAGCGCTAAGGTGGTGGAGTGTGGAGGGAAGCCTCATCCCATCAGAGAAGCCCTGATTGCCGCTTCCGCGGTCGGGACCCCGGGGGCACTGGCCGCGTCATCGTGGAAATCCCCGAGGTCCGAAGCTAGGGAGCGCTGCCGCGCATGCTTCAAGCATTTCCACCTTACTAATCAGGAGGGGCTTCAGTTCGCGCAGGCTCTGAGGAAGCGGCGTCTTGACCGCGGAGCCTGCGCCGGAAAAGGCAGGAGCGGAGGCGGGCTGAGAGGCGGAGTGTTCGTGTGCCCTGCGCATGCCCGGAGAATCAGCGCGACTTGTGATTTCAGCGAGGGAGAGCGCCGGGAGACTTAACCGGTGGGGGAATCAAGTGAGAAGTCCTTTCCCCGGCTCGAGCGCCCCACTTGAGGAAAAGGCGCGAGCGGGAAGGGAACCGGAGGAGCCGGTAGCCTACAATCTTGAGGATCTCTTCTTTTTCCCGCTGGAGCGCTGCCAGGAAAAGCCGGCGCTAGCGGGAGAGAGGAGGAAGAGGCACCGGGAGGCTGGTGAGCGATCTCAGCGCTGTGCCCCAGTCTCCTCTTAAGCAGATTCTCCAATTGACCCCTCAGTCATCTGGTCACAAGTAAGGAGCGTTTTGTGAGGGAAGGGGAGCGAGACTATACAAGTGAGGAGGAAGGGAAAGGAGTCCCTGTGACTGGAGGAGTATAGACTCTACCATAAGGAAACTAGTGCTCCTGGTTGAAAGTGTCACCCAAACCTGTAAGAGATTAACCTAGTGTAATCAATGCTAGATCCTTCCACCGTGCTATGTGATGAGGGGAGTAGCTTGTGGGAGACAAGTTTAGTACACTGTATTGTGACCCTATTTAGCCAAATTCTTGAGTCTGAGAGGATGCACTGTTAATATTGATTATTGACTTTAATAAGCCAAACTGAGAGTGTTATCAATGAATTCTTGACTAAAGTAAAGTACTGTCGAACTTAGATGATTAACTGCTCAGTAGTTTAAAATGATTCCCTCGCTAGATCCCAAACAGATTGTAATGTAACTATTTGTGAATCCTAGAGTAAAAAGTATAAGAGTACTGACAAGTTAATTGATTAATTGCATAGCAGTTGAAGTGATATGAGTGCTGTTACAGAAGTGACCTGCAATGTTCTAAGCTATGCATATCTAAATTGATCTGAAGTGTTCTAAAACGATTTATATTTTGAGAACCAGAGAATATATTTTTTTTTTTTACATAAAGCAGTACGTATTTTCCTATAATTTTGGTGTAGCGTTTTCTTTTGAGTGCTATTGCGTGGAATTACTTGTGGGTAGTCTGCAACCTTTACACTGTGCCTCTGAATGTTAGTCTTGCCCTAGGCCAGGCTACCTAATTCCAACACATAGCATATGTGATATTCTCTTGTTGTAATTTCTTTTTGACCAGCAGGAATTTCTTACGAGCCTCCTGTACCGCCACAGTAAAGTCCGGGTATATGATGATAGTTGAGCCTTCGAAGGAGATCTGTCTCTTTTCTCTCGCTAGTGTTAAGACAGTATTGCGTTCTTGGTCATTTAGTAACTTGGCGATAATTGGCTTCAGTGGGGTTCCAGGTGGAGAGCGGCTAACGAGTGAGTGGTGCGCTCTTTCCACTGTAAACATCGATGAGTATCTGTTTTTTCAAAGATAGTTGTCAGGATACATTCAACAAAATCCTCCATCCTCCCAGTATTAGTGGATTTTGCCATGCCTAGTATCCTGATGGTATTGCACCTCGATCTCAATTCCAAATCTTTATTTGTGGCCCCTATAACTTTCAATAATTTGTCCATGTTTAGCAGCTGTTCTTTCCAGGTGTTGTCTGCATCTTCAATTTAATAGATGTGGTGTTCTGCTTCCGTGATGCGCCTGTCTTGGTGTTCAAGCTTATGGGTGATGCAGTTCATTCACGCACTCATGCCATCCATTTTGGATTCGATGGAACCAAGGCTGGCTTTCATGGTGTCTAGTAGCTCTTTTACGTCCTGTACCGCAGTTTGGCCTTCTACTGGTGTGCTTTCAGTCATGCTGCCTTCCTGCTCGCCGCTCTGCCCTCGCATCAACTTTTTTGCTTCAAACTGTAGCTTGGCCTGTTTACCGTCACTCTTTCCCGCATTGTGGCATCGTTGAAGCACTATCCTACCTCTGTGCGGTGCATGGGGGGCTGCAAGCGCTATATTTGGTTATCTGCTTCTCAGCTGAGGAGTCGGGGAGGGTAGCTCCCTTGCAGTGCCAAGCACAGGTGTTGGGTATGCTATGTCCTGGTATTCCACTCTTGCCACATGTAGGCCTAGTCACTTTCCCCTCCCCTGTGTGTTCAAGCACGTATGTTTCCCTCATCTACCCTTTAGGACTGTTCCTGTTTGGAGCATCGCTGTTCGGAGCTTATGTATGTTTTTGTCCCCTTTGTTTTGTTTATTGGGGGGCACAGCGTTGCCTAGTGCTGCCTTTGTGAGCGGTGCGCTGTCTATAATTAGGCCTTGTACGACGAGGCCTACTTGCCCTCTGTTCCGTTTTCTTATTGCGGCGCCCACCTTGGTTTGTTGCCTTTGGTGCGTCATACCCCCTCTCCGAGGGGAGCTCAGAGTCCTGGAGGCCTCTGTGGTATCTTTTTAGGATGTTTGCGGGGGAGAGAGGGGGTCGCAGCCACACTTACTGTTCGTCCGCTATGTCTGTTACTTGTCTTCAGCCAAAGGGCCCTCTGCATTCACACCACAGTCGCCCGCAGCTACTTGTGCAGCGCCGCCATCATCTATCCACAACACAGCCACTGATTTTTCCTTGCGTGCGTCTTCCTCCTTCCCATCACACATCAGCCTTAGAATTAACGCTGTTGCTTGTGCCGATGTAGCACTCACCTCCAACATCGCTCAGCCTTCATCCAGCGAGCTTATTTCAACAGTGTAGTTTCATCCCGGCAGCTCCCATTTCAGGGGATCTCCGTCCGCTGTCTGCTCATTTGTGCTCTCTTGCCATTCAGCATTTCTTTTAGCTGCTGTGTTCTTCCAGCTGTTCCGCATCTATTTTGCTTTTATTACCTCCTTTTTTAGCCCCTCAATTCGGATGTATGGGGCAGGATACTGGTGTTTAGTCATCCCGGGCGGCAAGAGCCTCATACAAGTGCGGCCATCTTGCTTTTGCACCCTCTAGCTCCTCCCAACCCCATACTTTATTTACCAAATGCCCACAGAAACTGGCCCGATTAATAGAGAAACACGGGAGCCCACCCCTTTTGATTTGTAAAAAAATTCAGCAAGAGACACGGATCTAATGAGGCTCCCTCTGAATTTAAAAATATGTTATTTTGTCCCGGCAGGGTCCCTCTGGGACCCCCGCTTAATACACCTAGGGGTTCAGGGTATTCATACCCTGTCCTTTTCCTTTTTTTAATGTTTTAGCTGGGTCTCGGCTAAAGCCAAGTACCAAGATTGCTGCCAAAACATCCTGGTTTGAAGTGTTGGCAGGCAATCAGATCCAAGCACAAAATTACGAAGGATCATAGAGCCTTCACATCCCTATATATTCAGATTTGAACTTTTCTTTATGTTTCTAAAACCACTGAAAGGATTTACACCACTTAACAAAAAGGTTGCTTTCTGGACCAACAGCTACCTGTCTGCCAAATTTGTTGTAATTCCTTTCAGCAATTCAAGCTGTATTCATGTCTCTATGGAAATTAACATGAGGAAAGTGCATTTTGGGCCCCCCATTTTTCTCTGCCCCCGCTTGATGGATCACCACAAAACATTCAAGACAGCAGCTGAAGTGAACATCCTACTTGTTTTGAAAATTTCGGGAGGATTCTCTAAATGATGGGAAAGTTACTGGCAAATAAAGAAAAGTTCTTCCTATGGAAACTAGGCTACCTACTGGCGACCACAAGTGGGCTATATATATATATATATATATATATATATATATATATATATATATATATATATATATATACATATATTATTCCACAGATCGCCCTAAAGCATTGGAGGCGCACTCAACGATGTTCGCCTCCAATACTTTAGGGCGATTTGTGGAATAATTTTAACGCGGCTGTCCTAGCCGTGGGAGGTAGCATCATCGACAGTTGGGACTTACAAATGAACCAGCAGATCGAGGCCGGCATTCTGAACTTATCAGGATTAAAAGCGGCACGATGTTCTATATGCGAATTGAGCAAGCTTTGAAATGTGTGACTCACTCAGAGTTTTAATGGACATGAAACGTGAACAAACGCACAAACTTACTAAAAGAATTTTTTGTACCGACAGGTAGGACACCATGTCCCATAATGCACCAAGGGAAAGAGTAAAACCCACACACCCATGGTAGGCGGATATGGCCAAATAAAACCGGAAAAAGAACCTGTGGGGCTCGTGTGTGTTGTTCAACCTGCCCAGGAAGAAGGGGCTTGATGCCCTGAAACGCGCCGGCAAAAAGAAAAGAAACGCGCATGGACAAGCAGGCTGCATCTACAGACCGGATGGTCGAACATCGTTGAGTGCGCCTCCAATGCTTTAGGGCGATTTGTGGAATATTATATATATATATATATATATATATATCTATATATATATATTCACTGAAAAAACCATAGGTTTCACACCAGTTATAGTTAGGTGGAAATTTTACTCGCATAAAACCATTGAAATTCCCACGTTATAGTTAGTTGGACTCACTATAACTTGCGCCTGCAATGCACTGCTGATGACATCACATATTACATCACTCATGACATGGTCAGTGACATCACTCATGACATCACTGATGACATCTCAAATGACATCACTGATGACAACATCCTTGTGACAAAGTGGCAGACCTCCTATCAGCATAAAATAACCTTTGACACACACATTCAAAAATAGAAACTAACATTTTCTTAAAAAAGGAGAAACCAATACCAATTACAACAACTTATTAGGTAATTCCAACATCTACATACACATCCACTCATTCACCAACAGTTCTATATAGTCACTCATGTATGTACTTACTCATCATATGTACTCATACACCTATACATCCTGTTACACACTAATATAATCCATATAGTTACTCACACACAAATTCACACATGCAAATAAACTATCAAAAAAACATTTACTTGATTATACTGCTATATACACACCACTACACATAATTCCACAGAAACGGAAACATATTTACTCTCTTAAACAATCAATTATAAAAACACATACTCACTAACCCACCCATACACACAATCATCCACCCATACAGTCTTGCACACATGCTGTCTTCAAAATACATACAAATAGTGAGTCACTCATTCATGCATCTGTGCTCTAAGTAATATCCCCCACCGAACCATACAGACACTGATACTGATACTCAAAAAAACAACTAATAACCCATATACACACTCATGTAGCTACTCACCAACCCATGCAGCCACTTATACACAAAGTGAGACACAGATACAGATATTTAAATATTTAAACATTACTCGCTAATATATGTATTCACTAAGATACATTTAATAAGTCAGTTAACCAATCAATTTTACTCAAAAAATACATCCATTTAGACATTTATTTACCCCTTTATTCTTCCATCAACCTTTAGATATACATATATAAAAAATATATATTTTTCAGAAAGATACACATTCACTGGATGATGTCATCAGTGATGTCATTTGAGATGTCATCAGTGATGTCATGCGTGATGTCACTGACCATGTCATGAGTGATGTAATATGTGACGTCATCAGCAGTGCATTGCACGCGCAAGTTATAGTGAGTCCAACTAACTATAACGTGGGAATTTCAATGGTTTTATGCGAGTAAAATTTCCACCTAACTATAACTGGTGTGAAACCTATGTTTTTTTCAGTGAATTTAATAGGTTTTTTAAATGCTAATTCCTAACTATAACTTGTGTGAAACCTATGGTTTTTTCAGTGAATATATATATATATATATATATATATATATATATATATATATATATATATATATATATATATATATATTACCTACTGGCGATAGCCAGTAGGTATATATAGTTAGGATTGTTTTCCATAAGGAAATCGCAACATTCTATTGGGAATAACTTTGGCGCCGGTTGAGGAATCTTCCTGAAATTTTCCTTAACTTTGCCTTGCGGCGCTCCGCTCCTTCCCTGAAAGTTTGGGGGGGGATTAGTCAAGCGGGGGCCGAGATAAAAGGGGGGTCCCAAAACGTGTTTTCCCCATGTTAATTTCTATAACGGCTGAATGGTTTCCCACCAAACTTGGCAAAATTGTAGGGACTGGTAGCCCGATGTGCCTTTGCTATGTCTCAAGATATGTGCTCCAGTGATTTTTACGAAAATTAACTTTGAAAAAATATATATTGGGCTACATTGGGCTATATATATGTTAGAGCCCAAATGTAGCTCAATGTACCCCAATGTAGCCCAATGTAGCCCAATGTAGCCCAAAGATGGCCACCAGAGACAAAAAAAACAAATGTAGTCCAAATATCAGCCAGATGTAGCCCAACTATAGCCCAATGACAGAATGTCCCAGAGTGTTCTAAAGAACAACTAGAGCGCTAACAGTCTTACTTATGACAAAAGTATGGCACACCTGAAGTCATCTTGATTGGAATAAAGTGTTAACACTTAAAACATTTAATTTGCAAAGGAACAAAATGAGGGGGTTCATTTTGCCATAGAAAGTATGATTAGTGCTGAAGAAAGAAAAATTAGGGCACATTTTGAGTGACTTCTCAAATCCTCTTATATTTCATTAAAAAAATTCTGATATGCAGTCTCCCAAGATGGCCACCAGAGACAAAAGAGCCCAAATGAAGCCCAAATATCAGCCAGATGTAGCCCAACTATAGCCCAATGACAGAATGTCCCAGAGTGTTCTAAAGAACAACTAGAACGCTAACAGTCTTACTTATGACAAAAGTATGGCACACCTGAAGTCATCTTGATTGGAATAAAGTGGTAACACTTAATACATTTAATTTGAAAAGGAACAAAATGAGGGGTTTCATTTTGCCATAGAAATTTTATATATATATATATTCACTGAAAAAACCATAGGTTACACACCAGTTATAGTTAGGAATTAGCATTTAAAAAACCTTTGAAATTCACTGAAAAAACCATAGGTTTCACACCAGTTATAGTTAGCTGGAAATTTTACTCGCATAAAACCATTGAAATTCCCACGTTATAGTTAGTTGGACTCACTATAACTTGCACGTCTGCAATGCACTGATGATGACGTCACATATGACATCACTCATGCATATATTTAGATATTTAAACATTACTCGCTAATATATGTATTCACTAAGATACACTTAATAAGCCCGTTAACCAATCAATTTTTTTTTAAAAAACACTGAAAAAACCATAGGTTTCAGGCCTTATATAGTTAGGAATTAGCATTTAAAAACCTTTGAAAATCACTGAAAAAACCATAGGTTTCAGGCCTTATATAGTTAGGAATTAGCATTTAAAAAACCTTTGAAATTCACTGACAAAACCATAGGTTTCAGGAGTTATATAGTTAGGAATTCGTTTTTAAAAAACCTTTGAAATTCACTCAAAAAACTATAAGTTTTAGTGGTGTTATAGTTAGGTGGACATTTTACTCATACAAAACCAATGAAATTGCTCCTATATAGTTAGTTGTACTAACTATATTTCGCGCACCCGCAATCCACTGCTGATGATGTCACATATTAGATCATTCATGACATGGTCAGTGACATCACTGATGACATCTCAAATGACATCACTGATGACATCACTGATGACATCATCCACGTGACAATCACATACACCTTTTCATACACTATTACAATTTTTCTTCACTGTTTGTAAAATACAGAGTATCATATTTACATCCATTGTCACAGCAATACAAGTATCTAAAAATCCACTCAGTGATTCATAGATGTATACACACATCTAATCACTTACCTATGGATTCACTCATACATGCTGTCATTGAACAATAGAACACTATCAAAAATACTTATACATCTATATCGACATTAAACAACAGCACGCATCCTATTCACATATGAAGTCATCCTACTCACTTATGCAAACAATGGATCATACTTACATATTTACTTAGCAAAACACTTATACAAACACCACTTCTTCTATTCATTTAGATAGTAAGTCATACTTAGTGAATTTTAAAATCATTATTACAAGTATACAGTTATCCATACAGTCACTCACACAATCATTGTGTCTTATGTATACTTATTTCTATACAACAACTGACACATACACTGCCTTTTATTTTTCTAGTTTGTTGGACCTGTACCTTTGATAAATATATTTGCTCATCACCACACCCATAAAGAGATTCCCTCACCCAAACTGTTAGAACATGTAGTTTTAACTTCATATATCTACTGAATCAACTATTCACACATCTTTGGACAGTCACACACCCCCCACCGAACCACACACACTTTCACACTCCCATACAAATACTCAGTTAACTAATCAATAACTAATATAGACTTTCACATAGATAGTAGCCAACTGTAGAATCAGTTTACACAACAACTGACAAAGTGATACAGATATTCACACAGTTTTGTCACTATCCACTATATTTAGTGAGACATTATAAATTGGTCAAGTAAATAGTCAATTACACTGCTACTAAATCCTCCATCCAAATATTTATTTATATATATCCACTCATTCTTTAATGTAAATTGCTATATATAATGCATATTTAAATAACGAAGCAAACCACATTCACTGGATGATGTCATCAGTGATGTCATTTGAGATGTCATCAGTGATGTCACTGACCATGTCATGAATGATCTAATATGTGACATCATCAGCAGTGGATTGCGGGTGCGCGAAATATAGTTAGTACAACTAACTATATAGGAGCAATTTCATTGGTTTTGTATGAGTAAAATGTCCAGCTAACTATAACACCACTAAAACTTATAGTTTTTTGAGTGAATTTCAAAGGTTTTTTAAAAACGAATTCCTAACTATATAACTCCTGAAACCTATGGTTTTTTCAGTGAATATATATATATATATATATTTTTATATATATATATATATATATATATATATATATATATATATATATAAAATTTCTATGGCAAAATCAAACCCCTCATTTTGTTCCTTTTCAAATTAAAAGTATTAAGTGTTACCACTTTATTCCAATCAAGATGACTTCAGGTGTGCCATACTTTTGTCATAAGTAAGACTGTTAGCGTTCTAGTTGTTCTTTAGAACACTCTGGGACATTCTGTCATTGGGCTATAGTTGGGCTACATCTGGCTGATATTTGGGCTACATTTGGGCTCTTTTGTCTCTGGTGGCCCTCTTGGGAGACTGCATATCAGAATTTTTTTAATGAAATATAAGAGGATTTGAGAAGTCACTCAAAATGTGCCCTAATTTTTCTTTCTTAAGCACTAATCATAATTTCTATGGCAAAATGAACCCCCTCATTTTGTTCCTTTGCAAATTAAATGTTTTAAGTGTTAACACTTTATTCCAATCAAGATGACTTCAGGTGTGCCATACTTTTGTCATAAGTAAGACTGTTAGCGCTCTAGTTGTTCTTTAGAACACTCTGGGACATTCTGTCATTGGGCTATAGTTGGGCTACACCTGGCTGATATTTGGGCTAAATTTGTTTTTTTTTGTCTCTGGTGGCCATCTTTGGGCTACATTGGGCTACATTGGGCTACATTGGGCTACATTTGGGCTCTAACATATATATAGCCCAATGTAGCCCAATATATATTTTTTCAAAGTTAATTTTCGTAAAAACCACTGGAGCATATATCTTGAGACATAGCAAAGGCACATCGGGGTACCAGTCCCTACAATTTTGCCAAGTTTGGTGGAAATCCATTCAGCCGTTCGGGCTAAAAGTGAGTCCAACCGCCCTATGGAAATTAACATGGGGAAAACACGTTTTGGGACCCCCTTTTATCTCGGCCCCTGCTTGACGGATCCCCCCAAAACTTTCAGGAAAGGAGCGGAGGGCAGCGAGGCATAGTTAAGGTAAATTACAGGCAGATCCCTCATTTGGTGCCAAAGTTATACCCAATAGAATGTTGCAGATTTCCTATGGAAAACGATCCTAACTATAACTACCTACTGGCGACCGCCAGTAGGTAATATATATATATATATATATATATATATATATATATGACGCTCAAACTCTTCGTTCGTTGCTCCAAAGAGGCAGCACTCACAAGCCAAGAGGTGTCCAAGTCTTTTATTAGGGACAGAAAAAGCACAGACGCGTTTCGGCGTTAGCCTTCGTCAGTGTGTCAATTGTTGCTGTGAAAGCATCTCATACAAATACACAAATCTGCAAAAATAGACATAAACATAGGACTGTAACCCTTTGTGCCTCTGTGGGCGCCATATTGTAAGGGTGTTTATCCGAATATTGGATATAATACAATTCATCCCTAAGTGCTCGGGTAAGTTGAAAATAAAGCCGTGGATCGGCTAATGTCCTATGTCAAAAGGTAGATGTCATATTTACAGAGAAAACAGTGCAAAAAGATAGTGCAGTAAAATAGTGCAAATAATAATAATAACACAGAAAAGCCGTACAAGTCGTGCAAAATACAGGGACGTAAAAAAGGTTAGAGAAAATTACATATGCAAGTAAGTACGATAATATCCAATGCGCTTTCAAACAGCTTAATACTGCTAATCCTTGCTCATAACTCTAGTTACTCTATTTGTTCACAACCCATAGTGGGGGGCAGCAAAAAGAGGCAAAGTAAGGGTGAAAACCTACTACTATGTCCTATCCGATTTCAATTTGGACCAGTCACACTCCGTACCTGCATACTACCGTACTTAAATTATATACATATCTACAAAATTACGTTCCTGCTTTCAATTGAGGTTCAAGCGGAATGGGTAAGTCATATTCAAGTGGCCTTCTACAAGGAATACAGTTGATACAATTAATTACATATTTACATCATTTCAACGATGAGAGTTGATATTTTGGGATTACTTATGTTGTTATTTTGAAACCGTATTTACACTATCCACAAAATACACAAAATATACATCTTACAAAATGTACAATTGGTCTTCCAACTGGTGATAGGCAGGGGTCATTTGTCATTGGTCCTGTTGCAGGGCCTAGTGCTATTTACCCAGATGACATGAAAGCTCCTCGCCGCCATTCATCCCTCCCGGATGTTTAGCTGAGAGGTCTATGATGTATCTGGACTCGAGCCTACGGAGTCTCCTTAAGCGGTCACCTCCTCTCACATTGGGTGGAACAATATCCAATCCAAAGAATCGCAGTTTCGTGCGATCTTTGTCGTGCTCCTCAGCGAAGTGCCGGGCAACCGGGTATGTTGTGTCTACTTTCTCGATTGCCCGTTGATGTTCAAGAATCCTCAGTTTCAGTTCCTTTATAGTGCTGCCAATGTAGCTAAGGCCACACGGGCAGACTAGGCAGTAAACTACAAACTGGGTGCTACATGTGATAAAGTGCTTGATTAGCACTTTCTTGCCGGTATCTGGGATGGTGTATGATAGTACACGTTTGCTACCACTGCAGGCCTTGCAGTGACCGCAAGGATAGAAACCGGCCATCTGTTTTAAGGAGTTGGTTTTTGGAGGAAGTTTGTCTAGATGACTCGAGACTAACATGTCATTCAATGACCTTGCCCTGCTGAACGTAATCAAAGGATGTGCGGGTAAGTCATCCTTTAATATACTGTCAGTCATCAGTATATGCCAGTTTTTGTTCATCATGGCCTTCAGATCTTTAGCTCCCCTTGAATACGGAGTGATTAGTCTGAATTTTCCACTCTCTTTGTTGATGTCTCTATTCCTCGGTACACTAGGATCAGCTGTGAGCAATAAAGTCTTTCTAATATATATATATATTCCTTGACTCTCTTCCACCAACCGCTGCTCCGCTTCACCATGGGTGCCTCTTACCGCACGGTGGAGTGCGTATTATTTTCAAAACACTCGATCCCCACATCTCGGACCGTTCCCAATAAAGATCACTCAAAGTTATTCAGCGCAGTTCACATGCCATATTTATTTATAGCACTGCAGTTTCCAAAAAGGTTTAACAAACGCATTTCGGCGTTGCCGCCTTCGTCAGTGTAAACCTCAATCACATTTTGTGTGCATTTAAATAAAGTTTGTTGTGACATTCAGTCACGTGCATTAAAAAAGAAGGAAATAAAAAACAGCACAATCTATACAATTCATTCATTGTGGCGGCCATCTTTCAATGATCAAAAAACACTTTGTGAATATTGATCTATGTTCAATCATTACTCAATATATTTACGTCCTTAATTATAGTAGGACTACATTTCATTACATCATGGTTTCATTCGCTTAAATGCAGTTTTGCGATTCTAATTTTGTATCTCATCATATCTTGTTGGCCTGGTGTGTTGTGCCATTATTTTGCGCTCTGCCCGAAAAGTATTGCCCTGGATGGGCCTATACTGGTTGCTATTCTGGGTGGAGCGCAACATTGTATTTATCGGACTCAGATAAGGGAGTTTAGCTGTAGGGGTTGATGGAAGGGGACATAGGTGATGTGATGTTATTCATACTTTTATTTCTACCCTTCACATTAAATTGACTCTATCCTATGTGTGCCCACATCTCTTCTTCATTATTGAGGCCCCCTGGAGTCTTAGTCTGGAGCATTATGATGAACCTAGATTCCAGGGTTCGAAGTTTTTTCACCCAGTCTCCCCCTCGTTCTGTTTTTACCATCTGATCTAGGACAAAGAAGGTGAGTAAATTACTATTGCTTTTGTGCATTTCCTCGAAATGTCGCGCAACGGGGTAGCCTTGGTCCTTTGTGGTAATTGCTCTCATGTGCTCCAAGACTCTTAGTTTAGTTTGTTTCGTGGTGCTTCCCACATATTTCTTCCCAAATGGGCACACCAAGTAATACATAGTGAACTCCGAATTGCAGTTCAGCAATTTTGATATCACGGTTTTGCTTGCTTTTCCTGGTATTTGATAATCTTTAACTTTGTGTGAATTCTTACACGCCTTGCATTTCATGCATGGGTAGAATCCCACAACTGGTGCCTTCCTTTTCCTTTTGCATTCATAATGACTATTGACCAGGTGATCTTTAAGAGAGTTTCCTTTCCTACAGGTCACTAGTGGGTAATCTGATAGTAATTTGCCCACCACATTATCTGATTTTAAAATTCTTAAATTTTTATTAAGGATTTGAAACATCTTTTAAGATTTCTCTGAGAAATTCGTCATGAGTCTCAGTTTTGAGTCTCCGGTCTTAGGTTTATCAATCAGCAGTTCATTTCTTCCCACTACATTGCTCTTTAATTCAGCCTGGTCTAATACCCCTTTACAATATCCTCTCTGTTTGAACCTTTCCCTTGACTCTCCTCTCGCTTTCTCATATTCCTCATTTGTGGAGCAGTTCCGCTTCATTCGAAGGAATTCTCCCAGTGGAATATTGTTGACCACACTTCGTGGGTGGCAGCTCCCCGCATGCAGAATGGTATTTCCCGCTGTGGGTTTGCGATACAGGGCTGTTTGGATGCCATTGTCCTCCACATAGACTATTAGATCTAAATAGAAGAGGTTTAGCTGATTTACATTTAGGAGTTTAATATACTCTTCAGCCTCACTCTGTGGGCCCCGCCACAGGATGAACAATGTAGCGGGTCCACAGAGCAATTTTGTTCATCCACACTTCATTGGCTCCCGCCCAGGCCACGTGCTTTTCCCACCAGCACACAAAAAGATTCGAGTAACTTAGGGCGACGCACGTGCCCATCACGGTACCCTGGAGCTGCAAATAGAGCTGACCTGAAAACAAAAAGATGTTATGTTGCAAACAAAACTCTGTCAATTCCACCAACATACAGTTATGAGTCCGAAATTTTAGAGCTCTTTTCTCCAGAAAAAACTTCATGGCTCTAAGTCCATCCTCGTGTTTAATCGAGGTGTAAAGGCTTGTGATATCTAGTGTTATCAATACCATGTCTTCTTCCCATCTTACTCCTTGAATAATCCTTAAAAAGTCTTTAGTGTCCCTCAAATAGGAGCTCATGTCCTTTACTAGTGGAGAAATAAAATTGTCAATGTAGATCGAGGTATTCTCTAGCAAGCTGTTCTTAGCCGACACAATAGGCCGTCCTGGTGGCCAGATTTTACTTTTGTGCACTTTAGGCAGATGATAGAACGTTGCTAGTTGGGGATAATCGCATCTCAAATTCTATATATATACATATTACCTACTGGCGGTCGCCAGTAGGTAGTTATAGTTAGGACCTAGTTTCCATAGGAAATCCGCAACATTCTATTGGGAATAACTTTAGCGCCGGTTGATGAATCTTCGTGAATTTCTCAAAGAAGATGGCCCGCTCCGCTCCTTCCCTGAAATTTTGGGGGAATTTGTCAACTGGGGGATGAGATAAAAGGGGGTCCCAAAACGTGTTTTCCCCATGTTATTTTCCATAGGACGATTAGACACGGCTACAGCCCGAACGGCTGAACGGAATTACAAGTAAATTTGGCAAAATGGTAGAGTTTGATTCGCAGATCGCCCTTTTGTTTAAATGGTGTAAATCCCTCCAGTAGTTGTTGAGAAAATCAAATGTGAAATATATATATATATATATATATATATATCTGGGCGGAGCCTAACCACACATCTCATTGTGAGATCTGATTGGCTGTCAGCACTTCATCCAAGAAGTGTTGGCAGCCATCTTGGGACCAATATACATAATAGCACCTCATTATTAAAAAGCATTGCAGTTAATAGAAGGTTTTAGGATTTTAGTTACATTATAAATCATTTGTTGATGGTACCATACTCATTTTAGGAATTGTGGTGTGTTCTAAGGTGATTTTACCATCTGAAAAAGCCTTCTGCTGGGATATCATGAATCATGTTTGAAAGAAAACTATTATCTCATGCTTTTCCCACAGTGGTTTGGAAGGGGATCTATAAGTTAAACTGAAAGCATATTTTCTGTAAATTCACATTATCTTTCTCAGTCATGTGAGAATGAAGTCTGACATTCTCAGTAAAACATGTACATCCAACAAGGACAGAGACTGTCAGTTGATTCCTTTGTGTTCTACAGCAGCTTCCCAGAGTGTTCTAAAGAACAACTAGAGCACTAACAGTCCTACTTATTACAAAGGTATGGCACGCCTGAAGCCATCTTGATCGGAATAAAGTGGTAACTCTTAAAACATTTAATTTAAAAAGGAACAAAATGAGGGGGTATATTTTGCCATACAAAGTATGATTAGTGCTGCAGAAAGAAAAATTAGGGCACATTTTGAGTGACTTCTCAAATCCTCTTCTATTTCATTAAGACATTCTGACATGCAGACTAAAACATGCACTTTCAATACCAGCAGCAGACTTCCCTGGTGAGCAGTAGCTTTACTACAGTGATCTAATAAGCAACTAGCCTCCTAACATTCTGAATTTATGGCAAATGTGTGTCACATCTGAATGCCTTCTTGATGGAATCAAAGTAGAAAACTGAAAGTATTTCCTACTGAGGAGACTGTAGTAAATGAGGAAATTAGGAAACTTCATAACAAATAAGTCTACCAAGATGGCCACCAGAGACAAAGAGCCCAAATGTAGCGCAAATATCCCCCAGATGTAGCCCAAGTATAGCCCAAAGACAGAATGTCCCAGAGTGTTCTAAAGCACAACTAGAGCGCTAACAGTCTTACTTATGACAAAAGTATGGCATACCTGAAGTCATCTTTATTGGAATAAAGTGGTAAGACTTAAAACATTTAATTTGCAAAGGAACAAAATGAGGGGGTTCATTTTGCCATAGAAATTATGATTAGTACTGAAAAAGAAAAATTAGGGCACATTTTGACTTCTCAAATCCTCTTCTATTTCATTAAAAAGATTCTGACATGCAGACTGAAACATGCACGTTGAATACCAGCAGCAGACTTCCCTGGTGAGCAGTAGCTTTACTACAGTGATCTAATGAGCAACTAGAGTGCTAACATTAAGAATTTATGGCAAATGTGTGACACATCTGAATGCCTTCTTGATGGAACCAAAGTAAACAAGCATTGAAAATGCAATAGATCTCGCCCTCGTTTAAGTTAAAGCCATTCTGTTTGTAATGAGGTGGCTTTTTAGCTTTGCTTTTATTAGTGTTTTTCAAACTTTCATGTAAATAACATGCATATGTATGCATATATGTATATGTATGCATGCATTTATATTTGTATTTATATAGATATGCAGATTATATATGTTTATATATGTATGAATATATATATATATACACATACATATATATAAATGCATATGCATATATATGCATATATATGTGTATATGTGTGCGTGTAGAGGGAGGTAGAGAGGTAGAGGTGTAGAGGTAGAGGTGTAGAGGTAGAGAGGTAGAGGTAGAGAGATATGTAGAGAGAGGTAGAGAGGTAGAGTAGAGAGTGAGTAATAGAAAGTAGAGAGTGAGTAGTAGAGAGTAGTAGAGAGAGTAGCAGAGAGTAAGTAGTAGAGCGTAGTAGAGTGAATAGTAGAGTGAGTAGTAGAGAGTAGTAGAGAGTGAGTAGTAGAGAGTAGTAGAGAGTAAGTAGTAGAGTGAGTAGTAGAGAGCAGTAGAGAGTGAGTAGTAGAGAGTAGTAGAGAGTGAGTAGTAGAGAGTAGTAGAGATTGAGTAGTAGAGAGTGAGTAGCAGAGAGAGAGAATAGTAGAGAGTAGTAGAGAGTGAGTAGTAGAGAGAGAGTAGTAGAGAGTGAGTAGTAGAGAGTAGTAAAGAGTGAGTAGTAGAGTGAGTAGTAGAGTGAGTAGTAGAGAGTGAGTAGTAGAGAGTAGTAGAGAGAAAGTAGTAGCGAGTGAGTAGTAGAGAGTATTAGAGAGTGAGAAGTAGAGAGTGAGTAGTAGAGAGTAGTAGAGAGTGAGTAGTAAAGAGTGAGTAGTAGAGAGTGAGTAGTAGAGAGTGAGTAGCAGAGAGTGAGTAGTAGAGAGTAGTAGATAGTGAGTAGTAGGGAGTGAGCAGTAGAGAGAGAGTAGTAGAGAGTAGTAGAGTAGTAGAGAATGAGTAGTAGAGAGTGAGTATTAGAGAGAAGTGGAGTAGTCGAGAGTGAGTAGTAGAGAGTAGTGGGGAATATTCCAAAGTTTGGCACAGCACCACTTGCACAACACGTTCAATCAAATCATATCACTTAGAGTCCTTATTGAAGCGCTGAATCTTGGTGTATATTCAAATGCTTTTATTTTCCTTAAGTTTATGTACCACAGCCAGCCGACGCGTATTGTTCTGTACAAAAGAACTTCTTCAGGCGTTCTTATTTCCTTCAAGTTATGTCGGTATCCTGTTGTCATATAACTAGATATTTCTTCCAAATGTTAGACGAGTTGTAAGTACATTCTTATTCAAAGTGACTAGGTATCAATTTTACCCACACAATTCGGGCAGACTTGAGTAATTTATAGCATCCTCAAAGTCAGTCTTTCAAAAATGCCAAAGTATAGGACATGATAATGCAAATCCAAATGCACGTCTAATCCCTCAGAACTCACGGAGAAAGAAATGGCTGACCTCCTCAGTAGCAATGACTCGGCCCTGACAACCCATTGCCCCTTAGACCTGAGGGGAGAACACTCTATCTGTACCGTTGCATCCAACCCTAACAGATCTGCAACCATCCGCATCAGAGGGGTGGTCAATAGAAACCTAGCTAAAGTTCCCACCTCCGCTTCTACCTTCAACACCCACTCCTTCCCCTCCCTAGCCGGCCTCCTTATAAACTGCCAGTCAGCTGTAAAGCATGCATCTGATATTGCCAACCTCATCCTGAGTCATAAATCGGACCAAGCAATCTTGACTGAATCGTGGCTCAAGGATTCCTCATTGCCCTACCTTGACCTCTTAGTCTCCCCCGACTATAGCATCGTAAGGTTAGACCGTCCCTCAAAGAAAAAAGGGGGTGGCATTGCTTGTATCTACCGCTCCAACCTCCTTGTTACAGAATTGCCGGTAGACCCTACGGACTCCTGTGAATACCTCGCACCCGCCATCTCCAACAATACCTCACAGCTGTGCAAACTTCACATTTTTGACCACCCCCCTGGCAAGAACCACACCTTTACGGACCTCCTCATGGAAATCATCACAGCCAAGGTGTCCCCAAACGCTAATGATATTTTCCTTGGCGATTTCAACTTGCATTGGAACAATCCTAAGGACCCTCAGGTCAATGACATCAGAGACTTCTTGGCCAATCAAGCCCTTACCCAATCCTGCTACCTCCCTACTCAGTCAAAAGGTGCCACCCTAGACTGGTACAAAAGGGGGTGGTGATGGACGGAGCATCTGAACCAATCAAACACTCACACCCAGTCAAAAGATCTGGGTTTGATCCATCACTAGACTGGATAATTGCCAAGGAATCAGCGGTCAAAAATCATCTCCATTGATCCGTGTGATTGGTTTGATCACCACGCCATCACCTTCCTCCTGCCCAGCACCCACAAATCATGGACACCTCAACCTGTGATTTCCAAACGATGGATTAGGGACACCAAGAACCTCAACCACAAGAAACTGGCAGTGCGAGTCTGACCCCCCCCCCCCCCACAGTGCTCCTCGGTCACCAACCTAGCGGACCATTACTCCGCCACCATATCCGACATTCTCTATGACCTGGCACCTCTAAAACTTAAAAGAACCCAGATCAAGGACAGAAATCCCTGGTTAAGCGGATGCCTCAACAAGGCGAGGAGATCCCTTCGACAGACAGAACGAATCTAAAAACGACACCCATCTGCAGCACATCTAAAACTTCTTTGACAGGCCAGAAATGCCTACAATAAGAAAATCCTTAGCACTAAAAAAGAATTTTTCAGAATCAAGCTGGAGAACGCCAAAAATCGACCTCGCAAACTGTGCGACTTGGTCAAACACCAATCCAACAAACTAGCTAAAACCGCCAAAGAACCACCTAAACCCCTAATATCAAGTGAGGAATTCTCCTCTTTCTTCTGTGACAAAATCTCTGCCCTAGGAAATGGACGTAAATCCACAACCCTCCACCAAAATCAAAATCAACCAGCTCCACCTCTTCCTTCTGCGTTGTCCTCCCTAACCTCACCCAAAAACCTAGCGCTCTGGTCCAACTTTAAAACCTAGGACGACCACACTATCACGAGAATTCTTGCCTCCTTAAAACCTAACAATCATTTTAACTATCCTCTCCACTCTAACTGCCTAGCTGCTGCCTCTCAGGCCATCATCCCTTTCTGGACTGCAATATTCAATGCCTCCCTCCTACAGAGCTCAATTCCTGATTCGCTTAAGACAGGCCAAGTTGTCCCCATCCTAAAAAAAGACACGCTGGACCCTGCCTCCGCTGAGAACTACAGACACATATCCAATATCCCACTCCTTGCCAAAGTTCTGGAAGAATGTGTGCAACAGAAGCTAAGCCTACACATCAACAACTTTCACCTACTAGATGACTTCCAATCTGGCTTCAGACCTGGGCACAGCACGGAAACCACCCTCCTGCACATTGTGGATGTGCCCTCCAAGCCCCAGACCTCGGCAAAACCTGTCTCCTAATCCTTCTAGATCTTTCCTTCGCCTTTGATACGGTAAACCACGAAATTCTCCTAGAATGCCTCAAACTCAGGATGAGATTGAATGGCACCGTCCTTTAATGGTTTAGATCCTTTTTCCAAAACCGCTTACAGAGAGTCCTCATCAACGGTGATCTATCCACCCCCTCACTGGTTTCTATTGGAGTCCCCCAAGGATCAACCCTCTCCCCACCCTCTTCAATCTTTACCTTGAACCTCTCACCGAGGTGCTTCGTGCTGCCAACATCTCCTACCTTATGTATGCCGATGATAGTCAGGTCTACATAAAAATCTCTTCCCCTGACGACATTCTCTCCCTTAATGAGGCCATGAAAATGACAGTCCATTGACTAACTGCCAACCAGATGAAACTCAACACAAATAAAACCGAATTTCTTCTCATCTCCCCACCCAAACCCAATCCAGACATCCAGGAATGGATCAAGACCATCATGGCACTAAATTGCCCTCCTACCAGTGTGGACTCGGCAAACTCCTTTGGTATAACCCTTGACGGCAGCCAGAATATGCAACGAAATATAAACTCTTTGGCCAAAACGGCTAGATTCCACCTGAGCTACCTAAGAAACCTAAAACCCTTCCTCAATGCCTCCAACCTTTAAACGGAAACCCAGGCCCTGGTCATTTTCTGACTTGAATATGGATGCTCTACTCTTGCAGGGCTACCCAAGCACTCTCTGGCCCCATTGAAAACCTGCCTCAACACCATTGCCAGATTCCTAACGGGCTCAAAAAAATTTGACTGCATCTCTCCCCACCTCAAAGCTCTGAACTGGCTTCCCCAAGAGGCCAGAATACAATTTAAACTAGCCTGCATTATTCACAAAGCTCTATACTCAAATTCCCCTACATTTCTCACACAAAAACTCCTGATATCTAGAGGAGCCAGAAACTCCTGATACACCAAAAACCTGCTACTGCCACCAGCACGCTTCCGGAAGAAGAAAACCTACAATCGGGCCTTCTCTGGGGCCGCACCAAGAATCTGGAACTCTATTCCTCCCTCAATCAGAAGACTTCCGTCCTTGGCACACTTTAAGAAGGAGACCGAAACCTTCTTAATGGGAAAATACCTCACCTAACGAATACTTTTCAATCACCTCATCGACTTGTAACACCCTCCTCCTCTGCATTATCCACGACCTCCACCGATGACACATTTTTCTGCACTCCGGGGCATCCCCCCATGAGATGAGACTGCGTGTATATTATACCTACCTGCTTTCATTTTTTATTCTACATGTACATTGGACCTTTGACAGCGTGCACCTCCTGTATATTGTGCTTTAATTTTATCCCATGTGTAGCTTGGAGTTAAGACTGTGTGCTCCTCCCTTACAATGTACCCTTGGCTCTCCCAATGTGATCCCTCCCATCCTCACAGGTCGGGTTCGCACTCTATAGAACTATAAATAAATAAATACATATATATACATATGTAGCCCCAGGCCAAACACAAGCCCACTGTGCAACAAACAAAATTAAAACAAAGCAAAAAAAGTGGTGCCCCCTCTCTCAAACAACAAACGTTTTGCAAAATACTGCACTGGATTTACTTGATTGTTCCTAAAAAGTACAAATTGCAAGGGTGGATGATGCAGCAGAGATTTTGGAAAAGGGGGGTGGTGATGGACAGAGTTTCTGAATGATGCAGAATACTCTTACCAAGTCAATAGATCATGGTTTTAATCCATCACCGTTTTTTAGCTCACTGCACCATCCCAGCTCAGAACCTGGCTATATGCAAATTAGTCTGTTCCTGTCCCAGTGCATGATGGGAACAGGGCAAACCAAACTACCAAGCCAATTCTTATACTGGGAAGGAAAGAAGCTTCCGGGGACCGGTTTCTGGCATCACAGCCTTCTTCGGCCCGGCTTGCTTGAATCCTGATGGTGCAATGAGCAAGGGACTCATGTCTGAGTATACCCTCCCACACATTTTTCTGCACTCCGGGGCATCCCCCCATGAGATGAGACTGCGTGTATATTATACCTACCTGCTTTCATTTTTTATTCTACATGTACATTGGACCTTTGACAGCGTGCACCTCCTGTATATTGTGCTTTAATTTTATCCCATGTGTAGCTTGGAGTTAAGACTGTGTGCTCCTCCCTTACAATGTACCCTTGGCTCTCCCAATGTGATCCCTCCCATCCTCACGACTTGTATTCCTCCACCTCAAGCCTGTAAAGCACTCTGATACCCTCACAGGTCGGGTTCGCACTCTATAAAACTATAAATAAATAAATACATATATATACATATGTAGCCCCAGGCCAAACACAAGCCCACTGTGCAACAAACAAAATTAAAACAAAACAAAAAAAGTGGTGCCCCCTCTCTCAAACAACAAACGTTTTGCAAAATACTGCACTGAACTTACTTGATTGTTCCTAAAAAGTACAAATTGCAAGGGTGGATGATGCAGCAGAGATTACAGACAAGATGAGTGATGCTTTCCATCCAAAATTATTCTCCAAAAATGACCAAGAGTGGAAAAGGAACAGGTAGAGTCTTCAAGGCAGGGAGAGGAGATTGGACTGTATATGCAGTAACTACACAGTCTCAATGACAATTCCTAATGTGAAAAAGAACGAAAAGAATGCCCAAATTGTCCAGTTGGGTAAAAAAATCCACTCACTATTAATTTTGGGTTTATTTCATTGGTGCCCACATTATACAACAGCTGCTCATGTTCGGCCCGATTACATTGTTTCTCTGCTCCTGCAATAGGATTTTTACCCGAATGGTAATCTTGCTTACATTACTTGGCTGAATTCTAGGCACTACATGTTACTTCAATAACAAATAAATATGCCATGGACTAATCAATGCAAAAAGCAGTGATGGTGCTTGTTGCCCTGCTTGCATGGAAGTCAGTATGTCAGATGGAATTCATAAGAAAATGAGTGCAGACTTATATGTACAGATGTCTCTGTGTCTTGTGTGCCGCTATGAGCATGCACCCTACAAATGACTCACCTACTGGCTTTGTCACTGCCTATTAACAAGATAATTCCTTTCATCTCTGCGCTTCAGATGGTAGCATCATCTTATGTCCTTGATGCTTTTTAGGCAGCAGTAGTATATCAATGAGAAATAATGTAATACCGAAGAAACGGGAGCATTGCCTTAATGAAGGCTATAACTATACTCCCGAGAATCTGTTATAGAGAAAGTTGATTTGCATAGGACGAATAGTAGTCCTAAAGTGAATATTTACTGGGGTATAAAAATGCTCGTTGCAAGAAGCAGGTCTTAACCATGATAGTCAAGCTAGGGACAGCAGATGAGTGAAAACCAAGTAGAGAACACTTCTACCTCTGCTTTGATTCACCCTTAACTGTCTGTCTGCTTTCAGATGTCAATCATTAACTCCTTATCTCAGACAGTTTGTCCACAAGGGTCATATGCTTGTTGTTATGCACACTCACAGTTCAGCAGTGTATTATGTTTAGGATTAGCGGATGACACACTGGTTTTTCTTACTATCTGTGTAAACTATTAGTGCGGTTTACTCAACACAATACTTGAATCTGTCTGCCGTGTGCAGTGAAATAACTTTCTTTAGAATAACCTTCGTCAGTCTGAACAGTTATATAAGTAGTATGTTGAACTTCTGTTAATGATTGTTCAGGCGGGCAGTTGAAGATTGAAGAGGACTGTAGCCTTTGGATTTCATTTCTGAGGGTTTGGCATGCCCATTTGTCATCAGTGGATTTTAATTTGTTTCCACGTCTGTCAAATCTCCATCAACCACACGTTTCTTGAATTGCACTTGGCGGACATTTCACTTGACACATCAAGCATCTCTCAACAGGCAGTCAAAACTCTGTGCTCAATTAAGGTCAAGACCATCATTACAAACAAGCACATCCTTTCTGAGCCAGTGCTATTACTTTTACAAGGCAGGAATTTACTTCAGCCAAAAAAGACAGGTGGCTTAGAGTGTCTGTTTATTTACAAAAGCAATCATTTCCTTCCACCGACAGAACCGTGCTGCAATACATTTTTCTTTTCTCGACATTTTCAACCCTGCTATTATACTGTGGAAAAATATTGCAAAACACTTCCTCATAGTTGTAAATTGCAAAACCGAAAGTGTGTTCGTATTAAATGGGTAAACTCTAGTCACGAATAAAGGGCAACCATAAGTAAAAAGAATGATCATACATTAAACAACTTTTTTTTCCCATACTTTTCACGTTGAGTAAAAATACACCCCATACTAAGTCACCAAATGCGTCAAGACCGTTGTAAGATGTATGCTATATGTTTTTCAGTTGTCTCTGCCGTACTGCTTTCAAAGACATATCAGTGAATCATAAAATCTGAGAAAAACATAGATGAATAATATAAAGGCTGATTTTAAATAGTGATGCCTCTCAAGAACTTTTCAAAGATATGACGTGGTAACAGCTGATGGAATATCTTCCTATACAGGCCAACAGTAAAGCGGTATTGCAAATAAGCTGTGACAAAACCACTAGCTTTCTTTTTTATAAAAGTGCAGGTGAATTAGATTGCATTTTCCATACACCTATTTTTAGGTTTCGCCTGCACAGTTCTCCCGCTGATTCCCATAGCCAAATTACTGTGTTCATTTCCTTTTGTGTGGAACTTTTTTTTGTTAACCTCCTCTGGCTGCACCCATTTACAATACTTCTACTAAAGCTGCTCACACTGTTAAAGCTCCATTCACTGTCAAGATAAGATCTCTTCCAACTGAAAAGGCAGGCAGCTTCTAACAGTATGCTGGATTGTTTGTTTTGTATTACTTAGTTTTGTAAAGCAGATGCTTTAGCATTAGAATGTTTGTGGCATTTCATATTCATGCCTCAGCACCTTTCTCTGCACTTTGTAGGCATTATTGGATTGATTTTTTCCACTTAATCTATTTGGTCATTATGATCAGATTCTAAATGCTGTACTAAACGTTGCATATTAAAAATAAAGTTAGTATACAAGAGGTATGCTATATTTTACTACTAAACAGGCAGCCACAAGTACACTTACCTTGCAGACAACAGGGTCATAATTTGAATGGTGCAGCAGGTGCAGGAGCACCGGGCCCAGTAGCTGTCACAACTCCTCGAAGCACATAATATTGCTATATTTGACTACTAAACAGGCAGTCACGATTACAGTTACCTTGCTGTTAAAAGGGACTTGATTTGAATGGTGCAGTAGCTCTGGGGCCAAAAGCTCTAGGGGCCCCACTAAACACAGATTATTGCTAATCTTTAAAACTAAAGCGGCAGTCATAAGTGCAGTTAACTTGCAGACAACAGGACAATAATTTCAATGGGGCAGCAGGTGTAGTGACACCAGGGCAAACGTTGTCATAACTCCTCTAAACACCAACTATTGCTATATTTTACCAGTAAACAGGCAGTCATAAATGCAGTTATCTAGCAAGTGCTAGGGTCATGATTTCAATGGTGTAGCAGTTGTAGTGGCACCGGACCAAAAGCTCCAGGCACTCCACTAAACACCAAGTATTACTATATTTTACAACTAAATAAACACAATTCGATGATGAACGGAGTCCTGAAACTTTTCAGACACTCACTTCCAGTCACTATTAGATCTGGGTTGAATCGATCATTGTTCTTTGGCTCACTGCACCATCCCCCTTTCAGACCCAGTCATGTGCAAATCATTCTTGACCCTGTTCGTCAGGGGAAAACTCTAGCCCGAACTGCCAAGCCATGGGGACAGAGTCATGGCTGAGTTGCATAAGGCTGAGTCTAAACTGGCATGGCATGGGGAGCAAACAAAATGGATTTAGGCCCAGATCTCTGTACTGGGGTGAATGTATGACATAGTTCTGCATTCCGTCCATCATTTTTTCTTTTTGCATTTGTCACCCCGAGTGGGACTGGTATTGCCAGATGTGGGTCTCGTGATCTCCATGCCACTAGACTCAAGCTAGCCTGGCAGATGAAGGGTGATACCCCAAAACCAGTCCTATGATGCTTATTTCCAGTCCAAGAAGGACCTGGCCTGGCAGTCCGGCTGGACTGTTCCCATGGGAACAGGGTCAGACTGATTTGCATATTGCTGGGTCTAACCTGGAATGGCACGGGGAGCAAAAAAAAAAGGTATTTAGGCAAGATCTCTGTACTAGGGGTAATGTATGACATTGTTCAGAATTCTGTCCATCATTTGTTCTTTTTATATTTTACAGCTAAACAGCCTGTCAGAAGTTCAGTTATATTTCAGTCACTAGGGTCATGGTTTGCATGGTGCAGCAGGTGCAGTTGCACCAGGCCAAAAAGTTGTCAGAACTCCTCTAAACTCCTAAAAAGTTATCATATTTCATTTTGTTTTCAAGCACTGTATTTTATTTCACTCACTTTTTTAAGTTATAGCGGAAAGTGACAATTTTGATTAAAAACATTCATATAAAACTTTTAGAATACAAATGTTATATATATTTAGGATTTCATTTAGTATCTGCAGCATTTACATTTTTTTTTGTAAAGATAGATAACAGGAATGTATCATATTTACTTATGCTTGCATAGAAATGTTGTTTGAATCTTAGGTACACAGAACATGATTGTTTTCAGTGTAATTAATGTCATGGTTTCATTTCCCTTCATCTGGCTTCCATAGAAGCATAAAAACAAGTCTCAAGATCATTGAGGGGCTTAAGCCAGCCACGGTCCGGCAAGCATCACTTTCCTTGACCTCCGGTACCTCACCCCCTTCACAATGGCCATGATGAATGCATCAAAGAAAGATGGTGTCACGTTTTTGGAATTATATGTCATGCATAAAGCTCCATAAGCAGTCACACAACCAAAAAGGAGACCAGAAGCCAGAGAGACTAAGCTTCTTTTGCTCGTGCACCCCAACCAGGGCCAGACTGGCTGTTGCGGGCACCGGGCAATCCCCCGGTTCGCCACAAGGGTGGGAGACGGTTTTGTGCCCCTGGGGGCCGTTTTTGTTACAGGGCTGTTTTTGCAGCTGAGCTGCAAAATCGGCCCTGTAACAAAATTGGCCGAAAACCAGCCCCGGCAAAGAGCTCAGTGGCACCTCCAACCCTCCTCCCCCGGGAGGCCGGCCGAGCACTTTACCAGGGCCGGTTTTGGTTCCCTGTCCGGGCCTGACCCCAACACACCACCAAAAGCCAGCACGTTGGCACAGCAAAACACAATCCAGTTCACAACTATGATTACTAGTGGCTCTTCAGTTCCCCGCCTTCTTGATCCGACCTTTCAACTTAATTTACCTTTAATACCCTTGTAGAGTGGAAAACCATAAATACTAGTGGGCATGCACCACTAATTACTATAAAGCACATTCCTTTCCTACTGTGGATTTCTGCTCCCTTGTTGGAGGCTGACTACTGATCCTCCATGGTAAACCAATGAAGTATGTCATGACTGGTACCCATCCTCCAGTCAAGATGCGCACCTGTATAAATAGGTAAATAATGCATACATATCTTGGGAAACTGCTGTGTGTGTAGCATACAGATGATTGATTGCCACTGAAATAGTGTAGACTTTGAACGGAGTTGTTCCACTTGTGTCACTTTTCCTGCACTGCTCACTCCCCTTCCCCTTACCTGCTCAGGCCACTATCAGAAAGGAGTTATACATTTGATTTAGCAAACACTCCAATGAAGCAGATATCAACTCTGTGTTATTTCCATAAGTTTCTGGAACTTTGGGCATGGATAGATGTAACCTGCAAGATGAAACACCCACAAAAAATAGAAGCCAAAGCCTGAATACTTGCTTTCACATGTAAGACAAATATGGATCTTAGGGTTATTGCCTTTATTCCGTGTCCAGCTCAAGAAGATGAGCTGCATGCCCCAAAACGACCCGTGTTTGGCTAAGATCTATCTGGAGTAAATATGCATCACAAGCATTCTTAAGTGTACGCCTGCAGTGACCTACCAGATACACTGTACATCTTATTGAATATCTTCTTAATAACTTACCTGATAGTACACCAATAAAGATGCCCTAGAGTTTGGTTTGTGCCTCCAAATTATGAAGTGTTACATATGATCTTGATGACTGGCCTTTGAATAGCATCTATACCCACTGTGAGCCTTTAAGAAGAGGATTTTACATCGTATTTGGGAAAAGACTGGGCCTGGGGAAGACCTCTACTAACACTCTTCTTTAGTAATTTTTTAGGAAAGAATACCTGATGTTGTTTACACAACAAGATAATGTGTAGTCTAACCTTTTTGCTGAGAATCTCCCTCTACTCATGGAAAGAACTTCAAAAGCTCAGCTCCGTCCCTGCTCTGAGGACTGATCTCTCTACCGAGGAGCAATTTATGATCAAAATGCTGATCACAGTTGCCTCCTACCTGGCTGCCCAGTATGACCATGATGAATCTCAAGATGAACTATAATGTTTTTCCATGACCATCTTAATATTTTCAGTCAAGCCTGAGGCACTCTTGAATCCCTAGATTGTGTTTACTTTTTGTAAGTAAGTGGTGCTTGCAGGCTTTCACATGCATTTGGTGTAGCTGATGTTCCCCTTCCAACCCAACTTTGAAGGTTGCATCATCCACTGTCCTCATCCATGAGATTGCTACATGTCTCTGTTTGAACCTGACTGTCATGTCACTCTCTACTGTGACCTCACTGCCCCCAGACATTTTGGATCCTTTGTAGCATCAATTGTAATTACCTCAACGCACTTGCACAGCTTCAGTATTTTCCAGATAGTACCCATCTATTAGACCTGGCATCCTTAGGGTGGTCTTCCCTAGGCTTTTTGCCTTTTTCCTCCTGTGTTTGCTGATTCGTTATGTTAGCTTTAGGAGTTTGAGCACTTTACCACTGCTCACCAGTTCCAAATGCATAACTTCTCCCCTAAACATGTGTGTATTTGGTGAATACATAATTGGCATATTTAATTTACGTATAAGTCCCTTGCAGAGTGGCATGCCATATACCCAGGGCCTGTAAGTTAAATGCTACTAGTGAGCTGCAGCACTGATTGTGCCAACCACAGAAGTAGCCTTTCAAACCTGTCTCAGGCCAGCCATTGCACTGCCTGTGTGTGCAATATACTGCCTCTTCCACATGGCATTAAAACTAATTGTCTACTATTTGTGGAGGCAAGATGGTGGTCGTGCGGATGACCGAGTGACCTGGAATTCTGACATTCTCCCGGGGATTCCCCCCTCCTCCCCGCCTAGCTGGATTCGGATTAATATAATGATTCCTTTTCGAGATGCTGTGGCAATATAGCCTTTTTAGCCCACAAAAAGTTGCATGTACTGGGCATTACGGTCCGCTGCATCTCGCCTTGCTGTGCTCGAGGTGTCAGAGCGGCTCGCGATTATTGTGCTGGCGGCATTCGGAGCTTTCATTGCGCTTTCCAGCAGCTAAAATGGCTCATAAAACTGCAACTAAGGGTGCTAAGACCCGGGGAGCTGTGGTAGCAACAGCCTCAGTCTCCTCAGCCTCCTCTGCCGGGAGCCAGATCAAACCTGCCCTCGGCCAAGGCAAAGATGGAGGAATACGCCGAGGAGCTAACGGTGCTTCTCCCGGTCCTGTGCAGAAAGGTGGCACCACTACACAGAAGCTCCAACTGTCCCCGGGATATTTAGAAAGCAGATGGGTAAAGGTAAGAGCCTGGTGGAGGCTGAAACTACCACATCCCCTTTGGATTCTGGAGAGAAAGCAATGAATATCCCAGATAACGTTGTAGCAATGGATATATCGATTCAGATACCTACAATTACGACTGTTAATAGCGATGGGGCAGTTCAGGGGAGTTTGGAGGACATAAGTAGATGTTAAAGATTGCAGGGATTGCTGTTAGCATGAGCTGAAAGCCCTTTTGTACTTGGCAGCCATCCTAGTTAGCCATGTGCTTGCCATGTGCTTTCTCTCTCTTCCAGAGCCTTGCACATGCTCAAAAAGGCCTAGCTATTAGAATGCACCTGCTCCTAGTATAGAACTGTCAGGCTATTCTTGCTGATGTAAGGAGAAATGTCTCTCCTCCCACTTTGTTGAGCAAGCAAATTTTGTATAGCCATATTAGTCAGTTAGCATGCTTACATGTGCCAGGACCTCCCCTTGGTTTTATGCAGACTAATGTAACCTATGCATATATAAGGCCCCTGTTCTCTATACTCCTTAGAATGCCTCCTACTGTGGCCTGAGGGTACTGTGTAATGTAGTCTCCCTCATCTGAGGTTAATAAATGCATTATTTTTATATTACAGCTTCTGTGCCAATGTCTTCTTTGTTGGTTGAAAGGACCAGGTGTATCAGTGAACCACTTAGGAGGTTTATATTTCTTCATAGAGATTTGTGGAGTGATGAGACTGCGGCTGTGGCCGCGGGTCAGATGTTTTGCAAATTGCCTCTTTACAGAGTGAGGCATCAGCAGTTGGAAACACAGGTCCCAGCATTACAAAAGAGCTGGTAAAAGAACTCGAGATGCCTGCACCTGTACTAACAGCAACGTCTCCTGCCAAATTTTCGAGGGACGACCAGGTCCTGGAGGATAGAAATCATAACACAGGCAACCAGAATGCTGGTGTCAGACACCAGGGGAGGTGGGATAAGACAAATGCTCCACAGAATACTAATCAGTTGGACAAAGACGCTGTTAAGGATGTAGATTCAGGGTATTCAGGGGGGAAGTTCTACTCCATGTCGGACCCCTCTAACTCTTCCAAGAATGAGAGTCAATGGGGAGATTGGGTAGATGACAAGAATGATACAAGTAGCTGCCAGCCGGATGAAGAGGAACTGGGTTTGGAGGACTCTGTAAATAAGGGGACAGTATGTAAACTAAGGGAAACTCACAATCCTCTGATGAAAGAGAAACTTAAAGCAGCTGGATCATTAGTATGGGATTACTCAGCATCTGAAGGCGAAATCACCCTCTCCACTATCTATCAAAGTTTAATGGCCCATGGGGAAGAGAACAGGGCGGAGGGGCTTAGGATTCAGGGAGCTGTTCGAAAATTGCAAAACACTGTGTGCCGAGCAGCAAAGACTTTAACAGAGATATCTTCAAGAGCGGTGAAAGCTGAGGCGGGGATATCAGCTAGGGAAGATGAAATAGTGCAGCAGAAGGCTACAATAGCAACTCTACAGGCTTTAAAAGAGGACACCAACTGGAAGCTCACTGAATTGGAAAATCGCTCTAGAAGGAACAATTTACGCATCTTGGGAATATCGGAAGGACTGGAAGACAAAGACATTAGGCAGTTTGTCATCAAATTATTCTCAGAAGCCTTTCCAGAATTGAAACAATGGAAGTGGGAAGTGGAGCTTCAGAGAGCACATAGGTTCCCATTTAATCAGCGAGCTAGAGGCGGTGGGGGATCAATTAAAAAACCAAGAGCTATATTGATCTGTTTTAGCAATTTTTTGGTGCGAGAATCAATATATGATCTAGCACAGCCTGATAGGAAGATAGGTGGTAAAGGATGTGAATTTTTGGTTCGCCCAGATTTCTGTCAGTCTGCGGTCCAAAAGAGGTGGCATCTTCGCCAAATGATTCCACTATTTCAGGCGAAGGGAGCACAGGCCTTTCTAGTCAATCCGGCCAAATTAAAAATTATATAGGGAAAAAACGCAATTGTTTGTTGCTGAAATTGCAGCAAAGGATTTCCTGAATACAATTTGATGCAGACTGAGAGATAATAGATCGATTATATATTTAGCCAATAGGAGTGTGCCCCTCTTTATGAATGAATTATGAATGACTGATGCGTTGTTTTCTTTTTCTTTGTGGTATTTACTAATTAGTCTGTGGGTGGTCCGGGGGAGTTTTCTTAATCTGCTTCCCATCACAGATAACCTAGTCCTCATGCCTCATTTGGGGGGGGTAGGGGAGGGGGGTGGGGTAGCTTTGGGTGGGCAAGTGGTGGTTGATGTGGGGGGGTTGTGGGGAGGCACAGTTGGTATTTGATTCTTATATCACATAATGGTTATGGTACTTATTTCTATCAGAGAGACAATGTTCTTATGGGCAGACAAGACTTGACAATGTTTTTGCTATAACAATGACCGGTAGATTATCTATTTGTACGTGGAATGTATGTGGTTTAAATGATAAAAAAGAAAAGAGGGGTGATGGCCCAAATCCTACAGGTTATGCGTATCGATGTGCTATGTATACATGAGACCCATATTTCTTGGAATAACCGTAAGTGGCTGAGCGACCTGGGCATGGAAATAATTTCATGTACCAGACAGAGCACAACTACTAGAGGTGTCGCGATTTTAATTAAACATGGCCTGGGTGTTTGCAAACAGGTAAAAGAGGGTGTCTTGGGGCGGTGGGCCATTACTGCAATTCTTGTCAATGGCTCTCCACTGACGATATGTTCTATTTTTGGTTCTAACGTAGATGACCCTTCAGTGATGCATTATCTGAGTGTAGAACTAGTGCTCTGGCCATCCCCTTTAATTCTTTGCAGGGATTTTACCCTCCACGTGGAGAGTGGCTTTGATATTACAAGTGATCTTCCATAGAAAATCAAAGTTTTTAAAGCTACTCAAGGCCTAGTCAAAGAACTTGGATTGGCTGATGTGTGGTACACTCATAAGAATGATGATCCTGGAGCCACGTTTTACTCCACATAGAAAACATGTCCATTTGGATTATTTTTTTTATCTCTGTTGAAAGAGTATTTAGTGCTAAAATAGAGATCACACCCTGAATCATCTCAGACCATAATCCGGTTATTTTAGAAATATATATATTAGTTCCAGGGCACAGCTGAAGGCATGAACTTTTGAGCGCAAACTTTTGTTCGATCCTGAATACTGTACGTATATGGAGGTTTGGATTAAGGAATTTTTCAAAAATAGTCGGCATACAACTTCAGTTTCTATTGTTTGGGATGCATTTCAGGCCGGGGTTCGGGGAGAAACACTCAGCTATTCTATAGCCAAACAGCACAATATTTTGGCCGAAGTTAAAGGTTGGACTGATCAGTTAAGGCTATTAGAAACTGAGCTTATGGTAGAAATAACTAGGCAGCAAAATACTGAAGTCACTCTAAAAGCCATTACAATTTTATAAAACAAAAATCCATCACTATTTTACTTTGAAAGTACCCGCGAAACAGACTTCGTATAGGACCCAAATTTATTAAGCTGGGGAAAATTCTGGCAGGATTGTAGCCTAAAGACTTCAGCAGAGGGAAATAACCAATCGAATTTATAGGATACAGGACCATCTTGAGCGGATTCAGGACTCCCCAAGTGAAATCTTGAATGTTTTTTGTAAGTACTATCATAACCTATATACAGAGGAAGTAACAATAAGTGCAGATGAGATGGTGAAGGAATTTGGCCTCGAAATCGAAACAAATAAAGTTACACAAGATAAAAACGAGAAACTAGCCGCATGCATAACCCGGGAGGAGGTGAAGGGAGCAATACTGTCCTTGGCAATAGGAAAAGCTGTAGGCCCGGATGGTATCCCTCTTGAGTTTTCTAAGACATTTCGGCAGGTGCTCCGACAAGAACTCATGATATTATTTCTTGCCGCTCAACGTGGATTAGCGCCAGATTCTTGGCGTAAAACTACCATCATCATTGAAAAAAAAGGATAAACCCGAGTTATGTCAATCTTCATATATGCCCATCTCATCCATCAATTAGACAGCAAGATTTTTTTCTAAAATTATGGCTTATCGTCTAGGAATGGTTATTACCCTTTAGTTTCTAACTTTCAACATGGGTTTATCTCCGTAGGGACACCGCTGACCAGTGAGACGAGTAATAGCTCTTTTAGATTGGCCTCAGGCATCTGAATCTCCATTGGGGGTGATCCTGTTGGATGCCGAGAAGACGTTCAACAGGGTCTCCCGGCAATATATGTGGGATGTTTTGCGATGGAAAGGACAGTAGTCAGGATCATTTTGTATTAGTAGGGGTACAAGGCAAGGATTCCCATGCTCCCTTCTATTATTTGCCCTATATATTGATTTCTTTTTGAATAAATTAAACCAGAGTATAGATATCAACCCAGTAAGCTTTAACAACATTGAGTATAGAGCATTGGCGAACGCCGACGATATTGTCGTACTTATCAGCGATATATCTATGGCGCTTCCTACAATTAAGTCGCTAGCCGTGTAGTTTGGTAGCTTTTACGGCTACAAATTAAATGTAGACAAACCCAGATGCTATACTCAGGTGCAGATCCCCAGTCAAATCTGCCTATTGTCCACGAAGTAACATATCTGGGAATAAAAATTACTCCAAAAGTGGATAAGATCCCTGACCTGAATATTACTCCAGTGATGGAGAAGGTGAATGTAACATTGGAAAGATAGAGCATCTTCATTTTTCTCTTAATGGGAGAAGTAATGTGTTACAAATGTCAGTCCTACCGAAATTTCTTTATAAGTTGAGAACTATTCCCTTAGAATGTTCTTCTATATGTTTTATTAACTTAGAGAGGATTTGGTATCCCATATTTTATTATGTATTATTGGGCTGCTATGATGCAATATATGGGTCCTCTCGTAGTCGGGGCTAAAGCTGAGATTCCCCTTTTCCATAGACCATCAATTTATGATTTTGGGTTAGGAGATGAGGCCAACTGCTGTCTAGTTAGGGTAATAGAGCCTAGTTATTTTAAAAAGACAAAGTTTAAGATTCTTAAGGCCGCATATGTCGTTTGGAAACAAATTAAACATAAGATTCACGTTTTAAATTTAAATGCCTGTACTCCTTATTCTTTTTCTGGATTGCTTCCTATAATCTTCCGGGATCAAGTAACATTTAGATGGGGTCTAAAAGAACTAATGTGCTTAGGGGATTTGTTTGATAGAGGCCAACTTTTGTCATTTACAGATTTACAGGGAAAATATGGTTTAGGCAAACAAGATTATTTTAAATATCTTCAAATTCAGAGTTTCCTGACTAAGTTAGGGCCTGGAATAGGACAACAGTTTGTTAAAATTCCAAAATCAAAAAAATGAGGAAAAAACCCAATAGGTCAGATATATCAACAACTTTTACAAATATTCCGGGATGATTTGCGTTTGTGGAATACAAAATGGGGGAACAAACTGGGAGTGGAAGATATAAATATAGAAAAATCTGTTGATCTTGCAAATCAGGTTTTAATGACTGGAAGATTATGAAGTCAGCATTAAAAGCCCCTTTTTGATCTATATTATACTCCTGGAAAAATCGCAAAATGGGGGGCAATGATGGGGGATAAATGTAATAGGTGTGGATTATTGGTCGACTCGATTTATATGTTTTTTTCTTGTCCAAAATTGCGGCTGTTTTTTCAAAAGATAGAAAAGTTTTTAGACACAATATTTGGAGCCCTGATCATAATTACTGGAGAATTAGTGATTACTGGTGTAGGGTCCGATAGGGAGGCTAATTTAAGATCAAGTCCCACAACTGCATTAGTATTTATTGCTAAGGCGGTGGTATATGCCTGTGTCACCAACGAGTGGATCAGCCCTGTTCCACCTACTTTTATTAACTGGCGGTCAAGACTATTAGCTATGTACAATCTAGAGCTATCGATCTACAAGACTAAAGGGAGAAGAAAAAGAGCTATGGGATGCACAATTTGGTCTCCAATATTAGACTGGATTCAATGTATTTAGGACAGACATTTAAGCAGCTTTTTAAAACATTTTTTGGAGTAAAAGTTGAAGGGCACTGTCTCAGTTTTTTTCTCTTTTTTGTGAAAGATGGGGGATCAATCTTAATAAAAGGAAATTAATTGTTTGGTTGTTATTATTATCCATCGGCAAAACCCAGCCCTTTTGTGGGCCTTGGGGGCCTGATGAACTATTTCTTATTGTTAACTTAGATATAAAAAAAAATTATGAAATGTAGCATAGCCTTGCTTTGTTTATTGTGTACAAAATGCCTCAATTAAAAGGGTGTAAAAAAAAGAAGAAATTGAAAAAAAAAAAGAATTACCAAGCCTTAAACTCCTGTTTACTACATACAAGTCACCCATAAGGTAGGCCCTAGGTTGCCCAGGGGGCATGTGATATGTAAGTAAAAATTAGGATATGTTGCTTTATGTCCTACATGTCCTGCTAGTGACAAACATTCAAATTTGTTTTTCACTTCTGTGAGGCCTAACCCAATCATAGGCTAACATTGGGAATTCCTTAATACACTTTTAAGCCTTCATTTCTGATCAGTTTCATACCTTTGGAATGGTAATGATAAATCCTCCGTACTGGTTAAGTTGGATCTAAAATTGCCATTGTAGAAATGTCACTTTTAGACAGTGGAAATTTTTCTGCACGTATTGCTGTGTGCCTGACAGCCTGTCTCCAATACACATCAGGGGTGGGTGAGAGCTAAACTTTGTGCATTCCATCTAGACAGCCACAACACACGAAGGATAGTTGTGTCTGAGTACCCATCTACATTCATCTGCATTCTGACAGCCTTGCCTGGGCAGGATGGAAGGGAGGGGCTAACGCATCACTTAAATAGGCTGTGTCCTGCCCAGACACAAAGGACTGATTATTCCCCCCTCCACACATAGCCTGGCAGGCAGTACTGGTTTGATAGGGATCCTTGTGCACTTCAGAGAGCTGCTTTGAAGTCACCTCCATATCAAAGTCACTTTTGGGGGTGAGTACTGGGTGTATGATCCTCTAAAATGGGACACTTTTGGATCTTGAACTGAACCTCTATCGAAAGGGCTCCTGTGCTGTTTAAAGAGCTCATCTTTGGGCTGCAGACTTGGAAGTCTTGCTTTTCGCTTGTGTTGCCATACCAACTGCTGCTCTCTGACTCAGCTAAGGGAGAACTGGACTATGCATCCACTCCAAGTGATCTCCAAGACCTTGTTGGCTGTCTCCTGTTGTTTCAGACTCCGGGATATCACAGTCTCTACTCCTGCGCCTGGCTCACTGGAAGTGGCCAGATACTTGCAACACTGATTTTGACACATCTCCTGTCTGTGTGTAACAGAACTGGCACATCAACCTGGTAGAGGGAGTAAAATTGGAGCATTGCATCGGAACAGTGCTTTACCTCCATAGATTGATGCATCGGACAGCGTATCGCCGCCACTGCAGCCTGGCGAAATTGACGTATCCTCACGACTGTGTGGCAGAATCCAGCACATCGCTCAACACCTCTCGACTCTGGCACCCATCTTCAGGACTGATACATTGCCTTCACTGTGCAGAGAAGATCGACACATCTCGTTGTTTGCGACCCTGAAAGCTACTTTGTTCACTGGGCCTGTTTGTACCTGTAGTCGACCCGCGCTTCCCCAAAGTCAGCCAAAACTTTGACTTTGCCCCAGTACAGCGTGACCTAAAATAACCTTTTTAGCGCTACTTGCTTCTAAGCACTTTACTGCATTTATTCCTTTAAAATTCAATATCTAAATTTCTATACATTGGATTATTGTCGTTATGGTCTTGTGTTGTTCAGAAAATAATAATCTATAGTTCTAAACCTGTGTGAATTCTTTTTGTGGTGTATTTATTGTGCTACTGCGTGTGTGTGTTGTACAAATTGTGGTTCCTGCCTGGCCTGGTGGCATACCTCAGCCAACCAGAATCCCATTTCTAATACATCTGACTATGAACAAGTTTTATCCTGTTTTTTAACGTCATAGCTACATCAGAATCATCCAGGTTGTTGTGCTCTCAATCAAGGATGTGTAAGGCTAAATGATACAGAAGCATGGTTATAGAGTTTCCTAAAATGATTGGAAAGACCAAGAATACACCATATAGGCACTGATTAGCAGTCATGCAGAGTGGAACTACTGCATGGAATTCCATTCTACCTGATTCTGAGCAGGTAGGCTTTTCCACACCTGGTTTTCCCAGGCTTGGGAGAGCCAGACCGGATTTTACAGTGTGTCAATTTAGCAAAGTAAAGGAAAGCCTCATTTAAAACATTTTTTCTGATGGAGCAAACATATAGTGCTCCACCGGTCAGAAATTACCTTCTTATCCTCTTTGTGAACTTCAACAGCATATCACAGGAAGGGTTTTGTGATACTTTTCTACTGATATAAAATAGTGTGGTTTAATATATTTTAATATTATAGTTTACAATTATTTCCAACACCAGTTCCTAAAGTCCATTATGTTAGTGTACAGATTTCTCATCTTGACAATATTTACTTATTGGTTATTTAACAGTCTGCCAGAAAAAATGAGTAATGAAGAAGGAAAGCATAACCAGAAATCAATGGAGTAGACTACTATTACCACTACAGGGATAACAGTGTCAACAACAGCTGACCCTATGACAGAGACTACTACAGCACCCACAGCTATAATCACAATGAATATAGGAGCTACAACCACCTCTTTTACAACAGGGACTACGCCAACAATCACAGCTGTAACTAGAGTACAACTCTGATCACATCTACCAACACAGCAGAGCCCACATCAGCAGCAACAGTAGTGACCACACCAAGGACCACAGTAGGAACTACAATACTCACAGCTGCCACCATGTCAGAGACAAGAGGAGCAGCCTACGCAACAGAGCAGAGATAACAGCAGGACAAATTGCTGTAACCACATTTTAATCTACTAATACACCAAATTTCCACAATGAAAAAATAACAGTATCAACAACAGTAGTCCAAAATGCAGCCACAACAGCTGCAGCAGCGACAAACACCACAGAAGCAAAATGTGATCACAGTTAAAAGTACCAAAGGACAACAGTGAAAGCAAAAAAAACACAACAAGGGCTACCACAGCAAAAATAGATGCCAAGAGCAGAGATCACAACATTGACCACAAATGCCACCAAGTGTCTAGGTTGCATTATTCTGGATTCAACAGGAGCAATGATAATATCCTTACTTATCTGACTGCACTGATCACCACGGAAAGGATTTGTATGCTGTTCAGATGTAAGTAGGGGGAAAGTGCAGTGTGACAGGACGATTGATTTATTAGCCTCAAAGAAGCAACTACAGTTCCAAAACACATGGTGGCTGCTTGTTTTTATGGAGTTCTGAAAATCAAGGGCAACATTTATGTGCATTTATGAATAAAAAGGATGTGTTATAAAAAAATAAGAAGAAGAATCATGATTGTTGTTTCCACCTCTCAGAGAATAAATGATGAACTGATTTGTAGTGTAGTTCCTATTTCCCTAATAGGCTCTGCGCATTAGAATAATATACACTATAGTTTTGGCATAGGATTGAGGTCAGTATGCCCCTATCGAGTATATTAAACTTAATTACTTTGTTTGCCAGCTAACTCAGAGGCCACTAGAAACTCCTTGTAAACAAGAAGGGAGCAGTTTCTGGCAAACGCATAAACATAACAACTTTGTTTCCCTTAAGAATCACAACACTCTAAGAATCGTGGAAACAATAGATACCAGTTTCACTCAGCTAATCGTGCATGCTTAGTTTCTGCATAGTTACACAGAAAGAGGAGACAGACATTTCAATAAAAAGGATTTATTGAACAGTCTTATTTCTTGTGTAAGAGATATGTGCTGTTACAATCATAAGACAATATGCGAGATATATTATGTATAGCATAAGCAGTAGAAAAAAATAATACTGCAATCGCATTGTCTTTTATCTATGATACATATTCAAATACATATACATAAATAACAGGCTAAAAATGCGAGTACTCATATGATGCGTTCTCTAAATAGTTCTACCTCAGTGTACATAACCTAAGTGTTGTACAAGGTAAGAAGTAGGTGCTGTATTCTATAGTATGGTAAGCTATAGTTTGTATGCTATGTTTGTATGCCAAGATTCCCTCTAGGTTCTAGTCAGCTCCGTACCTTGAGAATGAGAGAGGTTTGAATCTTTTCCAGGTCTCGTACTCTAACACCCCCACAAAGGGAGTCAGAACACTGGAAGCTGGATTCTCTGTGAGCAGGGATGACAGCGTCTTGTCAGTGTGCCAGGCCGGGACACAAATTCCTCTAAGTCGTGGTCTCTTCCGAACTTGCCGTGGCGAGCCGTATCGAGCTTTGCAGCCAAGCCGTGGTTTGCCATGGTAAGGGAAGGTATATTTAAACCTGGAAGGTGCTTAAGAATTTTTGCATTGACATAAAGTCAGGCAGAGGAAGAAGTCAAGTATGAACCCTTAGGGAATAGCAGTTCATGCATAATAAATGAGTTCTTGGAGAAATCAATAATCCTGAGTTAGGGAAACTCTCAAGAGCTTAAGGGTCTGGTTTCTAAGAACTCGTTGTGACATTGGGGTGGACGTATGTAGGTAACCAGGCCTGTATTTGGATAGCATGGCTAATGCCTAAATAAGTACTGGGATCTTATACCTATATAAAGGCAATGCAAATTGTGCCTATATAAGGACATGTATATAGAAAACCTATATACGGACACCTAAAGCGGAATACAACAGATTCATCGATAGATAGATAGATAGATAGATAGATAGATAGATAGATAGATAGATAGATAGATAGATAGATAGATAGATTGATAGATAGATAGATAGATAGAGTGTTAGATAGATAGAGATATTCAACCCTTAAATAGGCTTGAAATCTGACTTGTTTTCTACCCATGATCCCCTTCACAGAATTCTGACTGGCAGGTTTAGAGACAGTTAGCTTGAATGCTGGAGCAATCACTTAGCTCTGTACATGTAGTCATGTCCCATTGAGGAAAGAGTAGTGTTACAGCATGTCATTTTTTTAAGTTAAAGCAGCTTTATTTAAATTAACATAACAGAAACAATATACAGGACCTTGTATAAACTGAAGGAATAAAATCAACAAACATATCATAAGGATTTGAAGCTGTTTAACAATTTTGAAAATATTAGGGAAAAGGAGGGAAGGGAAGGAGGAAGAATGCATAAAGGAAAACCAAATTAACAGCAGCTTAGAGTATTACCTGGAAAGTAAAATAGCAATATAATGTAATATAATACACAGTACAAGGAATAGCAAAATTACAGCCAGATTCATCATGGGTATGTTTTGCGAGTCTGTAATAGCGAATAATAAGGAATCGCTATTACAGACTCGCAGAACGGGATTCATGTAGGAATCGCAATATTTATAGCGATTCCTACAGCTTCCTTATTTGCGATTAGCTAATTGCTAATCCCAAATAAGGAATAACTCCCCATTCATTCCTATGGGCCTAAAGGCCCATAGGAATGAATGGGAAGACATATCAATGTGCGAATCGCTATTAGCGATTCGCATTTTGATTTTGCGATTTCAAGGGTGCAGGGGTGTCCAATGGACACCCTGTTGCACCCCTGAAATGACATTGGATGCTGGTGTTACGCACACACATGTCCTTGGCACATGTGTGTGTGTAACATACAACTTAGAAAAATGCACTTAAGTGCATTTTTTTAAGTTTTCGCTATTTACCACGAGGTTTGACTTTGCGGTAAATAGCGGCCCAAATTTGCGAATTCGCAATTTTTAAATGTTTCATGAATTGCATTTCAGGAATCTCAAATAGAGATTCCTTAAATGCAATTCCTCGCAAATTTGCGAATTCTATAATTGCGATTTTTGCATTTGGGATGATGAATCCCAAATGCAAAAATTGCGCTCGCAAAGGGCCAGATTCTCAGAATCTGGCCCTTTGCGAGCCGATTTCACTTTGATGAATCTAGCTGTAAGTACCCATGGCAGAAAAATCATGGTAGTTTAAAGTTTTCGGATAAAGTACATAGAGGAGATTTATGGGCTACATCATCTAAAAAGGAAGTCAAAGGTAACAAATATAAAAGTCTATTAGCAGACGGACAACAAAAAGAGGAAAAGGCAGTATCTAATATATGACAAACATAATTCCACCAAGCTGTATAAGAAATGTTTGATGCGCGTTTCCAATTGATAGAGATTTTCTGAAAGGCCAGAGCTAGAATGAAATCTAACAACGGTAAATTACTATGTGGTGAGTGGATATCTTCAGAGAGACTACCTAAAAAGAGTATTAGGGGAGTTAGTGGACAACTTAAATGGAATATTAGAGATAACTGAGGCCAAACCTTTTCATAGAAATAAGCTGTAGGAGGTAAATGAAACAGATATGCATGTGGTCACCAAATTGGTGGTCACAGGACCAACATTTAGGAGAGGAGTCCATGGAGAATCTAGCATGTAAGGAAGGGATAAGATATAGTCTATGATAGAGAACGAACAAAGACTAAGAAGTAGAGGCTGTTCTGGAGGTTTTGTAGAGTGTATCCCAAACCTTATTACAAAATGGGAGAGTCCAAGTACAACCCAAATCCAATTCCCACTGCATTTCCAACTTAGTCTTGGATCTGCCATACGATAAAGAGTGAATACATCTATATGTAGGTCAAGCATTAGAACAGAAGTAAGAATTGAACAAAGAGGGGATTGCGAAGAGGAAGAAAGGGAAGCACTTGGTAATGAATGAAGAACATCAAGAAGAATAGTTACGAAAATAGATATTTAGTTAAAAAGGAACCAGGGCACTTAAATAAGTGTTGAAATTATGAAAAGGAGAGAGGATCATTATTAGAAAATAAATCTTTGACCCAAATAGTACTTCTTTGCCTCCAGGCTTTCCAAAATATCGGTTTGTTGTTAACAGTAATATGATTGTTATACCAGAGAGGACTGACTGAAGGAATCACAAATTGCAAACTGTGACTGATAAATCGGTTTTGGAATAGTACAAGTGTGTTTAAAAAGAGAAGAAGAAATTATGGAAGGCTTATCCGAGAAAGATACAACTTCAAGGGGAAGAAAAGCTTCCCAGGACCGGTTTCTGGCTGAAGACGGCTGTAATGCCAGAAACCGGTCCTGGGAAGCTTGATTCTGGTCCAGGGAAGACATGGCGTGGCAGTTCGGGCTGGACTGTTCCCATGAGGCACAGGGTCAGACTGATTTGCATATGACCATGTCCGAACTGGGGTGGCGGAGTGAGCTAAACAACGGTGATGGATTAAACCCAGATCAGTTGACTGGGGGTGAGTGTTTGTATTGTCAACGCTCCGTCCGTCACCACCTTTGGTTTTTCTTTGTTCGCCCTAAGTTGGCAGGGTATGCTCAGACGTGAGTCCCTTGCTCACTTTGCCACTGGAGTCAAGCAAGCCCGGCTGAAGACGGCTGTAATGCCAGAAACCGGTCCTGGGAAGCTTGATTCTGGTCCAGGGCAGACATGGCGTGGCAGTTCGGGCTGGACTGTTCCCATGAGGCACAGGGTCAGACTGATTTGCATATGACCATGTCTGAACTGGGGTGGCGGAGTGAGCTAAAGAACGGTGATGGATTAAACCCAGATCAGTTGACTGGGGGTGAGTGTTTGTATTGTCAACGCTCCGTCCGTCACCCCCTTTGGTTTTTCTTTGTTCGCCCTAAGTTGGCAGGGTATGCTCAGACGTGAGTCCCTTGCTCACTTTGCCACTGGAGTCAAGCAAGCCCGGCTGAAGACGTCTGTAATGCCAGAAACCGGTCCTGGGAAGCTTGATTCTGGTCCAGGGAAGACATGGCGTGGCAGTTCGGGCTGGACTGTTCCCATGAGGCACAGGGTCAGACTGATTTGCATATGACCATGTCTGAACTGGGGTGGCGGAGTGAGCTAAAGAACGGTGATGGATTAAACCCAGATCAGTTGACTGGGGGTGAGTGTTTGTATTGTCAACGCTCCCTCCGTCACCACCTTTGTTTTTTCTTTGTTCGCCCTAAGTTGGCAGGGTATGCTCAGACGTGAGTACCTTGCTCACTTTGCCACTGGAGTCAAGCAAGCCCGGCTGAAGACGGCTGTAATGCCAGAAACCGGTCCTGGGAAGCTTGATTCTGGTCCAGGGAAGACATGGCGTGGCCGTTCGGGCTGGACTGTTCCCATGAGACACAGGGTCAGACTGATTTGCATATGACCATGTCTGAACTGGGGTGGCGGAGTGAGCTAAAGAACGGTGATGGATTAAACCCAGATCAGTTGACTGAGGGTGAGTGTTTGTATTGTCAACGCTCCGTCCGTCACCAACTTTGGTTTTTCTTTGTTCGCCCTAAGTTGGCAGGGTATGCTTTGACGTGAGTCCCTTGCTCACTTTGCCACTGGAGTCAAGCAAGCACGGCTGAAGACGGCTGTAATGCCAGAAACCGGTCCTGGGAAGCTTGATTCTGGTCCAGGGAAGACATGGAGTGGCAGTTCGGGCTGGACTGTTCCCATGAGGCACAGGGTCAGACTGATTTGCATATGACCATGTCTGAACTGGGGTGGCGGAGTGAGCTAAAGAACGGTGATGGATTAAACCCAGATCAGTTGACTTGGGGTGAGTGTTTGTATTGTCAACGCTCTGTCCGTCACCACCTTTGTTTTTTCTTTGTTCGCCCTAAGTTGGCAGGGTATGCTCAGACGTGAGTCCCTTGCTCACTTTGCCACTGGAGTCAAGCAAGCCCGGCTGAAGACGGCTGTAATGCCAGAAACCGGTCCTGGGAAGCTTGATTCTGGTCCAGGGAAGACATGGCGTGGCAGTTCGGGCTGGACTGTTCCCATGAGGCACAGGGTCAGACTGATTTGCATATGACCATGTCTGAACTGGGGTGGCGGAGTGAGCTAAAGAACGGTGCTGGATTAAACCCAGATCAGTTGACTGGGGGTGAGTGTTTGTATTGTCAACGCTCCGTCCGTCACCACCTTTGGTTTTTCTTTGTTCGCCCTATGTTGGCAGGGTATGCTCAGACGTGAGTCCCTTGCCTACTTTGCCACTGGAGTCAAGCAAGCCCCATCTGAATACGGCTGTAATGCCAGAAACCGGTCCTGGGAAGCTTGATTTTGGTCCAGGGAAGACATGGCGTGGCAGTTCGGGCTGGACTGTTCCCATGAGGCACAGGGTCAGACTGATTTGCATATGACCATGTCTGAACTGGGGTGGCGGAGTGAGCTAAAGAACGGTGATGGATTAAACCCAGATCAGTTGACTGGGGGTGAGTGTTTGTATTGTCAACGCTCCGTCCGTCACCACCTTTGGTTTTTCTTTGTTCGCCCTAAGTTGGCAGGGTATGCTCAGACGTGAGTCCCTTGCTCACTTTGCCACTGGAGTCAAGCAAGCCCGGCTGAAGACGGCTGTAATGCCAGAAACCGGTCCTGGGAAGCTTGATTCTGGTCCAGGGAAGACATGGCGTGGCAGTTCGGGCTGGACTGTTCCCATGAGGCACAGGGTCAGACTGATTTGCATATGACCATGTCTGAACTGGGGTGGCGGAGTGAGCTAAAGAACGGTGATGGATTAAACCCAGATCAGTTGACTGGGGGTGAGTGTTTGTATTGTCAACGCTCCGTCCGTCACCACCTTTGGTTTTTCTTTGTTCGCCCTAAGTTGGCAGGGTATGCTCAGACGTGAGTCCCTTGCTCACTTTGCCACTGGAGTCAAGCAAGCCCGGCTGAAGACGGCTGTAATGCCAGAAACCGGTCCTGGGAAGCTTGATTCTGGTCCAGGGAAGATATGGCGTGGCAGTTCGGGCTGGACTGTTCCCATGAGGCACAGGGTCAGACTGATTTGCATATGACCATGTCTGAACTGGGGTGGCGGAGTGAGCTAAAGAACGGTGATGGATTAAACCCAGATCAGTTGACTGAGGGTAAAATGTAAATGTAAATGTAGTTGAGCTTATATAGCGCACAGCTACCCGCAGTGGGTTTCCCGGCGCTTGCTTAGGGAACCCTTCCTGGTATTCCCCTGTGAGATAGCAGGGTATCCACAAGGTGAAAGTCAGGCATCCCGCCGCGAGGGGCCGTTGTGGAGATTAAGCAAGCTATTGCCCAGAGTCGCAGAGTGTGAACCCGTGAGTCGAGGAGGCACCGGGGCGAGAATTATCGAGTCCGTGGAATTTTTAGCCCAAGACCCGCCGAGGCGGGGAATTGAACCCTGGTCCAGGACCGATCTCAGCTTTCGGGTCTGCTGCCTCTAACCCCTGAGCCACACTTCTCCACAGGGTGAGTGTTTGTATTGTCAACGCTCCGTCCGTCACCACCTTTGGTTTTTCTTTGTTTGTCCTAAGTTGGCAGGGTATGCTCAGACGTGAGTCCCTTGCTCACTTTGCCACTGGAGTCAAGCAAGCCCGGCTGAAGACGGCTGTAATGCCAGAAACCGGTCCTGGGAAGCTTGATTCTGGTCCAGGGAAGACATGGCGTGGCAGTTCGGGCTGGACTGTTCCCATGAGGCACAGGGTCAGACTGATTTGCATATGACCATGTCTGAACTGGGGTGGCGGAGTGAGCTAAAGAACGGTGATGGATTAAACCCAGATCAGTTGACTGGGGGTGAGTGTTTGTATTGTCAATGCTCCGTCCGTCACCACCTTTGGATTTTCTTTGTTCGCCCTAAGTTGGCAGGGTATGCTCAGACGTGAGTCCCTTGCTCACTTTGCCACTGGAGTCAAGCAAGCCCGGCTGAAGACGGCTGTAATGCCAGAAACCGGTCCTGGGAAGCTTGATTCTGGTCCAGGGAAGACATGGCGTGGCAGTTCGGGCTGGACTGTTCCCATGAGGCACAGGGTCAGACTGATTTGCATATGACCATGTCTGAACTGGGTTGGCGGAGTGAGCTAAAGAACGGTGATGGATTAAACCCAGATCAGTTGACTGGGGGTGAGTGTTTGTATTGTCAACGCTCCGTCCGTCACCACCTTTGTTTTTTCTTTGTTCGCCCTAAGTTGGCAGGGTATGCTCAGACGTGAGTCCCTTGCTCACTTTGCCACTGGAGTCAAGCAAGCCCGGCTGAAGACGGCTGTAATGCCAGAAACCGGTCCTGGGAAGCTTGATTCTGGTCCAGGGAAGACATGGCGTGGCAGTTCGGGCTGGACTGTTCCCATGAGGCACAGGGTCAGACTGATTTGCATATGACCTTGTCTGAACTGGGGTGGCGGAGTGAGCTAAAGAACGGTGATGGATTAAACCCAGATCAGTTGACTGGGGGTGAGTGTTTGTATTGTCAACACTCCGTCCGTCACCACCTTTGTTTTTTTTTTTTTAAAGTACACTTAGTAAGAGGCATGATTTCAGTTTTATCAGAATTAATCCTGTATCTAGAAACTGAGGAAAAGGTATTGATTGCCTGAAGAAGAGCCAGAACAGACTGCTCAGGAGAGGAAATGAAGAGAAATATGTCAGCAGCATTAGCTAAAATGTTAAAATGGTTGGCGTCATATTAAAATTCATTGATTTCAGTGTTATTTCTGATACGGACAGGAAAGGTTCCAAAGCAAGTATAAATAGTAGAGGGGATAATGGACAACCCTAAGAAACACCACTACCTAACAGAAAGTAACTTGAGATCTTCCCCTTGACTAAAACTGATGCCAGGGGGATTGATAGAGTAAGGAAACAATAAAAATATAATGGGGCCTAACCCTTGCTAAGCGATCAAAAGCTTCCTCAGCATCAATTGAGATAGCTGCTAGAGGATGTGAAAGAGAAGATGCCTTGTTTAAAACATTAAAAATGAATCTAGAATTATCAGAGGTAAATTTACCTTTAATAAAACCTGACTGCTCCTTACCAATCATTGAACGAAGAAAGGGTTCAAGGCGTAAAGCTAGTAGTTTGGCGAAGATTTTATAATCCAAGTTGACTAATGAAATAGGTCTGTAGTTTTACAGAGGGATAGATCTCTACCTTCCTTAAGGATAAGACAAATAGTAGCCTCTTGGAAGAAGCCCCCAGTGGAACCAGATGCAGAGAAAAATTATAAGAGTATAACAGCCTAGGCAGAAGAAGATTACAAAAGTGAAGAAAACAATTTGACCACCAACCCTGACCAGGGGATTTGTTCTTCGTAAGAGATTGAAGTGCATGAAAGATCTCTAATGAGGAAATCTCAGGCTCTAAGGATGATAAATCTCTATGTTTGTTAAGGGAGTTTCTGGAGTTCTGTAAATATGCCTCTATCTGAGAAGGCAAGGGTTGAGATCCAGGCATGTAAAGAGATTGGCAACATTTAACAAGTTCAACAAGAATCTCAGAATTTGTGAAGACAGGAAGCCCTACATAATTTTTTACTCAATCTAACATTTGATCCTGCCTTCAAATAATTAGCCAAAAGTGTACCCATTTTATTATGCCCACTGTAATAACGATCACTACTACCAAGTAAAATTGAGGAGGCTTTATCTGTGGATAACTTATTAAACTGTAGTTTTGCACGAATAAGCTCTTACAAATTAGATGGAGTAGATGAATAATAATAGAGTAAAGGGGATTTATGTTGTTTAAGAAGAGATTTATTTTTCCGAGATACACAATCAATTTTATGAGTTTGAGCAGAAGCTTTTAAAGTATCCCAAAGTAATTGTGGAGAAATAGTAGGGTCAGCATTAACACCAAAATATTTCTCAGAAAAAGCCAAAAAAGGAGAAGAGAAAGCAGGGTAGAGTAAAAGGGAATTATTAAACCTCCAATTATTGGACATGGAATGCACCTGGAACAGATCAAAATCTGTAATGACAGGGGCATGATCTGAAATCACAATTGGTTCAATAGAAGAACTACTAAGATTTTGAGAGAGCAGTTTAGAGCCAAAGATATGATCTAATCTGGATAGGGAACCCTGAGGAGGGGAGAAAAAGCATTTACAATGCAATAGGTCTTGCAATTACGAGATTTTGACCCATTGGAATTGTAAATGTCAATTACTTTTATTAATGTGTTTAAAAAACCTGCAATAATAAAAGGCATTGTCATTTACAATACTAATAGGTCAAAGTTTCTAAAATGTAAGACCTATTGCATTGCAAATGCTTGTTGTTTAGAAGCGCACCATGCTGCGCTTTAACAGGAAACCATGTCATGCCTACAGTAAGAGAAACTCATTAATGAAAATAGTGCTTACATAGTAAATAAGACATACTATGTAACAACCGAAGTAAAGGGGCCAGCCCAGTTGGAGGTTACAAATGAAAAGATGGCAGTACTAAGGGGGGACTAATAAGTCTATTTACCAATAAGAAGCCGGCATTTATGAAGGACAATAACACAAGCCAATGACAAATGTTGTCGGAGAGTGGGCGGGACTTCAAGTCCATACTCCAATACAGCATGCCTTGCAGAGCAGCGTATGTGCTGCCCAGGCTTGGCCTAGAAAGAAAATGCTTTACTAGACGGATTGCAGATTCTCCATGAGTCCATTAAAAGACGTTGAGGTATAAACAAATGACCTTTTTTGTGAATTATTTGGGGAATATACTTAACAGGAGTTTTGACGAACAATAAAGGGGTCCATTACTTGATTACAGTCCCCGCCCCAAAGAAAAGTCATCAGCATGTTGCATACATTTTTGGGAATGTTAGTCCAAAAGGAATTATCAACCTGGGTAGGACCTTAAATATTGCAAAGAGTTAAGGGGGTATCATTAACAATTAAATTAACAAAAATTCCTTGAGAATCAAATTCTTGAGAAACAATTATCAATTTTAAATTCTTGTGGCAAAGAAGAATAGCGCCATTTTTCTTATTTATTGAAGGAGGAACAAAAACAGAACCCATCCAACCTTGTTTAAGTTTCAAAGCCTCAAGTTCAGAAAGGTGAGTTTCTTGGAGGAGAACGAGGTCAGGAGAATATTTAGCCAAATACGACAAAATTCTCTGCCTCTTTATTGAGTTCATTATTCCTTCAACATTCCATGAAATAACTCTCAATGGAGCAACAAAGACAGAAAATACAGCAAACATGAAAATATCGAAAAAGATAAAAGAAAGAAATGAAAGAAAAAAGAGATCAAAGGGAAGGAAAGAGAAGGAAACAGAAGCGAAGATCAAAAAAGAGAGACAGTACATGTCAAACTATGACGACTGCAAAAACATACCTGATGAAGATGAACATGGGGGAAGAGTCAATGACAGCACATGCTAAGACACAGGAGACGTGTCGACAAACAAACGGAACATAACAAGGTAAATTACTGGATAAAACACCAAGGAGCCTGACAAAGAAGAAGAAGGTTAGTCAATAACCGCAAAGAGCACAATAATCATAAAAGAATCATAAAATAATGAGAATGAAATTGCATATGAACAATAACACCGAAAGCTAGGATAATATCCCAGAAGAGCCCTATGATACAGTAAAAAAGTCATCTTGACAAGGAAGCAGAAGTTTCGATGGAGCTGAAAGAAAGAAGATTACGAAATTCTCGCTGGTCTGCAGGAGCAGTGAAAGAGGAAGTTTAATTCTGAAATGTCACTCTAAAGAGACTTGGATGGAACAGACAAAAGCAGTCACCCAAAGAGCGTAATTAAGGATTACGATCCAGGAACTCCTTCTGCCTGGCAGCTGCAGCTCTTGAGACATCCTGTGAAATAAAGGTTTTACTTCCCTGCCTTAAAAGTTGCCTTTTAGATTTTGCTACATTGAGGACTTTCAGTATCTCGGTAAACTCCAGGAAAAAGATGATGAAACCTCTGAACTTAGATGAAAGAGAGCGAGGACCTAGATGATGGGCTCTCTGAATATTCAAGCATGTGGAAGAAGGTAGGCCCACCAACTGAGGCAAAAAAGAAGTAAAAAAGCAAATAGGATCCATTCTCTCCTAAAGGCCATAGAGGCGTTGGTCTTTCTTCCTAACTATGTTTTCTAAATATTCAGAGTGAGCCTTCAATACTGCCAACTCTTTCTCCAAAGCTGTAATTTGTAAAGACTCTTCTTGCACATCACTGACACGTTGTTTAAGGACCATGAGTCTGGTTTCAATTTGAGACCATTTATCATTGAAGTTCTGAATGCTCATATTGGCTTCTTCCACAAAAGGACGGAGCACACAAATTTTCTACAGCACCAGGTCAAGAGAAATAGAAGAAAAGGATTTCTCAGGAGAGGGAGGGTCCTGTTTGACTTTCTTGTGTGTAGACGAGGTTGTGTAATGGTTCTCAGGCAGGTTCCGCAGGAGCGCCAAGGATCCGATGAATATTCCACAGCCTTCCCCTACGGCCTTCCGACTCTATCAAACACTAGAGTACCGAGAGGCTCGCCAGGGGAAAACAGGGAGACAAAACAAGGAAAGGCGGGGAAAAAATATTCTTCTTGGTTGTAGACTTCTGTGTGTGTGGACATGCACCTGGCCTGAACCTCTGGTGGGTGTAGGAGCTAAAACCAAAACATGAATTACTAACCCTCAGTAACATACACAAAAGAACAACAGTCACCTCTACAATAAATGTGTACTACATACCAATGGTAATTAAACTTTGCTGGCATATAACTGTGGATTGGTGACAGGGGTTTGGTTGAGCTAAGGTGGAGGAACAAACAAGAAACACAATAGCGATTACTCGAGGTGTACTGTGCACTTATATAACACTGTTCAGGATTATAGAATTCTTACTTGATAACATGTAGAAGACTCTTAAACAAACATCTGTATCGCAGTAGAGTACACCAGAATCAGAAGGTAACATTCACGTAGAACTAAATGTCTGAGATACAAAACAAACATCTATTAATTCAAGTATGGCTTTATAGAGATAACATAAGAGTAGCGCACTGCGCTGTTACCGTGATTCTGGGAGATGTGGAGATGTATCTTTCACGAGTCCACGCAAGTACAGAACCCACACACAGTAAGTATGGCCAGGAACACAGGAAGTGAAGGAAGATGATAATGACCAAGAAGGAAACAAATGGCGGGTAAGGGAACCACCGGATGGCGGAGACTAAGCCCGGCCGCCGGGTGGAGGGTAGGAATAAACAAGGCTAAATACCTAAAGAATCCCCTGCTAGGCAGCGGGGAACAAGCCCGGCTGGTATGCGGAGCAGGTAAGAGAAATGGCGGACTGGGGAAGTAGCAGCCCGGCCAGACGGCGGAGTACAGACCCGGCCGTCGGGCGGAGCCAAGGGAAAAGAGGAGAGGTCAGTGTACTGCCCAGCCGGACGACGGAGCAAGACCCGGCCGTCGGGCGGAGCCAGCAAGACCTAGGGGAACACTGACACACTGCCCGGCCGGACGGCGGAGTAAAACCCGGCCATCGGGCGGAGCAGTCAAATACAAAACGAGGCTCTTAGACAAGTTCCAGTACTCGGAACCACAGCAGGAGCAAGTAGAAAGCCTCAAAGCAGAAGAACGGAAGCGAGCCCGTTCAACACTAGGAAAATCCGGAAATCAGGCAACAGGAAACAGGACAGGAATTGCAGAAACGGGAGCTTGACGCAAGGACGTAAAGCGTCGCTCCAAGGGCTCTAATTGCTTATGTAGGGGTTTCTTAAAGGGACCGCCCGTTTGCGGACCTCGAGGCATGACAGCACACTCCCCCCACAACTCCCCTCTCCTGGTTTGGGTTTGTCAGGATGACCTTGGTGAAACAGACGAATCAGACGTGGGGCATGGATATTAGTGTCAGGTTCCCATGTACGCTCTTCTATTCCGTAACCCTTCCAGTGCACCAGATACTGCAAGCCCCTTCCTTTTCTACGGGAATCCAGAATCTCCTCCACTTCATATTCATCCGAATCTTGGAGGTTCACAGGAGCTGGTCTTTGGGGCAGTTTGGTACCTGGTTCAACCGGTTTCAACAGTGAAACGTGGAACACTGGGTGAATCCTGAAAGAGGGGGGAAGTTCCAGTTTCATGGCCACCGGATTTATCATCTTCACCACCTTATAGGGGCCAATGTATTTGGGGTTGAACTTGCGTGGACCCCTCAATGCTATATGTTTTGTGGAAAGCCATACTCTATCTCCTGGAGTGTAAATGGGTTCTAGCCTCCTGTGTAAGTTAGCCCCTTCTGTGTACCTCACTTTAGCCATATCTAGACAGTCGATAGCGTTCTTGTGTACCTGTTGTAGTTTCTCTAGTCTGTCAGTGGCAGCTGGATTGGATCCATCAGTAGGGACTACTGAAGGCAATAGCTTGGGGTGATACCCATAGGAACAAAAGAAAGGGGTTGTGTTGATAGAGGAATGCGGACTGTTGTTGTATGAAATCTCGGCTAACCATACTAACTCATCCCAATCACTCAATGAATGTAATACTTGATTTCGTATGTATTGTTTAAAACATTGATTGACCCTTTCTGTCTGTCCGTCTGTCTGCGGATGGTGACTTGAGGACAGTCGGACATCGATTTGGAGCATGGAACAGAAACTCGTCCAGAAACGTGACACAAATTGGGCACCCCTGTCGGAAACTAAGACGGAAGGGACCCCATGGAGTCTGGTTATGTGCTGTAAAAATATGGAAGCCAAGCTAGCTGCTGTAGGTAAGCCTTGTAGGGGTACGAAATGGGCCATTTTCGTAAACAAATCTACCACTACCAGTAGCGTGTTGTTCTTCCTCTTAGTTACTGGTAACTCCACTATGAAATCAAGTGACACCGTATGCCAAGGGCTAGGAGGAGAAGCTAACGGCATGAGCAGGCCAACTGGGTTAAGGTGAGAAGCCTTAGTTTGGGCACAAACGTGACATGTCTTCACATAGGTCTCTATATCCTTAAGCATACCAGGCCACCAAAACCTTTCTCTCAAGGCCTTGGTGGTCTTCTTTATTCCTGGGTGTCCTGCCACTGGATGTGAATGATACCACTTCATAACCTGTTGTTGTAAGTCAGTAGAAGGTAGCACCACTCCCCCCTGTACCTAGACTAAACCCTCTTTTGAGATCATGTCTTGGGAACCCACCAACGTTGTCATGTCCACTGCAGCCTGGCTACTCCGAACCTGTGCTATGAAATCTTCTTCCTCTGACGTCCCTCCTACAATACTAGTTCTAGGGATGATGTATGGTTGTTCGACTACGTCCGTAGGAACTTCAAACCCTAATCTTGACAGTGCATCAGCCTTGCCATTCTTTCTCCCGGGTCTGTAGTGAACTGTAAAGTTATATTCGCTAAAGAATTGTGACCAACGTAATTGTCTCATGGAAAGTGCCTTAGCGGAATTGATATATTGTAGGTTGCGATGGTCCGTATATACCACAACGGGATACCTGGCACCCAGTAAATACTGCCTCCATTCTTCGAATGCTTTCTTGATGGCCAGTAATTCTTTGTCTCCCAACTCTAGGTCTATGCGGCAATCATAAACCCGGTGTGGCGGGAGGATCTCTGCTTCTTTAGCATCAAAGACCGAGTGCAGATCTTGGTAACACGAGGGTAGTTCAGTCTTGTTCTCACCACTACTGCTACACAAAGAAATCATGTCAGCTACTGTTCCACCTATTGGTTCCCCTGGTTTAGGTGGAAACGTTATTGTCGAGGTTTCCCAATTGATATTAGGGTTTTGGGCTCTGAGCCAGGGTATACCTAGGAGTACTGGAAATTGCGGAGAACAAATAAGATCAAAACTTATGTCTTCGTGATGTTCGGGGTCTATAGTCATGTGTAAAACAGAGGTATGATGTGTCACAGGGCCTGAGACAGGTGGGCTACCGTCAATGGTGGTGACATGACTGGCTATCGCTTTCGGTGTACAAGGTAACAAGTTTTCTTTGGCCCATTCTTGATCCATATAATTCCCTGATGCCCCCGAATCAATCATTACTAACGCATGTAAACCATGTGCTCCGCTAGCCAAAAAGGCAGACACATACATGTGATTTGTTGGGGTGTTTCTATAGTCAGAGGAAGAGACTGTTAATCCTAACCTACCTGGAGTCCTTGTCTCGCAGGACTCCAGGCTTCCTAGTTTCCCGAATACTTAGACTGTGCGGGTTTTACAGGACAATCTTTCAAAAAGTGGCCTGCCTTCCCACAATACAGACACAGTCTGAGTGTTCGTCTTCTATGTCTTTCCTCTTGTGTGAGAGGTCCCCTCACTATGCCTATCTGCATGGGCTCACTCTCGTCATTGGATTTCTCCACGGTGACCTTCTTTTCTCGTAAAGGTAGATATCTTGCTTCATGTTTACCCTTCTCTTTCTTTCTTTCTTGTTGTCTGTGATCTATTTTTACCACTAAATCAATGAGTTCGTTACATGATGTAGGCAGATCTACAATCTGTGATAAAGCATCCTTCAAGTCATCTCTTAGGCCTTTGTAAAACATCGTGCCACGTTTCTCCTCTGGCCAGTGGGATTCGACTACAAGTCTACGAAAAGAAGTAATGTAGGACACGAGATCTTGATTGCCCTGTTTCAAAGCCAATAATTCTGTATCTGCAGACTGGGTGTATACATGTCTATCAAAAAGTTTTCGAAACTCCCTCCTAAATGCGGGGTAACTGTGTAGCAACGGATCATCCCTGTCAACTAACGGTATGGCCCAATCTGCAGCTCCCCCACTGAGGTAGGAAATTACAAAAGCTACCTTAGCCTGGTCAGACGGAAAACAAGCAGCTTTACAGGAAAAATGCAGCTGACACTGACTAAGGAAGGCGGCACATCGTGCCCCGTCTCCGGAATACCTTTCAGGTGGTGCTAAAGGTAGAGAAGGGGGTGTGGTTACTTGAACCACCGATGTGCTTCCCCCAGTAGCTCCAACAGACTGTTGCCGCTGTAATACATCCACTCTAGATATCAATGCTTGGGTCTCTACCTGTAGATTCCCCAACATACTAGCAACATCAGCCAGGGATACCGCATCGAGATCCATGACGCTCGGGCAGAACAAACCACGTGGGCTTTACGTTCTGTAATGGTTCTCAGGCAGGTTCCGCAGGAGCGCCAAGGATCCGATGAATATTCCACAGCCTTCCCCTACGGCCTTCCGACTCTATCAAACACTAGAGTACCGAGAGGCTCGCCAGGGGAAAACAGGGAGACAAAACAAGGAAAGGCGGGGAAAAAATATTCTTCTTGGTTGTAGACTTCTGTGTGTGTGGACATGCACCTGGCCTGAACCTCTGGTGGGTGTAGGAGCTAAAACCAAAACATGAATTACTAACCCTCAGTAACATACACAAAAGAACAACAGTCACCTCTACAATAAATGTGTACTACATACCAATGGTAATTAAACTTTGCTGGCATATAACTGTGGATTGGTGACAGGGGTTTGGTTGAGCTAAGGTGGAGGAACAAACAAGAAACACAATAGCGATTACTCGAGGTGTACTGTGCACTTATATAACACTGTTCAGGATTATAGAATTCTTACTTGATAACATGTAGAAGACTCTTAAACAAACATCTGTATCGCAGTAGAGTACACCAGAATCAGAAGGTAACATTCACGTAGAACTAAATGTCTGAGATACAAAACAAACATCTATTAATTCAAGTATGGCTTTATAGAGATAACATAAGAGTAGCGCACTGCGCTGTTACCGTGATTCTGGGAGATGTGGAGATGTATCTTTCACGAGTCCACGCAAGTACAGAACCCACACACAGTAAGTATGGCCAGGAACACAGGAAGTGAAGGAAGATGATAATGACCAAGAAGGAAACAAATGGCGGGTAAGGGAACCACCGGATGGCGGAGACTAAGCCCGGCCGCCGGGTGGAGGGTAGGAATAAACAAGGCTAAATACCTAAAGAATCCCCTGCTAGGCAGCGGGGAACAAGCCCGGCTGGTATGCGGAGCAGGTAAGAGAAATGGCGGACTGGGGAAGTAGCAGCCCGGCCAGACGGCGGAGTACAGACCCGGCCGTCGGGCGGAGCCAAGGGAAAAGAGGAGAGGTCAGTGTACTGCCCGGCCGGATGACGGAGCAAGACCCGGCCGTCGGGCGGAGCCAGCAAGACCTAGGGGAACACTGACACACTGCCCGGCCGGACGGCGGAGTAAAACCCGGCCGTCGGGCGGAGCAGTCAAATACAAAACGAGGCTCTTAGACAAGTTCCAGTACTCGGAACCACAGCAGGAGCAAGTAGAAAGCCTCAAAGCAGAAGAACGGAAGCGAGCCCGTTCAACACTAGGAAAATCCGGAAATCAGGCAACAGGAAACAGGACAGGAATTGCAGAAACGGGAGCTTGACGCAAGGACGTAAAGCGTCGCTCCAAGGGCTCTAATTGCTTATGTAGGGGTTTCTTAAAGGGACCGCCCGTTTGCGGACCTCGAGGCATGACAGGTTGCAGCCAGACCAATTTTAGCAGAAGAAGAGGATGAGGTTGACATTTTGGTTGTAGATGGAGTGCATCTCGATGGAAAGCTAGCAGATTTGAAAAAGTATGACAGTTTTTCTAAAGAAGAGGCTCCGTGAAGAGGAAGCGACTTGAGTTACTTCAATCTGCCCATAAAGTGTGCAAGTAAGAGTTCCCACAAAATGGAAAAGAAGGACTGGTCGGGAAAACAGACCTCTGCTTCTAGTGCTGGGAAACTAGAGTGTTGCAGAAGAATTAAGAGGGAAAAATTACCTCAGCGTGATGAGTCTCAAATACGTAATGCAAAGTACAGCAGGAAAGCCAAAGGCATGCATGGCATCAGAAGGAATCCATGGATACAGCAGAACAAGTCAACAAACGTCCTGCAGAAATACAGCAAAAATGTAGGAGAAGAAATAACCTACTAATGCATCTAATGCATCTAAAATGGCCGCCGCAAGGAGGAAAAAAGGAATAGACCAAACAATGGTCTCAAAAGGCACCAAAAGGTCAGTTGAGCATATAGGATGGCTTATCCTGCCTTCTGACGCTCATATTGACTGTCTGTGCTGTAAATTGATCAGTGTAGCGGCTTCAGTCTGCTCAGTTCGACCACTGACATAAAGAGCTCCCAAGCTACGTGGCCATCTTGTTTGGCGGATGCCCGCGCTCCCCTGTTACAGCAGGTCTTTGATGGTTCCTTCTTGCCCTGCATCATGGAGTCACTAGACTCTGCATTTTCCTCCAGTAGGATGCTCCATTTCAAGAGGTCCCACAGGATCTTGTCCCAGGTACTTCGGTGTGCACAAGAAAGCACTCAAACTAGTGTGCTTTTCTCTTGAGACAACATGTAGTAAGTGGTATCTCACAAAGACATCTTGCGCTGCACCTCAGTGCGTGGATGTCTCCGATCTTTGTATATGTATTGTTTGATTGTAGTTCCACGGCCGGAGCTGGAACGATATGTGCCAGGAATCTGTGAAGGTTAGGTCAGTTGGCAGAGATCCTGGTGCGCAGTGGGAGCTCTCGATCGTTGGTGCTCTTTGATTGGAATAAACTTACCTGTTTTACAACACAGTGTATCACCTCATTTTACATCTGGAGACGAGGATGGGATATGAACCCACTTGTGCAAAGCACAATTTGTTACTGACTTCAGTCATGGCAACTTCACAACAATTCGCACAGCCTCCTCCTTTTCTGCAACGTCCAGAAAAACCTAGCATCAGGTGGTGGCAATAGATAAAAATATTTGAAAATAATCTCCATCACCCTCCTTCGCGTCCCCCTGGCATTCCCAAGTCCATCACTTCCTCACAGCATTGACCCCTTCTCGGGTCACATACACACATTTCGCCCCACATCATCCTATCCCGTACTAACAGACCCACATCATGGAACTCACAGGCACACATACTTTCACCATCAACTACCCCCCCAATCTTTCAAAAAAAGCATCAAACGCTTTAAACACAATTTGATAAAACTACACCCTGAAACTCCTATCTCTGAGTCCTACTTCTCAACAAACAAAGGGTATATAACCACGGATATCATCTTTTACACCAAATGTAGAGCACAGTGGAGGAAAGCGTTCCTAGCTATTTTTTCGATCTCTTCCATTAGGAAACCGCACATGGTTTTATTATTTCTATCTCCCCTTCCCAAATTTTCAAAGCGGCTGCAACCATCAACATCTATTATAATGGAATCATTCTCATGCAATCTACAGACCGCAGCTTAAACCCGTTCGTTATGATCTTCCCCATTATCAAAGAACAAGTGATAAAACCCCAAACCCCTCCACGGGCAATGCACACCACAAGCTCACAATCTAGCTTACCTCCAAATGCTACCTCTAGCCACTTTCCATTATTTTCCCAACTAATATGTTCATCCGAACTCTATGCCACCCCCCTTGCCCCCTCAACTCACCTTTTCCTTCTGCATCAGTATCTACTCCATCACAAACTCACACACCGCTACATCAGTATCATGACCATTAGCTACAATTAAGCTCCCCTCCCCACCAGATTCCCTCATAAAGCACTTCCCCCTTACTGGGGTACCAGCACTCACACCCACAACAGAATCAGCATCCTCCCATAGAACGAACATTTCTCCCACTATTGTCATCACTACCCCTTGCAAAACCAGCACTCCCATGACCACAGCCTCACAACACACTGCTTCGCCTTCTGCAGCTACTCCCCTTTCCCCCATTGTCACCATTACCCCCTGCAAACCCATCATTCCCACGATCACAACCTCACCACACCTCCACGCCTCCTACACCCTCTCTACATTCATGTCCTCCCCTCCTTGATATGGAGCGGGAACCAGATAGGATGCCTCATAACAACAACACCCTTGAAGATGCCCCTCCCTCTTACCACCCAATCCACGGAACATAAGCACTCCTCTCACACCCATAATACATCCACCAATCTCGCTTCCACCCTTACTAGATCCCAGATTGGACGAGATCATACTCTCGGTATGACAAATCAAAGCAGAGTTTCAAGCCCTATCTCAGGTTCTTCTGAGCAAACCCTGGAACACTAGATATGCTCGACAGTCTAATTCAAACTTCCACGTGTCTCACTCAGTACTCCCACTGAAATGTTCGACCTCCAGATGGACATTAGTTCCTTTTCATAATAAATCAACCCGCCCAATCCGTAGGACTAATCCGCTATCGGAGAATGATGTGCTAGCTCTACTCCATTCATATGAGCCCCCACACCGAAATCACAACAGTGTACCTCCAGATAGCCCGCCCAAACTGGCTCTAATCCCAACCATCCACCCAATACTCACAGACCCACTAAACACAACACTAGAGGGATCGTTGAAGACAACCGTAGGCAATTCCCCTCTTTATGGAACCCATTACATCCCTCATTATGCCCCCCTTTAAGTGTATACTACTAAATTGCAGATCAGCCTCAAGACACGAAGCCGACATGGCTGACCTCATTCTCACACTAGAACCCGATTTGCTCATTTTAACCGAAACCTGGTTAAAGGAATCCTCTTCACCCATCATTAACATACTGGTACCCCAGAACTATGACATCATCAGACTGGATAGAATGGATAAGACAGGGTATCGCTTGCATACACCGGAATAATATCTCAGTAAATAAATCCCTATCCCCTGTATTCCCATCTTGTGAATACATATGCCTTGACAACAATAGGAATGGCAAACCAATATGCTGTCTACACACCCTTTACCACCCACCGGGTGATAACCTCACTTTTACCAATTACTTCATGGACATAGTTTCTACTAATGCCGGACATCAACTTACCCACATATTTCTCGGCGACCTCAATCTTCACTGGAATGACAGACACCAATGATGCAGTGGTCAACAGTCTCAAAAACGTCCTCGCTGACCTTGACCTCACCAAAATTTGCAACAGCTCTAGACATGATAAAGGATCAATCCTTGATTTAGTAATCTCTAAAGTTGATTCCATCCAGCTAATTATGATCCATCCATGTGATCGGTTAGATCATCACATCATCACCTTCTTTATCAATGAAACTGTGAAATGCAACTCGGTTCCTCCCACAAGACCTAAAGTATGGAAGACGGATCTGAAAAACATTGACCCTAACATAAGCACAATTCACAGCTACAACCTACTTCTTACTCCTGAAGGGATATCTAACGTTCATGATCTCACCAACCACTATTTCAATTCCTTGAACACGATACTAAATGATGTAGCTCCCCTTCAATTGAAGAGAGTCTCCACAAAAGATTCAAAGTCTTGGTACAATGGAAGATTAAACTAGGACAGTCAAGCCCTAAGAATAACTGAATGCAGATGGAGATCAGCTCCATCCGCCAACCATCTCAAGATACTAAGAAATAAAAGGAACGCATACTACAGAAAGATCAAACGCACTAAAGCAGACTTCTTCTCACACCAATTAGACCAGGCAAAAAATTGTCCTAAAAAACTTTTCGAGTTAATCAAAACTCAATCGCAGGATGCACCTCACCGCCCCCAAGATAAATGTGGCTCACAACCAAACTGTGAAGAATTTGCTACCTTTTTCACTCAGAAGACAGATACCATAAAGAAGGACCTTCTCAACGACCTAATAACACACACTGTCCAACATACGAATCCCTCACCTTCCCTTCTAAATACCCCACAGCAAAACTCATCAAAGTTCAATTTAAAAAATAATGCATCTTGGTCTTCCTTCAATACTTACAATGAAGATTCTATTCTCAAAATGCTTACTGCCCTGACCCCGGCCAATCACTTCACCGACCCGCTCCCTGCAAACTTCATAAAAGACTTCACCCCATTGCTGTTGACACTATGGACCAAGATCATAAATAACTCTTTACGCCAAGGTTGCATCCCTGACACGCTAAAAGCTGGGCAGGTATCCCTCATTCTAAAGAAACCTATGGCAGACCCTGTGGACTTAAACAATTACCGCCCTATATCCAACATCCCCACTTTGGCCAAACTCTTAGAAAAATGTGTACACCTCCAGCTGGTAAGACATATCAATCATTTCAACATACTCAACAAACTCCAATAAGGTTTCCGTGCAGGTCACATCACTGAAACAGCCATGACTCATATAATTGATGATGCTCTACAAATCCTAGATCAAAACGGAGCCTGCTTACTCATCCTGCTAGATCTTTCCTCGGCCTTTGATACCGTCAAACACGATAACCTGATTGACCTTCTGAAACACAGAATGGGATTATCTGGATCAGTGTTAAATTGGTTCATTTCATTCCTCCAAAACAGATCGCAATGATTTAAGGTCAACCACTCATTGTCCAAACCTGTCCTGGTCACGTTAGGAGTCCCTCAAGGATCTTCACTATCTCCTACACTGTTCAATGTATTTATGGAACCACTTACTGAAATTCTCAAATGTGCAATATCACATGTACACTGATGACACACAATTATACCTTAAGATCCATACCCTAGAAGACATCAAAGCACTCAACTCAACTCTCGGAGAAACTCAGACCTGGATGGCAGAAAAGCATCTAAAACTGAATGCCTTCAAAACCGAATTCCTCCTAATCGCTCCTCCCGCTCAAGTACCCAGAATGCAAGAATGGATCAAACATCTTACTGCACTCAACTGTCAACCTCTCATCTTTGACTCAGCAAAATGACTGGGAATTTCACTAGACAAAAACCTCAATATGCTAAAACACATCGGCAGCGCAACAAAAGGAGCAAACTTTCAGATACACACTCTGAGAAAACTGAAACCTTTCCTGCCGGTAAAGGACTTAAAACTGGCAGTACAAGCGCTAATCATCCCAAGAATTGACTACAGGATTGTCTCGCTTTGCGGCCTGCCCAGAGCTGCAACGGCCCCTCTAAGAGCCTCAATCAACGCTGCAGCGAGACTTAGCAATGGCTCCAAAAGAAGTTCCCACATATCCCCTGACCTAAAACCTCTTAATTGGCTATCGTTCGAAGCTAGAATACATCTGAAAATAGCATGTCTGACGCATAAAGCCATTCACCACAATGCACCTAGCTATCTGGTACAGAAATTGGCACCCTCTTGTGGGGTTAGATCTTCAAGAAGTGCTAAAAACCTTCTTCTGAAACTGCAAAGATTCAACAAGAAGAAAACATATACCTGAACCTTTTCAGGGATGGCGCCCAGAATATGGAATGCTCTACCCCCAGAAATCAGGCTTAATCCTTCTACGGCATCTTTCAAAAAAGAAGTGAAATCGCTTCTCGTGGCTAAATTCACTTGAGCATGGACTACTGTTATGTTGCTACCAAACATATCTTCTACATAGAACCTGTTATTGTCTATTGTCCAACCAGGTCTTGGATACTGTATCTCTATTTTGCTTGATATACATTGAATGTTTTGTTATGTACCTTATTCTCATGTAGGTATGTTAGGAAGTTTATACTATCATTGACCAGCATTGAACCTATGTTATTTTCTTTGTATTTATGCAACTTTGACACCTACCCTGTAAAGCGCTCTGATACCCGCAAGGGTCTAGTTCGCGCTATATAAAACTTTCACATAAATAAATAAATATTAAGTGACATAGTCAAGTTTTCACCTGCTCCTAAAGTAGCAATTCGATATGGTTGCTTAGGACTCACTGCTCAGCACGTCTTTGAAAATCTACCCTCTTTTCCTCCACCCCTCGGAGATGCTGGTGATAGTGAGCACTGGGATGCTTGCAAAGAGGCAGTGTAGCATCTGGTGGGAAAAGTGGTGTAGGTAGTATCTCGTGGAAACATCTTGCGCTGCACTTCAGCGTGTGGATGTCTCTGATCTTTGTATATGCATTGTTTGATTGTAGTACCACAGCCAGAGCTGGAACGATATGTGCCAGGACGCTGTGAACGTTAGTTCCGTTGACAGAGATCCTGGTGTGCAGCGGGAGCTCTCGGTTGTGGGTGCTCTTTAATTGGAATAAACTTACCTGTTTACCACACCACATCGCAGCGTATCGCCTCATTTTACACAACACCTCCTCGGATAAGATCTGACATGCATTTTTTTTATTAGAAAATATGTAGATTTCTCCACTTTAACACTCAAATATGCAAATGTATGCCCTCAAACAATCACTTTCAATTCCACAACAACATACACCATATCCCTGTGTGAAATCTTCTCTATACCATTCCTTTTCTATTAGTATGATGGGGCGGTACTGTGAGGTGCTTATACGCAAATTACTGAGCAGGGTGCAATATTAAGACATCACAAATTTATTAATTTTCCTGCATATTCGCCATTAGTGCTTTTATGACGCCTTGAGTTATATTATTGGATGGGTAAATATACTTTGGTTATAATTATATCTATTTAGGGTAGATATGAGCTAGAAAATACATAATTATCCATGACAACTCCATCCTCAAGAGTCCAGAACAAACTGTGAAGGAGATGGGGCATTTTAAACTTGGAGAACTGGGGTCATGTTTTGAATGTTTGTTTGTCTGTGTCCATAAGCAGCACACAGCGGATCCCAGACCTATTATTTTCAAGCAAAAAGTTACTCCTTCAAAAGTCCAGAATAAAACATGACTCAGCGGCGAATTGATGCCACTGTGATTGGGTTCATCCATAACAGAATACCTGTGAAGCATCATATGTCTGTCTATTCATATCTGTGATAATCAGTGTAATTGAGTGGTAAACTGAACGACGACTAGTAGATAATGCCACACCTGTGGTCACGAAATCAGGATGCAGCTTTTCAGATACTACGCATTTTTGAAATTATTGATGGTAACAAATTCTTCAAACACAATGACATAAACAGTTGTTTGTGTCTAACTCTTATTCCCTTTTCGCCCTATGTGCGTCATATCACAATTTGGTGTTGCACATCTAATGTACATTTGCTGCAGAATTTGAAGTCAACTAAAATTCTCAAAAATATACCCAGGAATATTTCCGACCATACCCAGTGTAGGAACCGGTCTTTTGTGTTTGTGTTCACCTTGTTTTCAACGCATCTCCGTAGTGAAACGTCAACTACCTGCTACAGTGACATTTACTCACACTTAAAATGATGCTTCTTTGACGTCACATGTAAGATAATCTATTTCCGGTTGTAGACTGATGTTTTCTTGAGAACCTAAAGTGAATTTGCACTCTTGAATCAGGTGTACATTCAAATAAAGTACACGAATGGCTTTTTGAATCATGCCTTTTACATCACAATTAAGCTGTTTCTATTTTATGGGAATTATGCCTATAGTCGCAGGAGAAACGAAACTTCGAGAGAATCTGTTTTTTCTGTCGGAATTCGCTCTCTAAACATCGACTTCTAAATAAGTATCTCGCATGTATTGCTTGAAATTAGAGAGCATGAGTCAAAGATCTCCTAATGTGGCGACTGACTGTAATGTAAGTTAAAAAAAAATCGGATCAAGTGGTTTTATTTTTGTCCTGCCATCAAGAGCTGCTAAAACAGAGTTTGAGGCAAGTGGTCTATTTCCATTAAACAGTAACTGAAACAGAATTAGTAAACATAATTCTGAGAATATCTTTAGCTTACTTTAGTTCCTGTTTTGTTGAATCTTAGCAGACTGTAACCCTACCCAGGAGTAAATGCTCATTGAGAAATGATAATTGCATGGTTCTCCTCCTGTGTGTAGCTCCCTCACTTCCGTTAGCCCAATGAGTACCACATGGATTGGAATGAGAATCCCAAACTCCCACACCTACATGCAGTCAACCAGGCTGAAGGTGAGGGTTCCCAAGATTGAGGTCTGGCAAAGTGATTTCATCTTGAGAACTATAGATCACTGTTGAAGCTACAAAAACAAGCTGGCACTAGATGTGCCTTGTATTTGACCTCATGTTTGTGTTTTCCTTATTCCTGATCAGATTAGTGGAAAACAAGCAGCCGGATGTTTTTAATGAAATGTTTTTTATCCTCTGCAGATCATGCATGCTATATCTGCAATCGGCTGCAACAAACTTTACTGAGAAGGAGCAGGAGACTTTTAACTCCTAGAAACTCTGAGCCAGGTTTATTAACACTTTCTCCTGTGCATAGACCCAAAAGCACAAAAGTTGATATGTGCTGTACAGCTGCCTAAACGTAATGCAGAGCAGCTCTTTACACTGCTTTGCTGTACTTTGCATCAATGGGGCATTCCATAGCTGGTGAATGGACGTTTCCACACTACTACCCATGGTGTTTTATGTAAAACCATATCTACTCACAATGGTAAACAGGGCTTTCCACCCAAAAAGTATGCTTCCTTAAGGCAGGCAAAAAGTAGGAGAAAAGTTGTTATTTCTCTTTACTATTCAGTTTTTGAATTGGTGTAGTGTGAGTCTAGGATTAGTGTTTTGGAGTAAGAGTACAATTCCTGTACAACATCTAGAATCTATGACAGAATATCGAGAATGCAAATATCGACTGACAAAATATTGGCGCTGGAATATCGAAAGCAAGTATATCGACACCCTATCTACAACATGGTAAGTACAAAAATATCGAAATTAAAATATTGATGTTAAAAATATCGTAATTAAAAATATCGGTTTTTTTCAGTAAAAAAAGTTACATTAAATAAATTATACTTATATATAATTAAAACTTATTTAAAATGTTGTTATAATGTTTAAAATGAATAAATAATACATATTTAATATTAAACATTTAATTAAAATTAAACATACAATATATAATATATACTTAATTAAGATATATATATATTTATTAAATTAATTAAAAATATTAACAAATACTATAAATTAAAAATACATCAACACTCATAACATAATAACATAAATAATAATAAATAATTATATTTAATAAATAACAACAATTAAATATATTTTCAATATTTAAAAAATTAATTAAATACAACATTATGTAACATATTAAATACATAAATAAATATAAATAATATTGGATAGCGTAAGGGTAAAAATTACTATTCAAACTCCAAAGGGTGCAACAGTAGAGAAAGCGTTGGATAGCGTAAGGGTAAAAATTACTATTCCCACTCCAGTATCTGCAATAGTAGGGAAAGCGTTGGATAGCGTAGGGGGAAAAAATACTATTCCCACTCCAAAGATTGCAACAGTAGGGAAAGCGTTGGATAGCGGTTGGTAAAAATTACTATTCCCACTCCAATGAGTGCAACAATAGGGAAAGCGTTGGATAGCGGGTGGGTAAAAATTACTATTCCCACTCCAGTGAGTGCAACAGTAGGGAAAGCGTTGGATAGCGGGTGGGTAAAAATTACTATTCCCACTCCAGTGGGTGCAACAGTAGGGAAAGCGTTGGATAGCGTAGAGGTAAAATTACTATTCCAACTCCAAAGAGTGCAACAGTAGGGAAAGAGTTGGATAGCGTAGGGGGAAACATTTCTATTCCCACTCCAGAGAGTACAACAGTAGGGAAAGCGTTGGATAGCGGGTGGGTAAAAATTATTATTCCCACTGCAAAGAGTGCAACAGTAGGGAAAGCGTTGGATGGCGGATGGGTAAAAATTACTATTCCCACTCCAGTGAGTGCAAAAGTAGGGAAAACGTTGGATAGCAAGTGGGTAAAAATTACTATTCCCACTCCAGTGGGTGCAACAGTAGGGAAAGCATTGGATAGCGGGTGGGTAAAAATTACTATTCCCACTCCAGTGAGTGCAACAGTAGGGAAAGCGTTTGATAGCGTACAGGTAAAAATTACTATTCCAACTCCAAAGAGTGCTACAGTAGGGAAAGAGTTGGATAGCGTAGGGGGGGAAATTACTATTCCCACTCCAGAGAATGCAACAGTAGGGAAAGCGTTGGATAGCGGGTGGGTAAAAATTACTATTCCCACTCCAGAGAGTGCAACAGTAGGGAAAACGTTGGATAGCGGGTGGGTAAAAATTACTATTTCCACTCCAGTGAGTGCAACAGTAGAGAAAGCGTTGGATAGCATAGGGGTAAAATTACTATTCCAACTCCAAAGAGTGCAACAGTAAGGAAACATTTGGATAGCATAGGGGGACAAATTACTATTTCCACTCCAGAGAGTGCAACAGTAGGGAAAACGTTGGATAGCGTAGAATTTTATTTTAACATACTTATAAATGATTCTTTTATTTGAAATAATGTATAAATCATAATTTATATACATCAACATCAATAAAATACAATTACTAATTAATAAAACCAATGAAATTTAAAATAATTAATTGACAATCAATTAACAACAAACACCATTAAATAATAATAATTAAATATTACTCACCAAATAATGAAAATAATAAAAATAACTATTTATCATAAAAATAAATAATATATTTAATGTAATTTACAATTGAAATTTAAGAAACAATATACAAAATATAAAAAATATTTATAACAGTTTACCAATTAATTAATGAATTTTTCTAGTTATTAAAAAATAATTACGATTTAAAAATATTAAATCCCATTTAAATAAATTTATTATGTTTAAAATTAATTATTTGCCAATTAATAGTTAATTCATACATTAATTATCAGTAAAAAATGTGTTTAAATATTTAAATATTTACAATTAAATTACTTCCCACCCAATACCCCTAAAAAACTACAACACGCTCCAATACTAAAACATCACATTTAATAAAAATTAAAAATAATTACCAATTAAATAATTAATTTATCAATTATAATAATTAATTACCAATTAATAAATATTTACTAATTTAATTATACATTAAAATAATTAATTAATTACAATAAAATCACTTCCCACCCTATTCTCCTATAAAACCACAACCCGCTCTGATACTAAAACATACCATTTAATAAAAATTAACATTCCTTACCAATTAAATAATTATTTTATCAATTAAAATTATTAATTGCCAATATTAATTAAAATAATAATTATTTACACATAAAAAAATCTTTAAATATTTACAATTAAATTACTTCCCACCCTATTCTCCTATAAACCCACAACCCGCTCCGGTACTAAAACATAACATTTAATAAAAATTCACATTAAATACCAATTAAATAATTATTTTCTCAATTAAAATAATTAATTGCCATTAATAATAAAAATAAAAATTAATTACACATAAAAAAATCATTAATTATTTACAATTAACTTACTTCCCACCCTATTCCCCTATAAACCCACAACCCGCTCCGGTACTAAAACATATAATTTACTTAAAAGTTTATTTATTAATATATAAAAAAATACACATATAATATAAATTAATTTAAATACTTAACAAATGCATATAACACATACATATTAAAAAAATTAAAAATAATACAAAGATCGATATTAGTGACATCGAAATTAGTTACATCGATATTAGTGACATCGAAATTAGTTACATCGATATATATGCTATCGATATTACTAACTTCGATATTACTTACATCGATATAAATACATTAGATATTACTTACCTTAGGATCGATATTCTGTCCAACGATATTCTTGACATCGATATTCATGACCTTCGAAATTTCAAACACGATATTTTGGTAGGTCGATATTTAGAACTCGATATTTTGACTGTGTACCCAAAATCTATGCTAGACCCTTGCACACACATTTGCACTATGCATGCATGGTGCTTGGCAGCCTGATTGCACATCAGCATTTTTTAAAAGAAGAGCGTGTCATATCTTTGTATATATGACACTATTTTGCTCTATCTCTTTCGTACGACACGGTGCAGCAACTTCGGTTGCACATAGTAAATTTGCATATCTGTGTTTATGTATGGACGTATTTTCAATCAAATGAAGAATCTTTGATTGGCAGCATCATGAGTCACCCCCTTAGCCAATAGATTAAGAGCAAGTATACATGCAGAGTGCCATATGGGATATTGTACTAGTGCCCGGCTATGTCTGATGCAGGCTCCTGCTGGGGGTCCCATGGCATAAACAACTCCTTGTCTGGAACAAAGCGGTCATTTTTCTTGAGTTTGCGCCTGGCTTTCCATCAAATGTAGTCCCTCATTCCCTAATGGTGTGCTGCAGGCAATTTGGCCTCAATGCCCCCATATTTAGTTCACACATTGTGTTTCTAAAAGACAAATGAATCTCATCAATATTTAACGTTTGGATATTTTAAGTAAGTACAAATTTATTTATTAGGCTTTCATAGACCCCCAGGCTTAGGAGCAAATAAACTCACCTCGTCCATAACTTGACCGAAATTCACCATCTAAAAATGAAAACAAATTAAGGGGTGTTTCTTTGTTAGCTTAGAAATATATCACTGATAATCTTGGAGGCCCTCTGCAACTTCAGAAGAAACATCTCTGCATCACATGATTGCCTCTGTTCCATGTGGTTTACAGCATTTTTGCCTACTTTCTCAGGCATCAGTAATACGTTAGCGGCACGCAACAAAATGATTAGAACTAATGCAAATGAATCACGCAGAAGCACCAGAAAATGACCATCTTGGATTTGGAACTGCAGAGAATTTACACATGTTCATAGGCCTTTTTAGAAGCCAACAATAAAAGAATCACAAACACAACAGTCAGTGCTACCTAAATGTTAACGTTTTTTGGCTAACGCTACTCAGTTTCTTCCACATTCCTGGTCGCTTTTCCGTGCTCTGGGTCAGTCCTTGACCCAACGATTCATTCTTTCTAATGAATTCCGATGCATCAACTGTCTGCTTGTTCTTTTGACATGTGAATGGATCATTCCACATGGCTACCTGCTGGTCATCATTCGCCTATTCAAATACCTATGGGCCATGACTTAGACAACTCCCTTCAATATTTGTATTGCAGTTCTTTATGTGGTCCTCAGTAGCAGGGTTGTCTAATGAGAATGCGTGTCAAGGAGTTTACACCTGTCGCAGTCTAGCCTCTCCTGGTGCAAGAATTATTACAGTAGTCTTCTGCTTTGTCTTTATTACTGTTCTGCCCTTCCTGTTCTGATGTGACACTACACTCTTTCAATAAGATTTTATTCCACTTCCCATTTCTCATGCTCTGGTTAGAGACTTGCCCTGTTATACATTTCTATCCACCACCCTATATCTATTACAAAGTTGTTCTTTACATCATCAATTGTTCCCATGGGACTGTATCTGGGCGCCTTTCGTGATGTGCTCTCTGGATTGTTACTTGTATACTGTAATTATATTGTGAGTAATGCCAGGGGTAGGTAGAGTGAGCGGGTTGTGGAAATAATGTCTATCTCATTGTAGTTGCAGTTTGTAACATGTCCGCTCTCCATCTCAAGATGCCTCTTCTCCATCTTTGGTCAGATACCATGACCATTGGGTTTCATCTTTTACAGCCCAAAACCTATAGTTCCCCTACCTACTACCCACCTTCTGATTCATTGGCCATGTTTCCCTCAGACTTCGGGGTGTTATTTTCGAGCACTAATGTCTCCCAGAAAGATGACTTTAAAGTCTGGTGCAATAAGTAATTTGTAACTTTTATACTCTTGTTCTAAATGCTTATCTCACACCGTGTATCTAGCCTACTTTTCGTAGGGAGAAGGGTTTGGCATTTTATTTTCTGATGTGTTTTTTCAACAAATGTATTGATGGCTAGGTGGACACATGGATGATGATTAATCCAAGTTGGTGGTGGAGTGCAAAAGTGAAATCTTAAAGGGAATAAAGGAATAAAGATTAGGGGCATATTTATCAAGGGGTTCCATCGCTTTTGCATCACGCAACGTGGTGCAAAAGCATCACAACCCCCAAGATGAATTTAATCAAGCCACGCAAGACCCCCTTGCATGGCTTGATAAATCCAGAGTAATGCAACGCAGTGCAAACCACTGTTTTGCATTACTCTGTCCCAGGAAGGCATTCCATGGGTGGTGCGTGGGTGTTCCCACACAACACCCATGGATTTTTCTGCATGCTCATATTTACCATTACTGGTAGACCTGGGAATGAGCACACATAGAAAGAGTAAAACACCTTAGGATATTGAGTTTGAAGGGGACTTCCTGCACAAAAACAAACCTGCTTACAATGCAAGCACCCTTGCACCATGGTGTAAGAGTGCAGGCGTTGTTGCTAGGCAGCACATAATACGCAAGAGCTGGGGAAAGGCAGTAATGCGCTGCCTTGTGATAAATACCTTGCATTCCTGCCGTTTCCCTGTAACGCTCTGCAGTGCAGCAAGGTGACTTGCTGTGCTGTGTTATATTTTGAAAATATGGCCCTAATAATACAATGCACACATGTCAAAATACTTCATTGATTATTATAGAGACATCACAAGCAAAGAACTATACACATTTTAGCACTGTCTGGAATGAAAAGTATTTAATGAAACATCAACAAATACTTAGACCATATTAACTAAAATGCAGTTTATGAAGTGAAAAGGAAAGGTGACAAAACGTTTTAATGCAAACTTAAAATTCTAATGAAAACTCAGTTTACATCCTTGGCTTTTTACACAGGTTGTGTTAGAGGTGTTTTGATTCTAATTGCTGAAAAGGCAGCTGCACAATCATAAAGAGGAAATCAAAGTCTGCCGGTAGGCATCTCTTTTATCTTTCAAGTGCCTCAATATATGGAATACATTGTGTGATTCCTCTACCTTTCAAAAGATTCTTGTTGAACTACTCAAATCTAGGGTTCCGTGTACTATACCAGTTAGTTACAACATTCCATTAATACTTTTTGAATAATCTTTCTTTCACAAGGGTCATTTGCTGCTAACATAAAATGTATAATGAATGAATTTGTTTTTGAAGGATTTTTTTGTAAACACTCTGCACTTCCTATTCTGATTCCATTGGACATCAGTTCTGAATAACAATCACAAATTGCAGAATAAAGAGTAAGGTCATGGTGCAGATGTTTTCAGATGGAAACAAAATCATAAACTCCTGATCACCTTCAGGTGAACAAGCCAACCTCAACATCATCACAGCTGGTCTTAACACATATGTCTACTTTCAGTACCTTCTTGTTCCCTACAATCCTCAGTTACTAGCACACATTAATAGCTATATATGTGTGCTTCCCTATGCCTCCCTCAATCCCTCGAGTTTCTCTGCCACAAGAGTTGTTTTTTATTTTAGGTCTAGATCACCTCTTGATAACTGTCGACATGGTAGTTTAAGACTGCATACATGTTGAGATGATGCCAATAGAACTAGTCATTCAGTACAGAAGAGTATTCACTGAGATCAATAGGGACTCATACATAGTTGTACATAGTTGTACACTTGAAGAATCCATTGGAAATATGCACTGGCTCCACTGGCTTCCCTTTCAAGCTAGAGTCAGTTTCAAAAATCCTATGCACCAAGTTAAAAAAAGTATTGGAAAACAGCTTGTGCTTACTAACAGAAAGCAGTATGTAATGCAAACCAGCACATTGCTCAACTCCAAACAAAACCAACATCTTAATGAGTCTTAGACGCCAATCATCAAGAGAACATATCTCCATCTTGGGCCACTGCATTTGGAATGAGATTCCCTTATCATCCACAGGGCTCTTAACCTCATGGACATCACAGTTAGTCACTTGTAAAACGGTGTTCTAATCAATATATTGGCATGCTCTCTTTTTCTCATCTAATTTGGCCATTATATCGAACCTTTTTTTTCTCATCAAATATAATGGTATCTTAACACAAATAAAAATAAATGCTTAATGTTAGAATGTATACTGATGACCTGTTAATGTGTATATCTTCCCCAGCAGGCCTGCCATTGAAACGCTTAATCTATATCCAGAATTTGGGATAACAATCTGTGTCAGTCAACAAGTACCAAATCAATGACCTGATATTACATTTCACACTGGTATATTAAAACATAAAATATGTAAATTAATTCAGATTTTGTCTGAAGTGAATTCTTACTGACAACTATGGAAAGGGCAAAACGTACATTGCCTCGCTCAGGGGAAACCTAACTAATCTTCTGTTCCTTTTTGTTTTTTATTATTATTATGGGTCTTTTTTAACTCAATAAACTGAGAAATTCAGACACTTCGCTTTTCAAGAACTATTCAGTGAGTGCACCCTTATGGCAGAACAACTCACCCAAAAGGGCACCCAAATCTTGCAGTTGCACCAGACCGCTACAAAGATCATTCATTCTGTATAAAAAGCAAGCAAAAAATGCCTCAGCCCACACACAGCATTGCTGCAAACGGGGTAACGAATGTTTAAAATAAATAAAGTGGGTGCTCCCTGTCCCATATTGCTGCATTTACCTCAGAAGTGCAGTCACTGACCTATCACAGTTATTACACCCTAGCAGTGACGTGCTGCACCAAGAAAGGAAATCAGTCCTCTTTAGAAGTGTTACTTCCGGTTGCACTTAAGAGTAGCAGCTCTTTGCAAAAGTGTTGGTACCACAAGGGTTGAAGAACACATTGTCTTGTACACTTTTTACTATGAACCTTTGCACAATTGTTCGAAGTTAAGTGCGTTTTTAAATGACTTTTTGCTATTTTATATGAAGAATAAATTGGTTATATTTAAATTCATGTTTTGTGCTCGACATTTCATTTTTTAGTGTTCTTTGTAGGAATTTCCATGATTTATGACTGGGTATCCTGGTGCTCCATAAGGTATCCATTTACTATGCTTTAAAAGTTAATACAATCTAATATGTAATGAAAAATGTGTTGAAAAATGCTTTGTTTTGCCCTTCTGTCTCAAATTTTCTTGGGGGGCATCCCCCAAACTCCCCCTAGAAAGGAAATCAGTCCTTTTTAGAAGTGTTACTTCCGGTCGCACTTAAGAGTAGCAGCTCTTTGCAAAAGTGTTGGTACCACAAGGTTGAAAAACACATTGTCTTGTCACTTTTTACTATGAACCTTTGCACAATTGTTCGAACTTAAGTGCGTTTTTAAATGACTTCATGCTATTTTATTTGAAGAATAAATTGGTTATATTTAAATTCATGTTTTGTGCTCGACATTTCATTTTTTAGTGTTCTTTGTAGGAATGTCCATGATTTATGACTGGGTATCCTGGTGCTCCATAGGGTAATCATTTACTATGCTTTAAAAGTTAATACAATCTAATATGTAATGAAAAATGTGTTGAAAAATGCTTTGTTTTGGCCTTTCTGTCTCAAATTTTCTTGGGGGGACATACCCCCAAACTCCCCCTAGTAGTGGTTACTCACTGAGCTTGCTCGCGACACGCCATGTGGGGGCTGGTCTCACTTTTACTTTGTTCTCTCTGATTCATTACTTGTGTCTATTTTGGGTGCTCTCTGAAAGAAGGTCTATGGGTACATATGACTTGGTGGGTAACCTGCTGCTCTTTAAGGTTATCATCTACTATTTACTGTGCTTTGAAAGTTGATACAATTGAATATGTAATGAAAAATTTGCTGTAAAATTCACCATTTTTGGTCTGTCTTTTTCCAAAATTTTAGTGGGGGTATAACCCCCAAACCTCCTAGTACCGATCAGGCTCGCTCGCTGCACTCGCTCGCTACGCGCCGGACGGGGGCTGGTCTGGGAAAATTTCCAGGGATGCTTTCAGTTCCTAGTCTGGCCCTGGATGCCTTAGCTCTTTATACAGCAAACAGACATTCCACATGTTTTATTTGGCTTGTGGACATAAATGTGTCCTTGTATGTGGGACCGGATTATGGCAGGCACACTTACTATCAACATCTTTCTTGCCAAGCAATTTTGCATTTCAAGAGTTAGAAATACTAAATGTGATTTTTTGACACTTACATCTTTCTTGTAATAGAATTCCTTTCCTAACCAGAATATACATAAAATAACTGGTTTCCTGTAGTACTAGAGTGGTGGTGCAGTTGAAATTCTTTTTACCCCTCCATGCTCTACGCTAATTGATGTTGGATCATCAGCATTATCTTATTTGGTTTGACTGACTCTAGAAAGCAGAGATGATGTGCATGGCTTTAAGACATTCTGCTCTCTCTCATAAATATTTATTAGCTGCTGCTCCTAAATTAGCTTAGTTATGATTGTTCGCCACTAATCCTTGTCCTACCCTCCCCACTTCTGATCACATGCACATGTACTCACTCTGACACATGATTTGTGCTGTAAATGAGCCTGTTAAGTTTGCAACAGGTGGCAGTTGAGCTGACTGTCAAAATGCCTGAATAGTCAGTCATGCTTGCTTTTATATGTGGTGTAACTACTGAGTGGCATTGTGGTAGTGGAGCTGGTTGTTGATGTGCTTTTTGTGGCTGCTGACTGCACAATAATCACAATAGTGTACCTGGTGCAGGTGCCACTACAGGAGGCAAAGCTGCTATTGACATATGTAACCTACTAGTTCCATGACTTTAGGGACCATTGGCAAGAGAATATGTTATAATTTTGCTATGTTCTCCTTTTGGTTATTCCCGAGTCATTTTCCCGTGGGCAAACTTGGTCTAGTTACCAATTCCTGAAAAACATCTCTTCATTTCTCAAACATAATTAAATGAGGGCTCCTGAAAATTGTCTGTCTCAAATCACATCCCTCTTAAAATCTTGCCTTGGCAGAAAATATTTTCCTCTTACAAAAATTCAGTTCTACTAAGGTTGGGCACCCACCTTTTCACAGCTTCCACAATGTCTCCCTTAATTCTATTGTTATGCTATTGTAAGAGTCTGTAAGCGTGCAAATACCAAAAAGGTGTCCTGGAGCTGAGGGACTACTTCTGCCTCATCAATTATTCAAATCATGTTCTAATTACCAGCTGAAAGATAGTTTATAAGCTGTGCAGCCATGTTTTTAAAGCCTTTCTAAAAAGCAGATGAATGGATCTTTCTGCAGTGTGATAGGATAGGTGTTCCATAGCCCTGCTGGCACTATAGAGAAGGCCCTCCCGCTACGGCGAGTATGCTGAAATTTGGGAAGTGTATGAGGTGAAGCATCCAGAGAGTAAAGGGACCTGTTTGGGATATAGATCATGTACATTTTCCTCAGATACAGTGGGGCAAATGTATGTATGGCATGGTGTTCCATACATAGAGATTTTGTTAAAATAATGTTAGCCAGTGTACCATACACATTGCAGAAGAAGATGGCACATGCCAGGGTAATAAAAGAGCCAGCTTAGCTGCCATGTTTTGAATAAGCCAGGGCTTATACAGCGCACTTTGTGAGGCACCGAAGGAAAGCGAATTACAGTAATCAAGATAGCTGAGAATAATTGCCTGAACCACTAATCGTCAAACCTAGGGTGGTAGGACCGGCACAATTTTCCTGAGAACCCTCAAGAGGAGGAAACCAGAAGAAGTTAATTGATTTGCTAGCTTCAACAACTTCAGGTTCTTATTTAGAAGACAAATAAGATTTTTCACAGATTGCACTGGAAGAGGGCAGTATGATCCAGTTGGATGCAAAACATAGAAGGGAAATGCCTGGCTAAGGAGAAAGTAGAGACCCACAGAACCTCTGTCTTGTTGGTATTAAACTTCAAATCATTAGAACAAAACCAAGAGCATACCACAGACATACACTGATAAAATGCTTCAAGACAGACTTGCCTTGTCAAAGGCAATAATCAGCTGAGTTTCCACTGTGTAATCATGCAGGTATATACATATTGTAGCTTGTTGTCTATCTGTACATAGGATTTGCATCATTGAAAGGCTGTTCCTTCAATTCCAATCAACCTAATTCTGGAGAGCAGAATGGAATGTAAAATTGTATTGAATTCCATAGATGTCCAAAAGAACTAAAGCTACCGGATATGTCAGATCGGCTGACAGCCTCATGTCATCTAAAATGCGAAAAATGCAGTTTCAGTACTGTGGGGTGGAAGCATGACTGTACCTGATTGAGGATATGATGTTGTTTCAGAAAGGCTGAAAGCAATGAGTTGACATACCTTTCCAAGATTTTTGCTACATAGGGAAGAAGAGAGATGGGACAGAAATTGGCAAGAACAGTCTGATCTGCATTAAACTTTTTCAACAGTGTGCCCATTTCTACTCTGTTGGTATCCAAGCATTGATTAGAGAGTTATTACAGACTTCCAACAGAGGCTGTTCATGAGCCGGATTTGCTAACTTCCAAAACTTAGGAGGAATGGGATCCAAGGGAAAGCCTGACTTTCTAGTTGCTTTGATAGATATAAATTGTTCCTGAGACAGGATTACAAAGTGATCCATCCAAGGAATAACGTGAGACTCCTCAAGACCAGCAAAAGAGTCAGAAGCACCGAGCTGACGTCCACTTGAGAGGGCAATGAAATAGCTCTCCAGGTTGGTGACAGGCACCACTCATGAGGAGCCAAGTGAGGCACAGATGGAGCTCATTTTATCCTCGAAAAATTGATTGGGATGGCTCATCTGCCAGCTGTTGGAAATGCTCAATAGGTGAGGACATGCAAATGGGGAAATGAGCGAACCCACTAGCTTACAGGTTTTCTAAGTGGAATTTTCAGCAGCTAGGATTTGATTACAGTAGAATTCTGTTTCGGCAGAGGCCACCAGTTTCTCATAGTTAGACAGTGACTGTTTTAGATCCAATTTTTCATTTATAGAGTAATCTATATGCCAAACTCTTTCAAGTCTTCTATAATCTCTTTTAGCCTCAGAAAAGGCTGTAGTGTGCCAGGGGACTAAAGGTCTAGTACATTTCGGACTGACTTTATTTTAGAAGAGGCAAAACCGTATCCAATGCTGTGTCCACCCACTGCACATAGCTCTTATAGCTATTTTCTATATGATAAGAGTTAGAGGGCCTCTCTCTCTCATCCAGCTGACTAATGAGTTTAGGAATAAAGAGTTTACTCTGGGGAGGCTTTAGCTGGAAATTCCTGGAGTTGTATTGCCCAGGAGGGCTCCCAAGTCAAGGATTCAGGATGAATTTGACAAGGTGTTGTTCTGTCCATAACTGAGAGATAGTTTACGCCCCTTCAATCAAATAGCTAGGTCCAAAGAGTTAATCCAAGGTATGGCCTTTAAGATATTTAGGGCCCAACACTGTCTCATAGAGCTCCACTGATGCCATACCATCAATAAAGTCAGAGATGATTTGAGAGGGAGGGGAAGACTCAGCCCATAGGTTAAAACCCCCTCCACACACAAATTAGAGTGGGAAATATACAAAGGCAGAATAGAATCAAGAAAATAGCTAACAAAGCCTCAGCTGGCCCAGGGTATAGGGGATAACAGACTAGCCCACTTAACAACGTGGTAGAGGAGGAAAGGATAGGAAATCCTAAAACATTTTTGGCTTAACAACAAAATCAAATACTAAATATAAAGATTAACTGCAGAAGATGGCATGGAACCAGAAAGCTGTGAGATGTGATTTCGCAGGAACCCTGCCTAAATCAGTTTGTGCCCAGTAACATGAGTGATAAATGAACCGGGCTGGAACTAATAGCATCTCCAAGGTGCTGAGTAGTCAGGCTCACTTTAAAATATCTCAAATTGTAACTAAAACCAATCTGACTGAATGTCCTCATAACAGCCGGTGTGCGCCCAGGAGCATGATAAGCAAGAGGGGTAAGAGTGGTGGCATCTCCATGGCAATGAGCGACCCTACATAGTGAATAGGCAGACTATATGACTGGACTCTCACACCTGATTGTTTTCAGCTTGCAATATCAGACCGTTTCCTCCGGATGTTGTGGCTTCCTTACATATCCTGCTGCATGCAAAACAAGGAACTAGAAAGGTTGACTTGTAACTTTACTCACAAACTTCCTCAAAGGAAAGGTTTTGCATGTTGTAACCTGTACTCTTACAGATTGTGCTTCACAAAATGTAATATAACAGAACTAAACTTCTTATGTATTGTAACAGCTCTTCCACACAGAGTTTGGTTTGCAGTAAAAGAAATCCAAATATATAAAGAAATTACATCTACTAGGCTTTCAAATACTATCTTTTTTTATTAGCTGGCACTTTTATACAGCTCAAGTTTTAACAATAAAACTGACTGGATGTGCCCATAATACCCTTAAATTCTGCAGCTAGCATGTTTTCTTCTTTATCTAAACAACTGCCTGCCTTTCCAGGCGCCCTTCAATTGTTGGTCAGACTTCAGAGAGTTCAATACTTCTTATTTTCCATTTACTGGTAAGCGAAAACGAAACACATATGGAAACGTGCAAAATTGTATTTATTGATTTTAAAACATTTTTATTAACTTCATAGAAAGAGACAACAGTGTACATCACATTTGGAGCATTTTTACGTGCAAAATATTTGAATTAAGTATACGATTATCGCCTACAGTTTTGGAAAATAAAATGCAGGGTAAATCAGCGCTTAGTGTGTGGAAGAATGAGTTCTATTGCCCAAAACTCTGCTCAGATATCCACGGCGGGTACTAGTAAATGTCTTGAGCCCACCTCTTGCCTCTTTAATCTACTAACAGACCCACACTGCCCCTCTCACTCTTACTGCTTCCTGCTTACTCCCTTTGTGGCGGTTTTTCTGTCTTTCTATTCCTCTTTTTGTCCCTCTTTGTATGTTTTTCCCTCTCTTGCTCTCTGTCAATGTTTGATGAGGAAAAATAGGTCTTCGCCCCACCACCTACCACTGGCTCAAGTTAAGCACTAGAGTAAATGCATCAATAATCCACCACTAACCCCACTCTAGGAAAAGTATTGCTTATGGATTTTTATGTATTAATTATTTTAGGTTATGCTACATTTAGAGGACAATAGCAAACCGAATCACACTTTATATGCATGAAATTAGCCTGTTAATCAAGAAGATTCAAGACTTCATAAACTAAATGAAGGTATAAGATTTCCATATTTCAGGAGAAAGTACTTTCCAAACTTTGGCGTGCATAATGAGAACTTCCGATTCCCAGATGTAAGTTTTTGAAACTGAGGCTGACAGCAAATCAAGACATCGACCCAACTGAACAACATGCAACGTAGGGAATAACCTTCTTCATCAGATGTAGGTAGTCTATAAACTTAAAATAATAATGTGTCCAGAATAATATTTTGTGCTCCACCTCCAGGGTCCGACTGACTTATCAGACAATCAGTCAGTGAAATGATGGGCTCCTTTGAGAGGTCAGTGAGTGGGCCGTGGTTTCTAGCTGTTTATGCATTATGGTCTCCGTTGCTGTTTTTTTATTGTTGATTTCCCTGATATTAAAAACAACTTTACCTGCAGAAAGTTCCAATCTATATATTCAGTCTTGTTTATATTGAAAAATTCTTATACAGTGTGTCTTTACAAGTTCGAAACTGTAATGGGACCACTTTCATGATGGGGCCAGGGTATATTTTTTGTTCCAGACCGATCTTGCAAGCCGTTCAGCACAGAATCATCAGAACTACTCTGGGTAGGGTGGCATGTTTTTTTTTAACTGCCTGTAGCCTACAGCCTGGTGTTTCAGGGTGCTTAAATAAGAGCCATTTGTGCAATTGAATATGACCAAGAATTAGTTTCGATGCTTTCTTATTTTAATATGACCTTCTGGACGCTGTTTGAAACAGAGGGAGCCTTCAGGGAACCCACCACCACAAACACAACCTTCACATTGAGAAAACCTCGACCTCAAATAACCTTGACTGCCCAGATGTTCTTGTCTAATTTCATTCCCCACAATAGGAGTGCCATGCCCATGTTGAGTTAATGACAGGGGAAGAAGTGATCATGTGGATGAAAAGGATTGACTAATGTGTAAGTTTGTCGTTGCAAAGGTTGTCGATCCAATCGAAATGCACTGTAGGAGCATCACTTTTTCAGGGATTGCAGATCGGGCGCATTCAAGTTTTCTTTGGCAGCTCCTAAGCTAAGGTGGAGGAGTGTCGCCCCAATGATTTAAGAGCAGTGCAGAAGAAAAATAAGTTGCTAATAACGAAATGTAACTAACATTTTATTTCTCCGCTCCTAGGTGCAGGAAGGGGCTGGGCTAGCCAAAGCAGGGGCCAGGGGAGGAGTGGTGAGCGCAATCGGGTGCTCATGAATGTTTGACCGGCTGTCTTGGGCCGGCCAAACATTCATGCGCACTTTGCATGTTCCCCACCAGGCTGCATTACACAGCCTGGAGGGGAACAAGCACAGGATCCCAGTCCCCATCTGAGCACTGGATCAATCACAATGTTGCAATGCAGCGCTGTGATTGGCTTAGGGGAACCAATCAAAATCCTGCATTGGAGCGTTGTCATTGGCTTAGCGAACCTGGGACCCCGCATGCTTCATGCCACGAGGAGAGTTGGCGGTTGGCGATGCAACCAGCAGGTAAGTTTTCTTTATATTATATATTTTCTTTTTACCCAGCCCACCCGCCGCCGCTCCTCACCAGCCCCATCAAGGTAAAAAGGTGAAAGTGAAAAAAAAAAAGACATGTTGCGATATCATTATCATTAGATCGCACATTACGGATGGACTATCATTTTCTTTCCTTGATAAATAAAACCAGCACTATGCAGGAAATGTACTCGCCTTTGGCAAACAAATGCTAAACTCATTGAAGTAGATCCCCGTGGTATTTATGCAGTTGGCAATGAAAGTCTGTTAACATAGTCCTTAGCATAGAGTGGTAGCATAGTGAATGATTTATAATTCTATACACAAGTCCCTTCTAAATTGTACCCCAACAAGAAAATTGGCGCCCTCTGTTACTACTTAAAGTGGCAATTGATGTGTTAACTGGCAATTCCGTTTATTAATAAGCAACAGCAGTAGCAGTGTAGAACAAATGTTGCCTTGGAAAACAAGTATGTGATGTAAATTGCTTTAAAATTATTTTCCTTGCAAAAGCCCAGACATAATGGAATCAGTTCATCAGTCTTACTTTGAACAGACAGTGTGACTCATTGTTATTCTCGCAACATACAATCCAATCAAGCCTTCTCGAAATGGAGAACTGATTGCATAATAACAAGAGTTTAAATGTTGTTTAAAAGCAGAGGTGACCTGCGTGAATTTCACTGTATTTTAGGTTCTCTAACCATATTATAAAACATGAGATAGACATTCCCGGGTCATTTCTATTAATATGTGCGGAGAAAGGCAATGCCTAGAATAAGGGTATGTTATTTGCATATATTATAATTATTTCGATATATATATTTAAGTGTCAACCAGGCCAGTCAAAGCTTCAAAGATTTATATAGAATGTACAGTATTTATTCAAATTAAAAATTTAAAAAATATTTTTCATTATTATTTTGACAAGATATTTTATCGGGGAAGTCCAGCATGTCACTTTTGCAGTTAAAAAAAGAATAAGTGATAGCTCCAAATAGGAAAACGAGTGAGAGACCGAGGTAGTGAGTGCGTTATCTACGTCATCTATACTCATGCAGAGCGCACAAAACAGTGCAAACATACATCTGTGCAGGTTTTTGATTGCCCTTTGGATCATGCTAATAAATAAAAGCAGCATATTTTACAGGGGAGAGTGGCTTCGTTTGCATAGGTGCGCACCAAGGTGAAAATGTGCTCTCCTCTGCTTTCATAAATCGTGAACAATATATCACAAGCTCCAAGGGAATTGCTCCACCTTGGCATGCAGAAACCATAGACAGCCCCAGTGGTGGTCTAAAGCTTGCAACTCCATATGGGAGAGGTGTGCTTGGGAATGGACCATGAGGATTCCTGTTGGGTGGCAGAGAGAGGTGCTGTGTCTCACCTCTCAACACCACAGTAGTCTCCCATGGTTCAGCAAATACCCTGGGCTGCTGTGAAATGTAAGCTTAGAGTAGAAAATAAACATTAAATCAGAGCCCTAACATAAAATATCTAGACAATTTAAAGATATTTTTTTTAACATTTTGCATAGGAAGTGTAAACTACTCATTGAAATCAATTAAACAGTTCGAATTCTTTCAGAGAGAAAAAATAGTGCAGGTATACATGGCAGCACATTTAGGCATATATAGTTTGACACCTTACTCCAGAGGGCATTCCATTTATGCACACTTAATAACTTTGTATCACTTCGACCAATTCAAATTTATCTCTCTATTTTTTCTTTCCTTCTCTCTCTCTCTCTCTCTCTCTCTCTCTCTCTCTCTCTCTCTCCCTCTCTCTCTCTCTCTCTCTCTCTCTCTCTCGCTCTCTCTGTCTCATTATCTCTCTCACACTCTCTCCCCATGGCTTAAAGATTATCTTTCTCTTATCTGGTAAAGTAGCTCAGGATAAATCTATTGAATATGCTTTTCCCCTTTCCCAAAGTGTAAATTTAGTCTACACCATCCTACCTTGCTCAATGGCAATATTTGAAATGCACAGTGGAATGACATGCTGCCCTGTTGTTATCCTTAAAGACACAAAAATTGATGAATGGGATGCTTGAATTAATCTCTGCAATTGGTAATTACTTGGGGCCACATCCCAATCCATCATTATTTTGAACACCATGTCACCTCAATTTGGACCCAGCTAAATACTAATCAATCTTGCTGCTGTTCTAATGGGTACAGCTCATTCTGAACTTTTAAGCCAGGTCCTCCCTGACACGGATCAAAAGCAACACAGGACCAGTTTTGCCGTAGGTATGGGCTCATAAGTCCAGGACAGCCTGGTTCTAGTGACGCAGTGTGCACAGGACATACCCATCCCACTTAGGGTCATAAACTAAAGAATACAAAAAAGTTATTGATGGAATGCTTGAATTAATCTCAGCCACTGACAATTACTCAGGTCCGCATCACAATCCATAATTATTTTGCACAGCATGGCACCTCAGTTTGGACCCATCTATATACAAATCATTCTTGACCCTGCTCCAATTGGGACAGTTCGGGCCAAACTACCAACCCAAGTCCTCCCTGAACTAGAAAATAAGCAACCGAGGACTGGTTTCACCACAGTTATGGGCTTCTCAGCTGTCTATAGCTTGGTTCCAGTGACATACTGTGCACAGGCCCACCTCTGGACGTGCTTGTCCCTCTAATAAACTTATAATAAATGACAAATAATAGAGGGACACACAAGGTCTTAAACATCAAAGCTAGAGCACTATTGTTTCAGTAATATCAGTCTAGTACAAATACTTTCTGAAAATAGAATCACCAAAGGGCTAATGTATTCGTCCAGAAAGAGACCATTAAAAGGCATATATAGGTAAGTTAGCACATATACCTAGTGTCCCATCAGGAGTTACTTAATTTTCCCATAACAATCCTTAGTTAAGCAAATGGTAATTGTGCAACACCTATGTTGATTTTAGTGTTTTTATATGCTATGGTAGTATCAGTCCTTGTGGAGTGATAGTTATGGAAAAGCCGGTTGAAACACAGAACTATAGAGAGTGAGAAATAGAAAAAGCAGGATTACAGTAACCAGTAGGGCATTTCTGCATCCTAGTTAAGGACTAGAGTGAAAGAGTGTATGGGATAGATTATATATCATTAACTTTCCTATTTTCTCATCCTTTGGACCACATTTACAAATTGACCAAATAACAATTAGCAAAAAGCTAACCTATACAAATCACAATTTGGTAATCACTAATTGGTATGTAAGTAATGTAAGATTACATACCAATGGGAAGGTGGCAAGACATCTACATGACTAATTTAGTTGATGGAGACCTGCGTGTGCTTCAAAATAAACAACTTTGTTCACCATAAGTTGGCAGGGTATGCTCAGACGTGAGTCCATTGCTCACTTTGCCACTGGATTCAAGCAAGCCGGGCTGAAGACGGCTGAAATGCCAGAAACCGGTCCTCAGAAGCTTGTTTCTGGTCCAGGGAAGGCATAGCGTGGCAGTTCGGGCTGGACTGTTCCCATGAGGCACATGGTCAGACTGATTTGCATATGGCCATGTCTGAACTGGGGTGGCAGAGTGGGCTAAAGAACGGTGATGGATTAAACCCAGATCTGTTGACTGGGCGTGAGTGTTTGATTGGTTCAGATGCTCCGTCCATCACCACTCCTTTTTGTACCACTTTGTTCGCCATAAGTTGGCACGGTATGCTCAGACGTGAGTCCCTTGCTCACTTTGCCACTGGATTCAAGCAAGCCGGGCTGAAGACAGCTGAAATGCCAGAAACCGGTCCTCGGAAGCTTGTTTCCGGTCCAGGGAAGGCATAGCTTGGCAGTTCGGGCTGAACTGTTCCCATGAGGCACAGGGTCAGACTGATTTGCATATGGCCATGTCTGAACTGGGGTGGCAGAGTGGGCTAAAGAACGGTGATGGATTAAACCCAGATCTGTTGACTGGGTGTGAGTGTTTGATTGGTTCAGATGCTCCGTCCATCACCACCCCCTTTTGTACCACTTTGTTCACCATAAGTTGGCAGGGTATGCTCAGACGTGAGTCCCTTGCTCACTTTGCCACTGGATTCAAGCAAGCCGGGCTGAAGATGGCTGACATGCCAGAAACCGGTCCTCGGAAGCTTGTTTCCGGTCCAGGGAAGGCATAGCTTGGCATTTCGGGCTGGACTGTTCCCATGTAGCACAGGGTCAGACTGATTTGCATATGGCCATGTCTGAACTGGGGTGGCAGAGTGGGCTAAAGAACGGTGATGGATTAAACCCAGATCTGTTGACTGGGTGTGAGTGTTTGATTGGTTCAGATGCTCCGTCCATCACCACCCCTTTTTGTACCACTTTGTTCGCCATAAGTTGGCACGGTATGCTCAGACGTGAGTCCCTTGCTCACTTTGCCACTGGATTCAAGCAAGCCGGGCTGAAGACAGCTGAAATGCCAGAAACCGGTCCTCGGAAGCGTGTTTCCGGTCCAGGGAAAGCATAGCTTGGCAGTTCGGGCTGGACTGTTCCCATGAGGCACAGGGTCAGACTGATTTGCATATGGCCATGTCTGAACTGGGGTGGCAGAGTGGGCTAAGGAACGGTGATGGATTAAACCCAGATCTGTTGACTGGGCGTGAGTGTTTGATTGGTTCAGATGCTCCGTCCATCACCAACCCTTTTTGTACCACTTTGTTCGCCATAAGTTGGCACGGTATGCTCAGACGTGAGTCCCTTGCTCACTTTGCCACTGGATTCAAGCAAGCCGGGCTGAAGACAGCTGAAATGCCAGAAACCGGTCCTCGGAAGCTTGTTTCCGGTCCAGGGAAGGCATAGCTTGGCAGTTCGGACTGAACTGTTCCCATGAGGCACAGGGTCAGACTGATTTGCATATGGCCATGTCTGAACTGGGGTGGCAGAGTGGGCTAAAGAACGGTGATGGATTAAACCCAGATCTGTTGACTGGGTGTGAGTGTTTGATTGGTTCAGATGCTCCGTCCATCACCACCCCTTTTTGTACCACTTTGTTCGCCATAAGTTGGCACGGTATGCTCAGACGTGAGTTCCTTGCTCACTTTGCCACTGGATTCAAGCAAGCAGGGCTGAAGACAGCTGAAATGCCAGAAACCGGTCCTCGGAAGCGTGTTTCCGGTCCAGGGAAGGCATAGCTTGGCAGTTCGGGCTGGACTGTTCCCATGAGGCACAGGGTCAGACTGATTTGCATATGGCCATGTCTGAACTGGGGTGGCAGAGTGGGCTAAGGAACGGTGATGGATTAAACCCAGATCTGTTGACTGGGTGTGAGTGTTTGATTGGTTCAGATGCTCCGTCCATCACCACCCCCTTTTGTACCACTTTGTTCACCATAAGTTGGCAGGGTATGCTCAGACGTAAGTCCCTTGCTCACTTTGCCACTGGATTCAAGCAAGCCGGGCTGAAGATGGCTGAAATGCCAGAAACCGGTCCTCGGAAGCTTGTTTCCGGTCCAGGGAAGGCATAGCTTGGCATTTCGGGCTGGACTGTTCCCATGTAGCACAGGGTCAGACTGATTTGCATATGGCCATGTCTGAACTGGGGTGGCAGAGTGGGCTAAAGAACGGTGATGGATTAAACCCAGATCTGTTGACTGGGTGTGAGTGTTTGATTGGTTCAGATGCTCCGTCCATCACCACCCCTTTTTGTACCACTTTGTTCGCCATAAGTTGGCACGGTATGCTCAGACGTGAGTCCCTTGCTCACTTTGCCAATGGATTCAAGCAAGCCGGGCTGAAGACAGCTGAAATGCCAGAAACCGGTCCTCGGAAGCGTGTTTCCGGTCCAGGGAAAGCATAGCTTGGCAGTTCGGGCTGGACTGTTCCCATGAGGCACAGGGTCAGACTGATTTGCATATGGCCATGTCTGAACTGGGGTGGCAGAGTGGGCTAAGGAACGGTGATGGATTAAACCCAGATCTGTTGACTGGGTGTGAGTGTTTGAGTGGTTCAGATGCTCCGTCCATCACCACCCCTTTTTGTACCACTTTGTTCGCCATAAGTTGGCACGGTATGCTCAGACGTGAGTCCCTTGCTCACTTTGCCACTGGATTCAAGCAAGCCGGGCTGAAGACAGCTGAAATGCCAGAAACCGGTCCTCGGAAGCGTGTTTCCGGTCCAGGGAAGGCATAGCTTGGCAGTTCGGGCTGGACTGTTCCCATGAGGCACAGGGTCAGACTGATTTGCATATGGCCATGTCTGAACTGGGGTGGCAGAGTGGGCTAAAGAACGGTGATGGATGAAACACAGATCTGTTGACTGGGTGTGAGTGTTTGATTGGTTCAGATGCTCCGTCCATCACCACCCCCTTTTGTACCACTTTATTCGCCATAAGTTGGCAGGGTATGCTCAGATGTGAGTCCCTTGCTCACTTTGCCACTGGATTCAAGCAAGCCAGGCTGAAGACGGCAGAAATGCCAGAAACCGGTCCTCGGAAGCTTGTTTCCGGTCCAGGGAAGGCATAGCTTGGCAGTTCGGGCTGGACTGTTCCCATGAGGCACAGGGTCAGACTGATTTGCATATGGCCATGTCTGAACTGGGGTGGCAGAGTGGGCTAAGGAACGGTGATGGATTAAACCCAGATCTGTTGACTGGGTGTGAGTGTTTGATTGGTTCAGATGCTCCATCCATCACCATCCCCTTTTGTACCAAATCAAAATAAACAAAGCAAAACGAATTTTGTTCAGCACAGGCAGGTCCCCCTCAACAAAATCAGCCCCCAGCTTGGCAGCATGCCAAAACGCCCGGTAGCCAGCCTGCGTGCAAGGCACACTGAAGCTAGAAGCTATCAGTGGATTTGGTTCAATTGACACCTCAGACTTTCCTTGTAGTGTAGCTCCTATTTTCCCAATAGGCTCTGCGCATTGGAATAGTACCTACAGCAGTAAAGGCCTAGACCAGACGTTAACTAGGTCTACTACTGTCGATACTAGACTTAATTTTTGGGTTTGCCAGCTAAGCTCAGAGTTCGCTAGAAACTTTCTCGAATGTTCAAGGAAGGATTAACTCCCCTGATTAGACAAGAAGGGATTTAGTTTCTGACAACCATAGAACATGACAACTTTGCTCTCCCCTAATCAAGAGTCAATCTCAAGAGTCGTGTGAGCACAAGGCAATTATTTTACTCAGTCAGTACGTGCATTCTTAGTCTCATCAGAATGTAGAGAAAAGGAAGAGACGGGCGTGTTCAATAAAAGGTGTTATTTATTGATCAGTCTCTTTTCTCGTACAAGAGAAATGGATCGATATTATTGCAATACTTATAGTTAAGTAAAGTGCATACATTAAAAGCAATAGTATAAAATAATACTGTAAAAACATTGATATGGTTTCTGAGCCATATGATGTTTTAAATGATTAAAATATATTTACATACACATATACATTTGACTAAACGTACTCAACTGGTGTTTCTAAATACGCCTACCCCGTGTACCTGACCTAAGTCTAATGCGTGGGCGGGAATAGAAAGTTACAGTTTAAGTTAAGTTTGTTTTTGCCAAGTGAATAACTAAAGAATTCTCTGTGAGGGGTTATTCAGTTCTGTACCTGGAATTTAGGATGGATGAGGAATGGTATCTCTTTCTCTGCTCTCGATATTCCAGGCTGCCTGCGAGGGCTACCCGGAAGCGCCGGTGCTGGGTCTCTCGGCTTGAGATAGCAGCGCGTCTCTCAGCGCGTCAGGAAGGCGGGGCTGCTGCCAGCGGGGTCTGCTTCTGCTCTCGGCTTCGGCAAGTATGGCTGCTCCGTCTTGTCACCACGCGTGTGTTTGCATAGGGCAAGGTCGGCAATATTTATACCTTAAAGGTGCCGAGATTGACGTAAGGATGGACATAGGTACGTCAATAAAGATGTCATACGACTTGCTCGTTAGCACATTCTTTACTAAAGTTCTCTGTGAAATCAAAACAATGGCCGCACGGATTATCCAGGTTGTCATAGGTTTGATTTGTTATGAGAACGTCGTATGCCTTATCAGGGGCTGGAGGAATGTCGCTTGTCTAATTAGATCTCAAGCGTTATGACCTAATCAGATAACACGTTCCTGTGCCGTAGTGTGACTGCGTCAGATAACGGTATCTGCATCATGGGGGATTTCTTGCCTCATGGGCTGACTGTTAGTTAACTAGATAGTTAGTTTAACCAGAATAGGGTCAGGAATAGGGGGATCGATTCAGAACCTATAGAAATACACAACACCCACTCCACGCTAACTATGGTCATATCTACTAATCTATGCATAGTATAACATAGTACAACATACTATAGAGTATAGTGTATACCATACCACCCCAAAATACATAAATGCATTTCGAAATTTTCAAATATACTGAAAAATTGCAGTCATATATATTGTATGCACTTAAGCTATGAATTAAATGCAAAAGTAAACACGCCTTTTTATGCATTATTGCTTTTTGGTATATGAGTTTTACACATGAAATGGCTCTTAATATAGCTATACAGAAAGGAAGTCCGAGACCATTTCATCACATAATAAAATATTTGTGAACCAACCAGCGGGCAGCTAAAGTCTATATAAAGTATCTAAAAATAGAAATCTTAGTTCTCTAGGAATAGTTTCTTACTTTAAGCAGAAGATCAGTGTCCCGGGAAAAAATATATATAAAAATATTTTAAGGGGCTTGCTGAAAAAAGTTGCTGTCCGTGAACTGGATTGTAATTTTTCATGTGACTTTATTTTTTTAAAGTTGAAGGCCGAATTCAGGGAACGCCGTGTGCGAGTTTACTCAAAAGTCTCTATTTCTGTTCCGGAGAGAACATCATATCATTCAGGCTTTCGAAAAAACTGTCAACAGCTTCATGGGAAAGTTCCACTAAGTCGGAAATAGGTGTAACCATGCATTCATGCGCATGATTGTCTGCATTGACATTCTGATTTGCATTGCTGACAGAAGGTCGTACCTGTTCGATGTTGCTTTCATCTTGAACTTCACTACTCTTCAATCGCAGTGGTGAAGATTCCAGGAATGCCGTCATCAGGATTGGCAGCCTTTGAGGGCAGCACAAAGCGTGAACCTTGGTAGGAACCAACAGTGTATCTGCATCCACCGGCGCATCCGATTGTAGCGTCAGACAGGTGTCTAACACGCATTCTTCTCTGCATAGCAGACACCTTAGTACAGGTAAAACACATCTTTGCCACATTGGTCGAAATGATAGAAACCAAGTCATGTTTAGGTCTCTAAGCCGGGAGAGTCCCAGGATTTTTGATATCCGGTCCCGGTATCCAATGGCTAGGATCGTATCTTCCATTGTCGCGAGAGTTTGATCTGTGACATGGGTTGCCATAACGAAAAATAAGGACTAGGAATAGGATTCCTGCAATTAGTCCCAGGATCAGGGGAAGTCCGCCAAAAATCGAATGGACGAAATCTGGAAAAATACCCAGTATGGCTTTGAATGGTGTTAATGCCATCGAAAATACTGTCTTAAATACCTTTGAGACCCCAGTGGTATCAGAAATATTTAAGATTTCGCTCAGGATTTCCGCGAAATGTACGGGGGAATTGGTTGATAATAATGTATGCATCTCTGCAGTCGTCCTTGCGACTTGTAGATCATACGTTTCTTTAGATGACGTGAGCCTTGTAGGCGTCTGAAGAAGCACTGTTTTCATTCTGCTTAAAGTGTCTATTCGAATAGAAGTAATTTTCAAACTGGGCCATGCCCTCGCCTCCCTGTCTGGAAGGGAGCTGGGGAACAAAGAACGTCCACAGCACTTGAGCTTCGCCGTCGTAGTGACGAGATAAGGAGTCCCGGGCATAAGACTACAACATCTGCGGTCTACAATAAGAATGTAACTCCCATTATGGAGTCTTTGAAAGAATGGTTCTATTTCAGTTGCAGGTGCGCCTTGCTGGTGACATGAAAGGTTGTATGAATTCCCTTCACAGGCTCCGTGCAAACTAATACCGTTACACAGAAGCGTGCCGCTTAGTGACATAGCACAATTGTTGCCACTAAGAAACACTTTCTGTCCTTTATTACTGACACATGCATGTGAATAGGGCAGGTTCCAAGTTGTTTTAAGGTACCCCTTTCCCAATTTCTCGTACATGCCAGCCTGTATATATTTTTGGCAGTATTGAAACCTGAAGGTTGAGATTGGAATATTTATGATTCCGTGGATTATCCATTCACTGACAGGTCGTTCTGACATTGTCAACGGTAATCTTTCTAGTTTTTCAATGCTCAAGATTGTATAATCAGCACCCTTCTGCGCCATACCGTTTTGTCTATCAGTAAGGTTAAAGATTTGGAATAGTGACGTTGTATTGATTAAACGCCAAGGCACATAGCCTGAACGCAGATTTTGTAACGTCCAGCCAAGCTGTACAATAGAACGCAATTGTGACTGACCATGTTGTAATAACAGTAAGTCTTGCGATAATATATCGATTGCTGAAGACACAATGCTGTCCAATGAAAATATTCTGGAGGACAGAGTCATTAACCCATTGTCCACTACAGAAAGTGATTTTTCCAAATTAATACGATCAATTTCACGTATTCTCTCTGCTGTTTCAATTTGAGTAACCTTCCAGGCCTCATTGTATGCTGCATATACAGAGGCTGCTATGAAACGCTCTTGACGCTGTTTGCGTGGTCCCAGTATGAAATCACGCAAGTCAGCACCATCAGTAAGTAAAGTTAGGTGTTGCTTAATTTCAGGCAGTGTGGAAGTTTGTAGCCATTGAAGGCATAATTTGCCCACACTGTAGGTTGTTATTATCCCTGGGTGATGTCTTTGGGGATATCTAGGGTCTGGCCTGGTCATTTTGAAACCCTGTGTTTTATTCAGGAATCTATCTTGACAGTTATTTGTATCTGTGGGCCAGATCAACCATTGTTTCCAATCAGGATGTGTTCTGTTTTGGTTAAGTATATGGTTTATGTCTATTTCTTCATCTGTATCAGAGTTATTGCTAAACATTGTTGGCTTTGGAATAGACAGGTTATTTAAATCTTTGATTTTGGCTAAGCCAAGACAGGTGGTTTGTTGAACAGTGTCATTTAAAAATATCATTTGTTCTGGGATCATCCAGGCTCTAAACAAAGCTTCTAAACCCTGTACTTGCCATTCTTTTGTACCCCAAACACTTTTCAAATCAACATTTTTGTCCCAATAATCAAATCCAAAAGTATTCATCTTTTCAAAGAATATATCTGAATATATCAATTTTGTGTTCGTTATCATGGTTTTCATCCCTGTCTTGTTTGACAATTTATAATAAAATGTTTCAGCATTACTAGTGTTAAAACCTTGAAAGTATGAATATTTGTCATAAACGGTTCTAGAGCTCCCTTTTGGAGGTGTAGCACAATGTTCCCATTGATTATAATTTAAAACATTTCTTGGTTGTGCAGATTTATGCAAAAAACTGTTACCATAATGGTTATAGCAATACATACTATCATAATTTGTAGAACCTTGCAAATAATCATGTTTTGTAAATTTAGCAGACATCACTAAGTCAGACATCATATTGTTTATACTTTCAAAGTCCCATTCATCAGCAAATGAGTTTGGTTTTGCAAAGTCACTCAAGGAGATCTTGATTTGGTGTGGATATTTCAGGATCTCGACCGGACCATAAATTTCATAGTCAGTGTTGTCCCAGGCTACCCCACCAGGTATTGGAATTGCTGTGAAGTTGGCTGAAGAAAGTTCTGAAGAAAGTTCTCTTTTCTCGACGTGTGAAGATGTGTGTGGTTTGAGGACCAAGTTGATGTTCTGACTTGCTGTGTCCATTTTAGCATATTTTCCCTCAATGAAGCGTCCCAAAGTAAATACCATGATGAGCCAAAGTATGAGGATAAATGCACCAAAACCCACCCAAAATTCAATCCATGGAGAAACCAGATATGTTTCTTTCAGTTGTTTCAAAAGTTCCTTAGCTTTGTCTTTAAAGGATTTTGATGATGGCTGTGTTTTTTGTTCGCTGAAACCTTCAGAGGAATCATCGAAGTTGATGAAGTAACCAGATGCAGTTCTGTCAATTGTTCCAATTGGTTCAGGATTTTCGTTTCTTGCATTTTCACTTGGAACTTCATTGTAGATTGGTGTGTCTCTGCTAAATGTTTTTATTTGGGTTTTCAGAGGTCTTAGTTCTATTGCATTGTTGCATAGTCCTTGTTGTTCTTCTGTAGGCGTTTCGAATGTGATGAGCCTCTTTGATAGGACCTCTGTACTGGTAGCAAACCTTGGTGTTCTGCTACTTATTGGGAGTCCACTTGGCCTACTGTTTGTTATCGGCCACATGTTGTGGTTTTACCAGGTCGATGGATACAACTCGGTTCTCCTTTTTTCCAGCAAGTGGCGGTAGTACAACTGATCTTGTCCCGTTGACAGACAAGACAGGAACTGCTTTTCTGTAAGAAGGCCCAAATTCCTTCTTTACCGCGATCTTCTCCCTGACTAGATCCCCGACTTTTGGAATCCAGACAGGTCTTGCTGGGACAGGTGGTGATTCTTCAGTGGTTGTTGGCTGTTGTTTCAACTGTATGTTGCTCAGGTCTTTTCTTGTTTTGTTTAAGTCCTGCAAAATAGCCAAACGGTCTTTGACATCAAAGGTTTTTTTCTATTACCACTGAAGTCTGACTATCAAGGTCAGAGATCAACATCCTAGTTCCGAATAATAATTCGTACGGACTGAATCCCTTCAGAGAATTTCTTGGCAAGTTATTTAGACTACGTTGGACACTTATTAGATGTTTGACCCACCCAGCTCCCGAACCTAATATCCTTTCTATTATAGATTGCTTTCTGCCTTGGTTTTTTCTTTACACCATCCCATACCCTCAGGAAGGAAGTGAGAAGATTCCCGCTGGGCTGTGCTCATTTGGCCATGTTTCCCCCCCAGGCTGGATTGCCTGAGTGAGAGAAATGGTCGAACGTAGCATGCTCTTAGCGTATATGCCATTTAGACTCGCAAATCTTGTATAACAGTCCGGACGTCAGCCGAGTGCTGGTGATCTACATTATAAGTGGAAACTAGCCTGTATATGTTAATCGCAAGCCATTCTTTTTGCTGGTAATATTATCTGCCTTGATTCGACGAGGTATTAAACTGCTTCTCTCCCCTCTGCGATCTCTGTTGCAGTTTGGGCAGTTTTTTACAAACATGGTGTAGTGCAGGCTCATGCCTGGCCACCAGTACCGTGATTGTAATTCTTCCAGAGAATCTTTTAATTTAAGGTGTCTGTAACCCTCGCCCATGTGTGCGTCTGCGATTAACAAGTTTCTCCTGTCCATGTTTGGAATCACTCTATCCCCCACTCCAGGGATTCGAGCAAAAGGGACGGAGTTTGCATCGATTATGTATGTATAATTGAGTGGATAGTTGATCGGTAACGCTGAGCAGTCGCCTTTTGATGACGTTTTCACCGCCAGCAATGTTTCACCGTCAATGTATTTTAATGTACGCTTTTTTCGATCTACGGGAGCCGATTTAGTGGCTGCCGCTGCGGCTGCTTCAGCCAATGAATTCCCCACAACGTGAACGCCATCACGTTGATGACTCAGTGAGTGTGTCACGTGAGTCTTTGGTAGTTCTTTTTGTAAAAGAGCTATTTGTTCCCAGAGCAGTCTCTGCTTTATTGGTGCATCTGTGTCATCTTTGTAACCGTTCTGAATCCATGTCTGCAAATCGCTGTTATATGATTTGACGCAGTAATATGAATCTGACACTATAAGTGTCGGGAATTCGCGATCCGCATTATCTAGCGCCATTTTCAAAGCTATTATTTCAGTTTGTAGTTCTGAATTAGTTTCTACTGAGTGTGATTTTGTTAATAGAGGTTTTACTTTACCTCCGCGCCACACTTCTTTTGTAATCTCACATGTGGGGTTGTATGCATGTTCTCCCCAAACGGACGGTTGGGCATGTCCGTCTGTGTAGATTACACAGGCGTAATGTCGTAGAGGAAGAATGTCGATTGGCAGAGGATACGTCTTTTCATATTTTAGATTTCTTAATTCTTCTAGTTCTCAAAAAATTGTCAACCAGGCTATACTTGATAATTCATATCCTTCGTATAGAACTTTTAGATGGGCAATTCTGGATTTTTTAAAGTTGAATTTGTAACCCTCTGCAGCGAACCCAAGTATTATGGTGTTCACCCTTTTCAAGTGAGTCTCCAAGTCATCATCTGTTACGTAAATGTCATCAACATAAGATAATGCTTCATCATCATATAGTTGTAGTAATTCTGTTACTCTCGCTGAGAATACCCCCGGGCTGTTCTTGTACCCCTGGGCTAACCGACAGAATTGTTTTTGAGTGCCATTTACTGAGAATGCAGTTAAAGATCTGCTCTCCGGTGCTATGTTTTGACAAAAGAATCCATTGGAAATGTCCAAGGTAGTTTTGTATTTTTTGCGCACTATGTTATTCATTAGTGCAGCACTGTGTGAGTTTTGCACTGCAAAGGTTTTGCAACATGTGTTAAGGTGTCGGTAATCCAAAACTAGACGGTACGAATTGTCTGGTTTGGAGACCGGAAACAAAGGATTGTTCATTTGTGAGGTGCAAGTTTCAATCACACCCTGGTATTCTAGCTGGTCTAGTATTTCATTTACTTGTTTTTTAGCTTCTTGCTTAATTGGGTACTGCCTTTGTGCAGTTGGTTGTGATTTTAACTGGATTTTGTGAGGAGGAGAATCCTCATCCCATCCTACATGATTTTTATATAAAGCAGGTGCTAAGGCCACTGCCCACTTTCTAGCAAGTGTATATTTTTTATGAATCGGGATTTGATTCGAGAAGGCAGGCATAATTACTTCTTCGCCATGAGGGCACTCCCTGACAAACTCTGGTGGCCAGTCTTTTTCAGCTAGAAGGATGTCATAGCCCTTGGATAGGTTATCCCAAAATAGTCCCCTTATTTTCCTAGTCTTATCTCCCTCTATACGTAATGTTATCTCGTATATCTTGTGGGGCTTGCTAACTCTGGTATCTGCAGTTTCCACTTGAAGGTATTCATCCGTGTCCACTGTCTCCAGATGATTCATAAGGACTTTGCGAGCTATGCTCACCTCTGCTGCGCTGTCTAGCATTGTCTGAGCCCACTCTCCGTTTTTCAGTTGTGTCCTCAGTATTCTCGGCATTGTTAACTACCTTGATACTGGCTACCTTCTTTTTTGGAAATTGTAATTTCTTTTTCAGTTGAGCAGGTTCCTTGTCTTTGGACTTGGCGTGCTCTTCTGATCGTCCTCTTCTTTCCGATTTCTGCGAGGAATTCTGAAAAGATTGAGAGGGACGTGTATCAATGTCTTGATATCTATCAGGTTTTTTAATATTATCCCTATTTCTAAGGTTATATCTATTCCCAGAGGGGTCACTCTGGGGTGACCTTTGTCTCGGGTTTGGAGATTTCTCTCTTCGCCTAGGAGACCTTCCTCTGGACTGGAATTTCTTTTCTTTAGGATTGGATTGTTTATTTCCATCCCAGTTCTTTTTTGGTGAATTATTATTATTAAAAAATATTTTTTCTGGACTTGTAGTCAGTTGCGGTTTTACTGGTATTCCACCTAGACTATCTCTGCCTAGTTCTTCATAGGATATTTCTATGATTCTGGCAATTTCAGCTGGTTGGTCTGCTATATCTGTCTCTTTTAACCTCTGGCGGATCGCCACGTTTGCTGCTTCACCTTTTATGTTGGCTAGTAATATAGCCGAGACCTGCTTGAAGTCTTTCAGTAATTTCATACCAAGAGTTAAAGCAGGTTCTGGACCGTATTCATCTTGAATTTGTTTTAGCACATCTGGTATTACCGAAATGGATGGAACACCGTGCGTTTTTGTGTAGATGGAAGCAAAGACTGTACCCCAAGTGTCACAGTCCTCAATGTGTGGTGCGATTCCCATTGGGAGACATATAGTCAGAATCCTGTGTTTTTCTAGCGGGGTGGTGTCAGGAAACACCGCCTCTATTTGGGTAATTTTCTGTGCCAACCAGAATGGTATCTGTTCCCGTTTAGCTGGAACTTTACCTAGGCAGGATTGGATGTTCTGTGGTGTAATTTTATTTGTGTTCCCCTGGTGAGGGGTCAGCTGTGGAAGTTTAATCGCTGGCTGAATTGTTGAAGTCCGCATTACATACTGAACTAATTGTCTATGAATTTTTAGTAATTGTTTCAGCTGTGTTAATAATTCAGCTGCAGGCATCCTATCGATGTCTGGATGTGGTGTGTATCTGGCTAGGACCGGCCACGTTGCTCCTGGTCTTCCTAAAGGACCGAGCCTTGTAATGTGATTGTTATGTATTAGGGCGCCATCAAATAAGAGCAAATGCTCTTGGAATTTGAGTGGTACTTCCACCTCCTCGAAAGGAGTGTAAATGTCAGGAGGTTCCTCTACTTTGTAATAGTGGAAGTACTTTGTTACAGCATTTGCTGCTGGAAAATGTATCCATGTATAGTATACCTCTGTCTGCCGATATTCGTGTGCCTCAATTACGAATATGACTGTGCCACCTCTAGGTGTCAGTCCATTTTCTATAAGTTTTAAGGTTATAGATCTCCTTTTGGCGACCTGGATGAGTATTATATCCGGGTCTGCTGTTTGCATGGTAGCATCAGCATCTGCTATTTCAGTAGCTAATCTAATTGCTTCCCTTTCTTCATCACTGTCTCCCATTTTACAGACAGGATGGTATTTATGTTTATTTGCAGATCAGGTTTCTTTATGGAAACAGAGATTAGATGCACAATATTTCGGAACTGTTTTATCCTTCAACGTTGACTTGACCAAGAACCATACGTAGGAGTTCCCTCCTGCGAGGTTTTGGAGGATATAACCTTTCACCCACTCCAGACGTCTTTGGAGTATTTGGGAAAAGGGGTCTGAGTGAGAAAGCACGACTGAGTTACTCTAAATGTCTTACGTTAGTTTTATCGCCCTTTCCAAACGCGTTGGGCGCCATGTAGTGTAGCTCCTATTTTCCCAATAGGCTCTGCGCATTGGAATAGTACCTACAGCAGTAAAGGCCTAGACCAGACGTTAACTAGGTCTACTACTGTCGATACTAGACTTAATTTTTGGGTTTGCCAGCTAAGCTCAGAGTTCGCTAGAAACGTTCTCGAATGTTCAAGGAAGGATTAACTCCCCTGATTAGACAAGAAGGGATTTAGTTTCTGACAACCATAGAACATGACAACTTTGCTCTCCCCTAATCAAGAGTCAATCTCAAGAGTCGTGTGAGCACAAGGCAATTATTTTACTCAGTCAGTACGTGCATTCTTAGTCTCATCAGAATGTAGAGAAAAGGAAGAGACGGGCGTGTTCAATAAAAGGTGTTATTTATTGATCAGTCTCTTTTCTCGTACAAGAGAAATGGATCGATATTATTGCAATACTTATAGTTAAGTAAAGTGCATACATTAAAAGCAATAGTATAAAATAATACTGTAAAAACATTGATATGGTTTCTGAGCCATATGATGTTTTAAATGATTAAAATATATTTACATACACATATACATTTGACTAAACGTACTCAACTGGTGTTTCTAAATACGCCTACCCCGTGTACCTGACCTAAGTCTAATGCGTGGGCGGGAATAGAAAGTTACAGTTTAAGTTAAGTTTGTTTTTGCCAAGTGAATAACTAAAGAATTCTCTGTGAGGGGTTATTCAGTTCTGTACCTGGAATTTAGGATGGATGAGGAATGGTATCTCTTTCTCTGCTCTCGATATTCCAGGCTGCCTGCGAGGGCTACCCGGAAGCGCCGGTGCTGGGTCTCTCGGCTTGAGATAGCAGCGCGTCTCTCAGCGCGTCAGGAAGGCGGGGCTGCTGCCAGCGGGGTCTGCTTCTGCTCTCGGCTTCGGCAAGTATGGCTGCTCCGTCTTGTCACCACGCGTGTGTTTGCATAGGGCAAGGTCGGCAATATTTATACCTTAAAGGTGCCGAGATTGACGTAAGGATGGACATAGGTACGTCAATAAAGATGTCATACGACTTGCTCGTTAGCACATTCTTTACTAAAGTTCTCTGTGAAATCAAAACAATGGCCGCACGGATTATCCAGGTTGTCATAGGTTTGATTTGTTATGAGAACGTCGTATGCCTTATCAGGGGCTGGAGGAATGTCGCTTGTCTAATTAGATCTCAAGCGTTATGACCTAATCAGATAACACGTTCCTGTGCCGTAGTGTGACTGCGTCAGATAACGGTATCTGCATCATGGGGGATTTCTTGCCTCATGGGCTGACTGTTAGTTAACTAGATAGTTAGTTTAACCAGAATAGGGTCAGGAATAGGGGGATCGATTCAGAACCTATAGAAATACACGACATCCTCAAACCTCACAAGGTAAGTAAAATGTAGAATTGAATAACTAAAACGTGTATGTGAATGGTGTCAGTCAGACAATTAAACATTTTACTAATCCATAGTAATGTAATGTATTCAAAAACCTAAAGTTTAAAACATAGTATATACAATGGAAGTAGTCAATGCACTTTCAGAGTGTATTATGATAGAAGCGGTGTAAAAAAACAAAGTAACCAAATAAAATGAAAAAGTAAAACTAAGTATAACACTAAAGTATTCTCAATCTATTTTTAAGCAGAAAAACCTCCTCAAGAAAGTGACATCTAAAAAGGGGATTGTCCAGAACATTTACGCATGCATGTATATGACCCCAATGAGAGTGGCAGGAAGGCCAGTCCAAAAAATCCTGCACATATAAGTCCTGCAGCCACGGAGCATTGAGACATAGCTGAAAAAAGGAGGGAGGACATCACACCAAGTGTTGCATGAAGATGTCCTGGAAGCGTAACTAGGCATGTTTCCAGACTGTCTTCATTTACATGCAGTCTTTTAAATGGTTAAAAAACCCATACATTCTCAGGATGTTAAAGAATGTATTTCCATCCCATTATCTCAACTAGCAATTATTTTTCGTTTGAGGTTTCTGTTTTATTTTATATGCAGGTTACTGAAAGTGGAAAAACAAGACACTTACAAAATATTTTTTTCCATTTAGCCATATGGAGGCAAAAAAAGAACAAAATATTATTCAAGTGTTTTGTTTTTCACTTTCAGGTAATTGCATGTAAAATAAGGGAGAAACCTTAAACGAAAAAAAGCAGATTAAGCTAATCAGATAGAAATTCATTGTTTATGTTATGAAATTTCATTCGTGTAATGTGACCACTGCAGATGTGAGTAATAGTGACTTCTGTATTTGCAGTGCTACATGGTCACAGCCTGGAGCAGAAAGCACTGTGAATATGCAAGACATTATTTTAAACATGTATTATACAAAGTATAAGTTAGACTGCTGCCAAATGATTTGATGTTTTAGGATAAAGTAGTGCACACATTTGTCTATTAAAAGTACACTTTGAAGGAACTCATCTTATAACGCCCTGGCACAAAGTATCAATAAGAATAACTCATTCTCCCCATGTAGCCTCAGGTGATTCCATCAATTAAAGCCTAAACTGGCTTCCAAGCAGCCTTTACATTTGATGAATAACCTATTGCAAACAGTAACAATCTTTCAGGTAGCAGACACCCTGGTGAGAATGCCTGTTTCGTCCTTAGCTCTGTATCCCTCTTTGAGCTTCATAGGACAGGAAAATTCCTCCCCACCTCAACCCCGCCCTCCCTTCACTTCTACACAGAGGCATTTCAAGGGCCACAACAACTGTTCAGGGAGGGTTGTTTTTTAATGAAAAGTATGGGAACTGCTTTTGTAAAATGAAAAAAACATGGGGCATGTGTGTCCCCGTAGATCCTGTCCACTTTGACCTCTGTTTACATGCACATATCCTTTAAGGTGAGTCCACTGGGTGACAGGGAGGAGGCCAGCAGGGTCATGTTCAGACTGAGCGCTCTGATCGTCCAGACCCCTTGGGTCTCAGAGTAACCGTCAGGAGAATGAGGAAAGTAGTGAGATCTTTGGATAGCATCAAAGAGATAGCCCAGAGGAAGTGCTGCTATATGGGGGTTAGGGGATACTTTCTTAGCTTACAAAGGATAGAGAAAGCTTCCTCTGAGAGATTCCTTCAGGAAGGTGATGAGTTTTTGGGACTTCTTTTTTGTAGGGCTTTCTAGTGCAGTAGGTGCTGTTCCATTGGGGCCCAGGCTCAGAACACCCCAATTATGGTCAATTTCTGTTTTGGTTTGATATGTTTGTACTTTTATAAATCTCACATATAGTGTGGATTAAAAACTACAGAAAAATACCCCTGAAATGGTCTCCTAAGCGCTGTCCTGGAGCTCACCCCTTCCCCTCCCACTGTCCTTATTCTTGCCATACATTTTTGGTGGTGGGGGGGCATGCACCAAAACATTTTGGTTGGGGGGGCTCAGAGCAAAAAAAGTTGGAAGGCCTCTGCCTTAGGGGGTGTAAGGGAACCCACTTCCCGGGTCCTGGGGAGCGCCACACTGGTCCTGGGGTCAATCAAATTCAGAGTCCTTATGCTAGATGGCAGTCAGGGAGTTCCTCCTTCCAACTGTATTTGGTATCAGCCTCCAGTCCCAGTGTCCACAAGAAAAGCTCAACCAAGAGAAGCTCTCTCCCCAGAGCAGAACCTGTTAAGTGATGGTAGGAGGTTCCAGCAGAGAGGCACCTTTGGCCACATCACCTCTCCACCCTGTTCCAACCTTCCTGCACAGCCTGCTGGGATACTTCAAGATGGGGGTCAGTGGGAGTCACTTGCCACATGCACTCTGGGGGTCTCAGCTTCACCCTTCATGGACATCACTGCCAGGGCCTTTCCCAGCAAACTTTCAAAGGAGCGCCCCTACTGGTTTGGCTCCAGTGTCTGGGCACCCTCCATTCATTTAGCGGGCTTGGGCCAGCACTCTTCCTGCAAAACACACAAGGTGATGGACGGAATGTTGCACATTGGAAAACATTCACCCCCAGTCACAGATCTGGGTTTAATCCATCATTATTTTGCTCACCACACCACCCCAGTTCAGACATGGCCATATGCAAATCAGTCTTGACCCTGTGCCTCATGGGAACAGTCCAGCCCGAACTGCCAAGCCATGTCTTCCCTGGACCGGAATCAAGCATCCTAGGACCAGTTTCTGGCTATCAGACGTCACCAGCCAGGATAGCTTGACTCCAGTGGCGTAGTGAGCACGGGACTCACGTCTGGGCATACCCTTCCCACATAGGGCAAACAGCAAAACACACAAGGTGATGGACGGAATGTTGCACATTGGGAAAACATTCACCCCCAGCCACAGATCTGGGTTTAATCCATCATTATTTTGCTCTCCACGCCACCCCAGTTCAGACATGGCTATATGTAAATCAGTCTTGACCCTGTGCCTCATGGGAACAGTCCAGCCCGAACTGCCAAGCCATGTCGTACTGGGGTGAATGTATGACATTGTTCTGCATTCTGTCCATCAGCTGTTGTTTTTGCATCAGCACTCATCCTGGCACAGGATAGCTGCTGGCTAATTGATGCAGAGCAGTTCACCCAACCCCTTCCTCCTCAGGAGCCGACTTAAGCACTGTTAATTGCTCCCTTTGTGTGGGGAGGCCTGTGTCCCTTTGGCTAGAGAGGACAAGTAATTAACCCAGCCTTGAAGGGTGACAAAAGGTCTGGACTCCGATCTTGAGCTCAGCCAGAGACACAACATTCCTGAATGACCCATAAGCCGCACTGATACGTTTTCAAACTTATGCGGCATTGATCTTTTCACACAGAATACACTGTAAATCGGTATGACCCTGGTGACTGTAGACCAAGGGGAAGTAGAGTTGCACTCTAAGACATCCTTCACCATAAATATGTAATGGAGGGTCACTGCAGACAAGACACTAAACCACACTGACTTTCTCGGTATGTGTACCACAACATTATAAGTTCTATCCCAAGGCAATACCCAATCTTGCAGAGTCCCTTTTGTGACAAGCTACTAATGCACAGCACCTGGCTGTGCACGACCGGAGTCTCCCATGCACAGCCTTCAGACACGTACACATGTTTACATTTAATTCGCCCAGTGGCCCTTACCATTGCTGCATTGCAGTGGCCTTATCTTAATAGACAGACACTGGCGGTAACCATGAGCATTCCATTTTACCATGAGTTTACCGTGGGTGAGTCACATGTTATGAGTTTACCCAACAGTAAAAGCTCAAACTTGAGGAGATAAAAAAGCAAAAACTCCAGGTGGATTAGATGGGCAGAACCACCTTCTCTCACAAAGCACGGTCAGCTGATTCCTACGGGAAAGAAATAGTCACTATGCATAGATATTATTTAACTAGTCAGCTGCTATCTCAGATTCCTCATCCTGGCAATCACCCGCTAAGACCACCTACTTAACCCAGTAGTGAAACTACCTCACCCTACAGGGAGCCCAGACTGCACAATGAACCCTTCTTTTTCTAGACTAGATGCATCTAGGTCACTAACTGCCTACATGGTCTGTGCAGAACTTGGCCCTAGGTCATGCAACACTACACCCCCACTCTTTTGGAGGAGGGTAGAGTACCTCAGCACTGATGCCTCCACACTGGATAGGTCTAGAGACTATCCCCTGGGTCACTGGTCAGTCCTCCTTCAGTAGATTACTCCAACCAGCACCCTCTTTCTTCTGGGTCTCCACTTCCTGAAGATACAGACTCCTTAGACCCCCAATCACTGCCAGAATGCTGGGGTCTTTAGCTACCACCACCCTTTTGGGATGTTTGTCTTCCCTAAAGAAAGAACAGCTAGTAACTCTATGTACCTCTCCCTTGTAGAGACCACCCTTGGCCCCTGACCTGGCTCCCAGGAGGTAAACCAGTCCAGCCTATGAATCACCATCACACTGGCAGGTTCTGGGGAAGAGCACTGAGGGCGCCTCATCAGACAACCCTGCAGCTCGTTCCCCCCTAGGATGCTCCATACAGAAAAAACTCCAGGAACATAGACCCTATCTTTGTTCTCTGCTGTGAGGACAGGGCCAACGCACCCGTCTCACCGAGAGATGCGCTCCCCCCCTCAAAGTGCCATGGGAAAGCCTGTGAGCCCGGTGTCAACGAACCAAGTCCCCGTTCTTTGGATCCTCCCTGGTCTCCTGGCAGCAGGTCGGGAGACCCTCTAGGAACCCTAAAAACCCCTTCCTTGGAAGTTGAGATTTGGCCGTGTAGATCTACGCTCTCACCTTCCACCTTAGAACACCTGTTCTATGCTTGGTGCTGTGTATGCTTCAGAAACCTGCCAGGCAAAGTCCTGGACAGAAGTGACTACATCAACCCAGTATGAAGCACAGGGTCCCTTCACTTAAGGTAGGTCCCACCTAACTTCCTGGTTTTGCCACCATTAGCAGACCTGCCTTCCACACCAGCCGAGGGCCACACAAATCTACTAAGCCACTGTAAGGGCCCCCAGGGATGCACCCAAAGACCAGTACCTCTAAAGTGTACCCAGAAAGTGTCAACTAAGACAGAGCCTCTGCAGCCTGTCCCACATTGACAGCTCAGAGCGCCATCTCTAACATATGTGGCTTCCTGCCTTCCTCCTTGTTCTGTGGTCTGACCCCACAGGACCTACCTGATTGGTCACTCAGCCAGGCACTGCCCCAGCCTCCACCTCAGGTTCTAAGAAACCTCAATCCAGGATGATATCCTTTTGCGTCACCTACCTGACTAGTAATAACCATTCACAGACTGAACAATTATTTATTGAGTCTTATTGTTAAGTAGGCCTTGGACTGCTCTACTACCCTTTGAGAGTCAAGCAATACAATGGGGTGTTTGGGTCCCAGTGCAGGCCACACAACAAATTCTTCATTTTCTAACAAGAATACACTGAAAAATAGCGCTTAAAAGCATAAACTGGGTCGCAATACACTGGGTCAAATCCAAAGGTTCAGGCAGGCCGCAATCAAGCAATGGTCAGAAACAGTCCCAGATTAGTCCAACTGAAGCTTTACCTTCTGATGTTTTGTGCGGTGCACAGACATAATATCGACTCCAAAATATCGTTTGGACAGAATATCGAGTTTTAAATATCGTTTGGAGAAAATATCGACAGGACAGAATATCGACAGCCAAAATATCGTTTTTAAGGTAAGTGAAGTAATATCGACTGTAAATAATATAGAAAGTAAAAAATATCGTTTTTTATATAATATGTAATTATTTATAGTGTTTTTATGTTATAATATGTGTGAAAAGTGTCATTTTATGTTATAATTATTTTTAATTAATGATTTTTTTAAAATGATTGTGTAATTTTATTCTGTAGCGGGTTGTGGGTTTATAGGGGAATAGGGTGGGAAGTAATTTAATTATAATTAATTAAATATGTAAATGTATTAATTGGTAGTAATAATTAATTAATTGGTAATTAAATATTATATGTTAATTATGTAAAATTTAATTGGTAATTAATTTAATTTAATTTATTAATTGCTAATTATGTAAATTAAAATAATGTATTTCCTGTAGCGGGTTGTGGGTTTATAGGGGAATAGGGTGGGAAGTAATTTAATTATTATTTATTAAATATGTAAATGTATTAATTGGTAGTAATATTTAATTAATTGGTAATTAAATAATATTTGTTAATTAATTAAAATGTAATTGGTAATTAATTTAATTTAATTGATTAATTGCTAATTATGTTAAATTAAAGGGGTATTTTTAGGGTTCAGGGTCAGATTTTAGTTTTTGGGTAAAGGGGTATTTTTAGGGTTCAGGGTCAGTTTTTAGTTTTTGGGTAAAGGGGTATTTTTAGGGTTCAGGGTCAGTTTTTAGTTTTTGGGTAAAGGGGTATTTTTAGGGTTCAGGGTCAGTTTTTAGTTTTTGGGTAAAGGGGTATTTTAAGGGTTCAGGGTCAGTTTTTAGTTTTTGGGTAAAGGGGTATTTTTAGGGTTCAGGGTCAGTTTTTAGTTTTTGGGTAAAGGGTTATTTTTAGGGTTCAGGTTCAGTTTTTAGTTTTTGGGTAAAGGGGTATTTTTAGGGTTCAGGGTCAGTTTTTAGTTTTTGGGTAAAGGGGTATTTTTAGGGTTCAGGGTCAGTTTTTAGTTTTTGGGTAAAGGGGTATTTTTAGGGTTCAGGGTCAGTTTTGGGTTTTTGGGTGAAGGGGTATTTTTAGGGTTCAGGGTCAGTTTTTAGTTTTTGGGTAAAGGGGTATTTTTAGGGTTCAGGGTCAGTTTTTAGTTTTTGGGTAAAGGGGTATTTTTAGGGTTCAGGGTCAGTTTTTAGTTTTTGGGTAAAGGGGTATTTTTAGGGTTCAGGGTCAGTCTTTAGTTTTTGGGTAAAGGGGTATTTTTAGGGTTCAGGGTCAGTTTTGGGTTTTTGGGTAAAGGGTTTTTTAGGGTTCAGGGTCAGTTTTGGGGTACAGGGGTACAGTGTAAAAATAAAGTAAAATTAAATTTACATTAATTTAATTTAATGAAATGAAATTAAATTAAATTATATTTAAATAATTTAAATAAAAAAAAAATATTATATACTTACCAATACTTACGTTGTAATGGGAGTGCGTTGTAAAAGTTGCGTTGTAACGTCATATATCCACTGTTGCACTCTTTGCAGTGGGAATAGTAATTTTTACTCTTTTGTATTTATACGTTAATAATATTGGCTATTATTTAATTAAATTTTGTTACTATATATATATATGTTTTAAGAAATATGATTAAAAAAATATAATTTTTTTACTTTCATTAATTATTTAATCATTAAAAGTTATTTTAAGTATTGTTAATTATATTTTAGTAATTAATTTTTTATATTAATGTAATTAAACATTGTTTTTATTAAAGTCGATATTTTTTACAACTATATTTTTGTTAACGATATTTTGTACTCGATATTTTTGTACTTACCTGTTTGTACATACAAACTCGATATTTTGGTTGTAGATATTTTCTCGTCGATATTTTGGGTAGTCGATATTTTGGTAGTCGATATTATTTCAGTGATCCGTTTTGTGCCATGAGTTCTGTTTACATGGGAGAAGTTTCCTAGGAGCAAGAAGGGCATCACTGGCGATGGTCTGTGTGGTGCGAAGATCAGGTGGTGTGTCACGGACGGATGGGCTGGAGCCCCAAGGCAAAGATCTATGCCAGCGAATGATGCTTGCTGTGTGAAGAGATGAACTTGCGGCTGCTCTCACATAGTCTCTGAGCGCGATGCAAGGTTCTGGAGCAAACTGGCCTATTTGCGTTCAGGTAGAGCCCAAAAGCTTGACTTTAAGAGCAAAAAGATCACCTCCAAGGGCCCAGGACCTGAATGGCACCTCTTGAGGGTCAGGAGCCCGTTGAAGATTGGTCCAGGATCTGTGGTGAGCCTGTTATGTCCCTGAGGCTCCTATCCATAACCTGAGGGACAACTTACCTTACGGGTAACCCTAGGCGTAGTTCACGAAGTAGCGCTACGCATAGCTATGCAAAGTGCACTTCGCACTAAGCGAGCTATGCGTAGCGCTACGCGAACTGCATAGTGCGCTGCTTGCGATGATTGCACAGTGCCAGATGCTTGTCCACCCTGTGCAATCATTGGAAACGGCATCTTGCACAGTGCGAGCTGTCGTTTTCTGCCGCTCGAGTAGATTTTTACTCGAGCGGCAGCTTTCTAAACGGGGACTGGTAGTTTCTCATCAAGAGTGGTCGCGAGCATACGAGACCACTCACAATTAGAAACCTGACCTCCCCGCGTTGAGAATCTCGCCGGGAGGTTTATTTTCCATGCTGGCGATTGCCAACTAGATGTTGCTGATCGCGAACAAGGAAAAAGTCTCGCCGGGGTGTCATTTTGCTCGCTCGCGGTTGTCAACTTGACGTTGAGCACCGCGAGCAAGCAAAAAATGACCGCTATGCGTGTTCGCCCTGTGCTACGTGCAATTCGCATAGTGCCAAGTAGCTCAAACTTCGCAAACTATGCGAGCGTAGCGTAGTTGTCCGCCCAGGGTAACTTACGGGCAGGTTCTCATATTACGCAGTAACTGCTCACACAAACCAAATTATTTCAAAGAATCAGAAAATTTGTGAGACAGATTGACTGAGAGAGGATATTCCAAGAGCCTTCTAAAAAGGCCCAGTAGAGGGCTTGGTTCAACTCATGTGAGACACTACTCGAGCCGAAACCGTGTTCCAATAAGCCCACGGATAGGATGATTTGTGTTACAACCTTCTGGATACGCAGTAATGATATAAAACGCATCGCCATCAACCATTGGAATTTGATCTCTGATGAGATAGACACAAAGGAGCCACCCATGCATTCCTTCAGGAATGGCAAGAGCATTGGAGACCATGTAGTTTGTTCTCTCCTCGTGGCACCATCACAACCCTCCATACGATCAATGTTGAGGTTACCTCAAATCATTGGACATTACAAATGTGGGCATAGTAAAGCACGTGACCTCATGGTAGAAACCAAAACCTTTAGCTACAAAGATCTCAATTTTGAGCTTAAGAATCATACTAATTGTAATATTGTACACGTGGTATATACCATCAAGTGCCTGTGTGGTTCATTCTACAATGACCAGACCTGCCAAAAAGTGAAAACATGCATAATACTGTAGCTGCAACAGATGTAAGGTTTAAAGGGCACCCATAGTAGAACATTTCCACACATTCAACCATCCAGTATATAGTTTAAAATGGGTTGTCGTTGAGAAGGTCATTCTTGGTCCCAGTGGTGGGAATTTAGTGGACATCCTGAATTGGTGCAAATGGATATATACCTTGGATATGGTCAACAGGGGGTTGAATGAACATGAGGAAATTACAAGAAATTTTCCCTTCTCAGCACTGGTTGATCCTTGTATTTTCCTTTATAATGCAACCAACAGCTCGTGAACTTATTGTACATCTATCTGACTCCATTCTCTTAATGGGTGTATCTTCCTTTGGTTGAAATATAAACAAAATGTTCTCCCACTGTTTCATAATTGAGTCATGAATGTTTACAAACAGCTTCTTCTTCATGTGTATCAATTGTATGTTACTGTTTCCATTGTTTTGTGCATTGTTGCTTTCGGCATATATCATGGTGACTTGTAAATGTCATGTAATTTTATCTATTGTTTAACATGCAAGTGCAGGTCTATATGTTGTATATTGTCTGATTATATACAGACATATAGATACATACATACATTCATTATTGACATTGACTATTTCCCTGCCTCAAAATATGGTTTCAATTTTACATTTTTATTATAATGTAATTTATTGCAGTCTTCCTGAGACTATGCCATGCTTTCAGAGAATATATCATTTACATAGCCTCCTCAATTGTTATTTTTGTTTACTAACTCTGACAGAAATTGAATGCCTTGGTTACAGTCACACACCGAGGCTAACTGCAGCAAGCCGCTGTGCCTCCTACGTGTCTGCGTGCATGCCGACTCGTATCTATTTCAGACACAGTCCCTGGAGATCTCGCAGAGTCGCAAGAAGCTCAAGGATACTCTGCTTTACATGAGGTAATCATTCTCCCTCTCAGGTGGGCTATTTTCTTTCACAAAACCCTGCATGTCAGTCATCCTAATACTGGATGCCAACTTTTTTTCACATTAAAATCACCCAATTCATTTGGCTTTGGATTACTGGCTTTAAATATTAAATATCAATTGCCCAGCATCACCACCCTATTTTGGAAATCAAAATACATTTTGGGTAAGCTTCTGATGCATATACTATGGGTCCACTTTGTGAACCTATGTTTTAGCCTATTCTAATCAGTAGATGTGCTATTAAATTTACAGTACATCCACTCATTTCATTATTGCCGGACCACAAAGAGGACCCAAATTCTTCCTTATAGGAACTTCCTGCCCAATTTCGAGGCCTCCCCACATGATTTCCCAATGTGGGTTTAAGATGAGCTAAGGCGCCATAAGGTTTTGTACCCCTTACCACTATATTGTGATTTTACCGATGGATATAAGTAGTTACTGATTTTTTTTTGACCCGCCATTAAGATTGCTCCTTTCTTGTCCTGATGAAGACCACCTTCCAAGGTTTAATTGACCTCTCTTTAGGGGTCAAACCGTCGACATTTTCAATAATACCTACCTTAACTGGGAAGATCATCCACATCTAGATAACATAGAATTTAAATGTTGTATCTTATAATTGTAGAAAAACAAATCATAAAAAGCACCACCAGACAGGCTCTAATTGAATTGTTCGTATACACTGTATATATTTTCACTTGAATTTCCTATTCTCTTCTTACCTACCCACGATCACTCTTATCAACATCTACTTTACACCCACTTTGGAGCCAGGGTATTATATGATTTAATTTAAACACTGGATAATCAATACAAAATATCTTGAAATTATTAATTTAATGTGTTTGTAATTTGTGATATTGGGAGCATGATTTGAATAATTCCCACTGGGGCCAACTGTGTTCCGTACCAACATATGATCAAAAGGGGGGAACGGACTAGGATTTTACGTATGCAGTGTGCCTGGTACATTTCACTTGTGTTAGAGGGCCGCATTGAAGCGGTGTCTGTATGGAAGTCCCTACTGCGTCAGATGTAAATTACAGATCAACAGGTCTTTAAAATGATTCAGAGATGAGACAGTATTCGGTGAGAGATCAAGTCATTATGCAGGACAATATTCTTTAGGGCATATTTACAAGAGTCTTGCGCCACTGTTGTGTTACTTTTTCATGTTGAAAGGGACGCAAAAGTGGCGCAAGGGGTTTCTAAATAAGCTCTTTTATTTCTAATGCATTTAATTGGAGGCATTGTATATCTAGGCCGCTCTGCTTACCTTGTGGCCAGCAGAATTCACAACTTCAACTTAGCTTTAGTTCTACACATCAGAGTAGACAGCAGCGTCCATAAGTTTAAAAGAGGAAGAGAAATGATGTGAAAGAGAAAGAGAGAAAAAACAGCATTAAAACGTGGGTGAGAGAAAGTTATAAATGGAGCTGTTAATACTGGAGAAAATATTCGTAGCTCAACTTTTGCCTCTGTTGTGTGTCTAAGCACGTGCTGGTTCATAGTGCACCCTCCAGTTTAGTGATCTGAAAGATAGAATATAGACTTTGTAATAGCATAGTACATACGACTGCACACGTATATTTTTGCTTTATTTATTTGTATACTCAGAATAATGTATTTTTTTTAACTTCCACTGTAAGGAGGTGTTTGTGCGCTGTTTTTCTTCCAAAGTAGTATATTACATACACTCCCACTGCATAGCGGTGAGTTCTCAATATTGCAGGGCAGATTTACAAGCTCCCTGCGCCACCAGTACGTCACTTTTTGTGACGTGTTGGTGTCACAGGGGACTCCTTTATATTTACGACAGGAAAAGCCACCCTGCGTGAATATTCCTCTCCTTGTAAATATGGCCCATTCACACGCAGCACTTTGCGGTAAAGGGGCGTTTCATGGGTGTTGCTGTGGTGAGGTTCCGTGATTTTCGACTTCGCTTCGTAGTCAGCTGCCATTTTGTGACAGCCGCCATTTTGTGTTGCCCTCACTCAGGCGACACGGTGAACATAATGTTTTTGCCTTTTCAGCTGCTAGCCTCTCCTGTTAAAAAGTAACCCTTTGTCCTTGTTTAAGAAACCGATGTCAGGGACTGGCCGAGTTAGTTAATCCATGTCTAGACTGATTGATCCTTGTCTTAGTTGACTGTGTGGGTCTCACCATTCTTCCTTTATTTTATCTTGTTTAACTGGCCTTCACTATTCTCTACGTGTATTCTCTTGTTACACAACTGTCCTTTGAGGCTCGCAAATACGTCCTGCCACCTGCAAATTGAATTACATGCACTAGCATTGATTAACTTGAGGGGAGGGGAGAACACGGGGTCTGAAAGAAGGGCGTATACAAGATACCTGATAGCTTGTTTTCAAACTTTTCCCATTTGTCACTTCTGTATGTTTTGGGAGTGGGTTTTGTAAATATGTATGGGATAAAAGACTGTTCGCCACGGAATGAAGTGGCAGTCTCCTGAGAATTTACCATTGCTGTACTTCTAGGACCACTGTGCTTAGCTGCAGCTAATAACCTACTTTTCTACGCTTAACAGAGTGTCTCGTGTCTCTGTCTGATAAGGCAGGTGAACCCGGAGATATCAGGCGTGCCCTGCGCCGCTAGGCCCATAAGGCCCAGTTCTCCAATTGTCGTCCCAACGTGGGGCGACTTCAGTGGTAGCGGTTCAGCCCGAAGATCGTGAGGAGCCTCGCAAGAAAATTCTGGAGGATTTGCGAACCACGTCAAGCAACCCCTGTATGTCGAAAGTGGACCGAAGGTCTTTTTCAGTGCGGCTACTCCTTTCCGATGGCTGCAGACGACTGCTGCCCTGACTGTCGCCCTGCCTTGGCCCTCTGGTGATGATTGGTATCGCGAGACGTTAGACGGACACCTGTTGGCGTGAGAAAATACTTAGTTAAGTGTACGTGGGTAGCTCCCACTCTTTTTGTTTTGGTTTTTATTCGACAAATGCATTAGTCGAAGCCGAGGGGTAAGTACGTTTGTGCTGTAATAATTGTCTTAAACCCCTTGAAGTTTGAGAATAGTCCAGTTCGTTACAAAATGCCTGGACTTAGTAAGTTTAAGAAATGTTGTTGTTTTAGTTGTAATAGGGATTAATTGCTCGAGGACTCTTGTCCAATTCCTCCAGTTGGAACTCCCACTTATGAGCTCTATTCCAAACATGGTCTTGGTCCTATTATTTTTAATGACACATGGATTCGATATACAAAGAAAGATGGTGTTTTGCAGTGGCCACAAAATGGTAGCTTTGAGCCTGACATATTAGACAATTTAGAAGCGATTTTGTTTAAAAGAAAAGCCCGGCCGGCAATGTTTGACTCTTTCCGCCTCTGGCGTAAGGAAGCCAAACAGAAAGAAATTAAACAAGCGAAAAAAGATAAGAAAGCACAGGAACTGACGATCCTACAGGCTGCTCAACAGTTTAAAAATAATGAAGTTGATCAAATAATTGACGTTTCAGAACGACAGCATCGTATGGCGATAGATAGATGTTATCCAGTGTCGCCTTCTCCCACAAAAAGTAAAGATCTTGATGAAGATCCTTTAATGTCTCATTTGTTGCGATTACCTCCACCTTATGTATTAGGTGCTAATGCACGTCCATTACAACCTATTGTTCAGCAACCTGTTGTCCAACCAGTTATTCCAGTTCCTCCGCAATTGCCTCTTCCAGTAATTCCGCCCCCACTTCCTTTGCCACCGACTTCTGTACCTCAGTCTCCTTCACCGTCAGTTTCTTTTACTACTGATAGTTCTTCCCCTGCTGTGCTTAACACAATGTCTTCAGTCTTACTGTCTGCTTCTCCTACAGCTCGTCAATGATTAGTTGAGACCGTTTCCGGTCTTTTGTTACCTTTCTACGGGTCTCTTAATTTGACTCCTGCTTCGTCTCGAAGACAATCCCGTAATCATATTCCGGATACTGACGAACGAATTAGGTTAGACTCTCTCTCCCACAATTGGATCATGAGTGGTCCACTGTATAATGTGCACGATATCTTGGATACTTTCCTTCAGTGGAATGCGCCTACGCAGAGATATGTTTTTAATGTTATGTGTAATAACCTGATTAAAGGATGGGGTGATATGGGTTTGGATTTATCTCCTCAGGGTTTGTTTGATATACAGGCTACCTTCGATAAGAGTCTTATTATGGGTTCCGATGTCGAGGATGCTGTTCGAACACTTATCACTTTTAGGTCTTCCTTTTTCTCTCAAGCTTCTCTTGAACCGGACCCTGCGGTGAGACATAAAGTGAAACATTATCCTATGCGAGAAGTACCTCCAGTATGAAGGGAAGGGGATCAGAATGCTGTTCCGCCTGTCCCTGTTCATTTTCAGCGTATATGGGTACATGTTCCTTGGAAAAGATCTGAAGTTCTAGCGCTTAAACAGTCTCTACCGGACTCTCGTTAGAATCCTGCTGGGTATGATAAAGAGTTGTCCCAGACTGTTGATGCATGCGTTATGAATTTGGCAGATATTGATTTACTGATGGGCAATGTAGTCCCTCAAGCATTATGGGCTCGGATTCGTAAGGAAGACCACAATCAAGCTTTAGGTGGTGATTGGGCTGCTTTAACTGCCGCAGATGCGCAACAAGTAGGTGGTGCTAAACCCGATACTTTGATCACTGAATTGCATGGTAGAATAATAGCTCTAATGAAAACGATGATGCCTGCCCTCCGAGTTAATTGGGATAAGTTAGCTGCGTGTAAACAAAAGAAAGATGGGAGTGTCCCTGATTTCTTTACTCGTTTCGAGGAAACATTCATCGACCACAGTGGTCAAGATATGAGTACGGAGGGTGGACAGCGATTATTTGTGGATAAATTTGTGTTTAATTTGCTTCCCAAACTATCGCATAAATTGAAAGATTCTGAGAGTTTGTGGGCCGTTTCCTCGTCTGCCCAGATATTAGCTACAGCTCAGTATTACGAGAACAGGGATAAGTAAGAAAAGAATAAAGCAGAGAAAAAGACTCACTCAGTCATTGATCTTAAGAATGCTTTCTTTAGTATTCCTATTGCTGAGGAAAGTAGAGATCTTTTTGGTTTCTGTCTTGGAGGCCGAAGCTTTAGATTTAAACGTGCACCTCAAGGCTACTTTGAGAGTCCCTCCATTTATAGCGAAGCATTGAAATCCCAATTGGATTCTTTCTCTTTGCCTTCCAGTGCTACTCTTATTCAGTATGTGGATGATTTGTTAGTGGCTGCTGATTCGGAAGATGTCTGTAAAGATCCGACTGTTTTGCTTTTTCGCCATTTGTCTGATTTACATCATAAGGTGTCACCCTCTAAGTTACAATATTGCCGTCATCTCTTGACCCCAGAACGTATCCATGCAATTTCACGAATGTCTGTACCATCTGTCTGTGGGTATTGTAAATATGTATGGTATAAAATACTGTTCGCCACGGAATGAAGTGGCAGTCTCCTGAGAATTTACCATTGGTGCACTTCTAGGACCACTGTGCTTAGCTGCAGCTAATAAACCTACTTTTCTACGCCTAACAGAGTGTCTTGTGTCTCTGTCTGATAAGGAAGGTGAACCCGGAGATATCAGGTGTGCCCTGCGCCGCTAGGCCCATAAGACCCAGTTCTCCAGTGGGTGTTCCTACGCAACACCCATGGAACAAGAGACATTGTCCAGATTTACGAAAAATCGTAACTCTGGAGATGCATCTGAATGCTATGTGACCCTAGAGGTGGCGTACCAAGGCGCAACGAGGACAAATGTTTTAATTTCTCCTAGTTTTTTTTTCCTCTTTCAATGCCTGCTGCATTCTAAGCACGCATTCAAAGAGGAAAAATGCCTTTAGTGATTATTTTTGTGCAGGAAGGTGCCTCTTCCTGCACAAAAACAATCTTCCTTTGGCTTAGGCATCCTGGTGCAAGGGTGCCTGCACCGGCGCATGGCAACTGTGTGTGCGCCAGCGGAGGGGAGAGCATAGGAATGCAACATATTCTTGCAAATATATCGCATTTGTATGCTCAGAAAGTGCCGTAGCATGGTGCAGCCAAAGGGCTTACGGTGCCACGATGCAGTACTTTCTTGTAGACCTGCCCCTGCGTACCTAGACTGTTGCATCTCATTGACTCGCAGAGTCTGGAGGTGAGTGTTTTTCTTGAGAAGTCAGAGGCAGATTTTCAAGCTCCTTGCGCTACTTTTCCCATGTTAAAAGTAACACAAAAGTGGCACAAAAAGCTTGTAGATCTGTTCGTCAGACTGTCTATTCCCACTGCTCGGAGGTAATTGTATATTTCTACGTAGTGAATGTGCTGGACACTACCCACTCTCTCCTTTCACAGATAACTTGTTATTGTTTCGGAAACAAGGTTCTTTGCTCACCTAGTGCCATTGGCGTGATTCAATGAGAGTGCACTACGTGTCGAAGCTGGCTTCACTGTGGCCGACAGAGTTCACTACTTGTACTTAGGTAGCGACCATAACTTTAAAAGAGAAAGAGGAACGTTGTGAGAGAAAGTGAGAAAGAGAAAGAGAGAAAAACAACATTAAAACGTGGGAGAGAGAAAGTTATAGATGGAACAGTTAATACTTGAGAAAATACTCATAGCTCACCTTTTGCCTCCGTTGTGTCCAAGCACTTGGTAGTTCATAGTGCACCCTCCAATTTAGTGATCTGAAAGATAGTCTAAAGAGTTAGTAATAGTATAGTCCCACTTTCTCCTTTGACTGATGACTTGTCGTTGTTTCGGAAAGAAGCTTCTTTGCTCACCTTGTGCCATTGGCGTGATTCAAAGAGGGTGCACTACGTGTTGAAGCAGCTTTCTCAGAAGTTTTTACAATGGCCATGCATCATTGCAGAATCCTTGAACATTGAATTTTAGAAGTGATGGGGGGAATGCCAATTTGTGAAACACAACTTGTAAGATAACAAGAAAGAAGGTTAACATTGTGTGTAATTTTTTTTATCAAAGGTGAGAGGAAGTGACATAGTGACTGCTAAGAATATTCGCAAGCTCAACTTTCTGTCACCAGTGTGTTTTTCACCACGTGCTGGGACACAATGCACCCTGAAGCACTACATCTAAAAGATAGTAAAAGAAAGATGTTATGATTGGTAATTGTTACTATCTTAATGTGGAGTTGGATAACATCGCCCTTTCACACACGTTCCTTCTCACATTTATAAGACCTATTTGTATAGTTTACATTCCGGATGTTTGAGCGATTATAAAAACGTTCCTGCTATTGGAAAAAAATATATACATGTAACTATATAGGACTGCGTTTTTTTATCTTGCTGCGTCACTTTTTAGTATCCAGTCTGCTACAGTCCTTCGACTCCCTCTGATGCGCACCCAGGCCTCACTGCTCACCTTTTCGTGGATAGGACACTTCTACATCATGCAGTCCCGCTCTGCCACTAAGACGTCTCACATATGGTGCAGAGTCTTGATATCTCTATGGCTAACGACATATTTGTGCTCCCATCATCATCATTGCAGGTTCTTCACTCGCTCAGTGCTTTGAGTACCACTAACTCAGCAACCAAAGAGGCCATGCACCTGGTAGTGGACCCCTTTATTCGTTAGTTTGGGCATACATGAAGCGTGCGAACCACCAGGGCAGGCCATCACATCACTTGCGATGGGAGCAACTCAAAAATGGCGTACAGCACGTGCTCCCTGTCTTTTTTATAGGTAGGGTCACGTGTTTAGTGACGTATGTGCTGGATGGCTGTTTTGCGGGTGTATACCATAAGGGAGTGTGTGTGCAGATCTGACAACTAGACCTGGAACCAAGAAATCACTACAATGGAAATCTAGGCCATGTAGTGGTGTTGTGTTTTCCTGGTAGCATAAACGGAGTGGGCTGTACTAACGTATTTAGCCTCGATTAATTTACCTCTAACCCCCGGGGCTTTTCAATGTTGGGAGGGGGGCTGCGCGGCTCCGGGACAGTCTCCAGGGCCTTCGAGGGCTCTAGGCATAGGGACACACAGCCTCACACAACTCACTAAAAAAGAAGAGAAAATGATAATAGATGAATAGAAGTGCTACAGCAAACACTCCCGCACTACATTATCTGAGGTCAAGAGAACAAGTAAAAAATGGTTAAATACAAGTGACTTCATATTACATAGAAATTTATGCGTTATTATTTTTCAAATATGAATTCTGTAGAATTCAGGAAAGTTCTGTCGTAGTGCTTAGAGGTTGCACACTGTTCCGCTAATAAATCACATACTCACTTAAGAATATATAGGATGGTACTCTTATAATATACAGTCATGGTCCTATATATTCTTTAGGGAGAAGGTGAATAGGAACCGCAAATAAGAATAGAAATTAGAAAATAACATTCAGAAATGTAGGGTTTATTAAATATTTAAAGTAACAAAGTATGCATGATAGCTATATTTTATATTCTGCAATTTCATAAAATGTGTTTCTTGAAAAAAAATATATACAGATATATATTACAGATGGCGCTGAAAAATCTCCTATACATTTTCTGTAACAATAGGACAATCTATTACAATATAACGATTGATACCATTGTTTCAGTAAAAAGAAAAGGAAAATAAAGTTATCTATTTAACAGAATATCCATAATGAAATACATTCGAGCGGTAATTATTTACTGAACTTCTTCTCTCCGAGAGGTGAAAAAGTTTGATCTTCGTGGCGACGGATCATAAACTCCTCTGAGATCATGACTGTGAGAATTATAATATATATAAGTTCTCAAAGCATATGATGACAAGATGGGAACAGGCTAAAAATCAAAAGCCGGTGACGTTGCTCATATATCTTTACTCTTTGTGACAACGGGTCATGAACTCCACTGAGATTAGCATAACTGTTACTATTATAATATACATATTAACAGTATATAATCCCTAGGGGAAAACACACTAACAACTGGAAGGTGGTGACGTTGATTGTAAATGTTTAGGATTTGCGCCGACGGGTCACCAACACCTCTCAAGCGAAGTACAGTGTCAAAATTATAATATAGAAAGTCACAATATATAAGCTGAAAGTAGCCAGAAAAGGAGCAATGTTTGTTGTAACATAACTGTTTCTGAAAACAAGCTGCTGACGTTACAGAGAAAAAGTGAAAAACATGCAATCACTTTTTATCTAGATATAAATGTTTAAATATTGACAAATAGCCACAAATTATAACTAAGTACTATGCATATGCCATATTGAAACAACTTACAACTCCGAAATGTACTTGTTGATGCAAAAGAAGAATCCGATGCTAGAAAAGGGAACATGCATCACAGATTGACGACTCAGAAATAACTCGCGAAAACGAAACTAATTGCATAATAGGTGTGGTTTATATAGCTTTTGGTTCTTTAATAGTCTATGGAAGGAAGATTTGCTCCGCCTATGTAGAAGTCAAGTTTTACAGTTCACACGTGCGAACGTTATAACTGTTTTACTTGTGCACTTGTTGGGAAAAGTTACAACTGTAAAGCTGTAAAGGTTTCGATTTCCATAGTAACACGTATAAGGTCATTATTATCTACATACGTTGCAGAGTTTAAAAGTGTTACTCGGTAAACTGACTTTTTGCATTCTTATGATTAAAAACATCTAAATAGAAGGCATAAAAAAATATCATTTACAATAGAAAAAAATGGATTAATATTTGTTATTACTATGCTTCTTAATTTAAGAAATGCAAGCATTTGTAAATCGTAAAGCTACCCTCGGAAAGGTGTGCTGGCACTTGGGGCGTTGGGAAGATTAAGCAAGGTATTACTTACAGTGAGATAGTGGTAGGCTAAGATGTCATAGTTTATAAAATGGGACATGGCTTGAGAAAAGGTCTCTGCAACACATCTGTATGGTATTGAATAGAAAGACATTCTTGGCTAGTAGAGACCAGGGACTTTTTAGGATTAAAAGAGACCAAATTGCTCTACATAAAATACGTCAATGAGTGTGTTTTCAAATACTCTTTCGTATTTAGAAGGACAGGATAAGTTACTGTGTGTAGCTTTTCTACTCTATGTAAGTATGTCCTCATTATACACAATACTTTGTGTTGAAGGGGCGTTCTATAGCTGTTGCTGTGAGTATTTTCCACTTATATAAGCAATGACTAATTTCTAATTATGTTAAAAGGTGAGTATTAGATAGGTGTTTAAGGATTGATGTGTGTGAAAACACATGAAGTATTCAAAAACTAGTGTGAGAATGGTACCTAAATACACACAGATTCACAGTGTTATTCTAGACAAACAACAGTATCCTTTGCATTTTACTAAAACACATTTACTAGTTTGGATGGGGTAAAGTGAATAGACATATTCTACATTTTTTTGTACTGCATTTTAGTATAAGAGCCTGAGTCATTTTCCATAGTCATAAGCAGTGACTGCTTTCGAATTTTACGAAAACTTAAGAACAGGATATGTTTATAAGCAATTATATTTATATAACCTTATGAAGTACTTAAACTCTACTGTTGGAATGTTATTAGAGAATGGTATTTATAAAATATTTGTTTTGGGCCAAAATAGTTGATAAACCTACTTTTGTATTATGTACTAAGAAAACGGTTAAAGTGAACTGTTTATATTTTTGTGCAAAGACCTAGAACATAACAGATTTGTTATGGATGAAGAGGAGAATATTACCTAAGACACATTGAAAATGAGCAACACTTTCATTGAAGTACAAAATCTACCTATAACAGGCAGCGAGACTGAATTAGAGGACATCCGTACTGCAGATATCACCTGTGATTTTGAAAATGAAAGCAATGATGCTGATTTTTTGGAAGTGCGCCTTAGGGTATGGACTGCTTGAAACCCCTATGCACTATGCATGAAGTCTTGCATCTACCTTCACACTTGTCTTTTATACCTTCAATTCCCCAGTCTGTATCCTTACACTACCAGCGAACACTCTGTTACTGCCCTTCTACTGTTATAGTGACCCATTCAGCGGTATGTACTAATCATTCAGTGCGTTAAAACTCAAGCAGGTATAGATTCACTCAGACACTCTCCTTACAGTAGTGTAATCATTCACTCAGTTCCCATTATAATTAGGAATTGTCATTTAAAAAACCTTAGAAATTCACTGAAAAAAACATAGGTTTCAGCCACGTTATAGTTAGGAATTAGCATTTAAAAAACCTTAAAAAATCAGTGAAAAAACCATAGGTTTCACATGTTATATTTAGCTGGACATTTCAATCATACAAATCCATTGAAATTCCCCCGTTATAGTTAGTTCAGCTAACTATAACTCGCGCGCCCGCCATGCACTGCTGATGACGTCACATATTACATCACTCATGACTTGGTCAGTGACATCATTCATGACATCACTGATGACATCTCAAATGACATCACTGTGTGTCAAGTGTGGATTGTCTCCAATTGTTGGAGATTTGTTTGAAAGCAATTGCAATTAGTAAATTCACAATATCTGTATTATATGTGATAGTTTTCCATTTTTCGGAGAGTGAGCCTAGAAAAATGTTTAAAGGGGAAAAGGGAAATTGAGTATGAAAGATAACATTGATTTGAGACCATACCTTCAACCAAATTGATGGGTAAAAGGACAGGAAAATAACATATGAAATAAATCCGCATTGGATGCGTTACAAGACCAACAATTTGAAACAATTGTAGGTATAAATTTGTGTAGGCGGGATCCGGTCCACAATGTAGGTCACAATATTAACTACCCCAAGACAAACGGTCCTAATTGGAAGTAGCATTGTGTGACTGAATCCTTGTGTCTATATTCACACAGAGTTAAAGTATTCCTCATACAGGATCTGTTAATAACAAGATCCCACTACACTCACAGCACACTTTAGGGTGTGTGCTGATAACCTACACTGCAGTGGCCTTCTAAAACCTTTTTTGGCCACACATAGATTTGATCCTGAAGAAAGCCTCTTGAAAGACATCTGAAGGCTGGAACTAGTAGACCTGCGTTTTCTAAGGGATATAGAGGCCCATTTTAACCTCATGCATTTCCCGAATATGTTTTTACCTATGTCCTAGGACCCTTCCATTAATACTTTTACAACGGCATTTCCTAGAGACATTTTTATCACATGCTTCCACTTCACATAGCACTTTCACTTTTCACATAACAACCTGCTCCGCTGTAAATCAGGTATTGAAGCACCGCTGGATTGCATTTGGCAATTCAGCTGGACCCCGATGATTAAGCACTCCACCTACTAGGTAGGTGGGCAAGGGGTTTCTTAAAACAACCATCGTTGTTTGCGTTCCTCTATGAAGGTACAGGTCAAGAACTGCGACCTTAAACCAACTAAGGACTTGCCCACTTTCTTTATTTGCATACTACCCAGGGAAAAGGAAAAGTAGCTTTTCTATTTTTTTCCTTACTCTCTAGTTGTTCTTATGTGTTGTGGGATGTTGGAGTAAACATGAGCCTACTGTATAGAAAGGAGAGTTTCTGCATTATACTAGCCGATCTTAAGGTCTTGTGAATTTTGGTCCATAATTTATCCCAAAATTAAATGGGCCATGAAGTATGAAAATCGTGATCCCACTGTCATTCCACTTTGGACTTACTTCTATGTTCTATGGGTTTGGTAAGAAATGTATAAATGGAGGAAGCACTTGGCTGGGCACGTAGGGACTCATTAGCATCGCGGATTTCCCTCATCCTCCGGGCCGGCGAAAGCCACCGCCGGCACGGAGGATGCGGGAAAACCGCTGCGGATGCTTTAAAGACCCACCGCCAAATTAGGATGGCTGGTGGGTCTTTGAATCTGTCCACCGCTTTTCCACTGCAGTCGCCTTCTGACCGCGGCGGAAAAGCATTAACATGGCTGGCGGTGTCTATCAGACACCGCCAGCCATATAATGATGGAGTAGAAAGTATGCTTTTCCACGGCGGCTTTTCCACCGTGGAAAAGCATATGGACCTTCACTTCGGGGGCCCGTTGCGGGCCCCCTGGGTGAAGGGGGGTGGGGGGGCACATGGGGGGTACCCATGGTACCCCCCTGCATTTGCGTGAACAAAGCAACAAGCAACGCGCGGTGCCTGCCGCTTTGTGCACGCAAATGCCGTGCATGCATTTTTAACATTGCGGTCGGTGCATTAGGATCGTGGATTTCCCGCATCCTCCGGGCCGGCGGAAGCCACCGCCGGCACGGAGGATGCGGGAAAACCGCCGCGGATGCTTTAAAGACCCACCGCCAAATTAGGATGGCTGGTGGGTCTTTGAATCTGTCCGCCGCTTTTCCGCTGCGGTCGCCTTCCGACCGCAGCGGAAAAGCATTAACATGGCTGGCGGTGTCTATCAGACACCGCCAGCCATATTATGATGGAGTAGAAAGTATGCTTTTCCACGGCGGCTTTTCCACCGTGGAAAAGCATACGGACCTTCACTTCGGGGGCCCGTTGCGGGCCCCCTGGGTGAGGGGGGGGTGGGGGTGCACATGGGGGGTACCCATGGTACCCCCCTGCATTTGCGTGAACAAAGCGACAGGCACCGCGCGGTGCCTGCCGCTTTGTGCACGCAAATGCCGTGCATGCATTTTTAACATTGAGGTGGGTGCAGCTTGAAGCTGCACCCGCCGCAATGTTAAAAATAGAGGATGTGACCGCCACCCTGGCGGTCACATCCTAATCTGCATGGAGGGACCGCCGCTACCCCTGCGGATGGTCCCTCCTACTCTATGGTGGCGGACGGACTCAGGTCTGTCCGCCATCATAATCGGCCCCTTAGTATGGGAAGGATATTGCCTTGAGATGATGAAGGGGGATAAAACAAATATTGAGAGGATAAAGACAAGAGTATAGAATGATAGGATGAATCAATGACTTAAATATATTAGAATATGAGTTCATAAAGTGTTGGTGCTTCAGGAAAAGTGAGAAAGATATCTCATGAGTAAAGTTGGTGAACCCAAAGCAGACCTTTATCTCGCCAAGATTTCCAGAATATAGGTTTATTATTTATTGTTATAAGGGGATTATGCCAAATCGAAGAATTGAGAAAACAGTCAACATCAGAGAGATGTGAAATAATTATTGATCCAAATAATTTAAGCAAGGTATTATATATAGGTGAGGATGAAAAAGGTGTCTTATGGGTAAATGTGAGAAATTCTTCATTTGAAAAAGGGGAAAGGAAGGAAAATTCGACATCTGTCCATAGCGGAGTAGTATCTGAGGTTGAAAGATTTAAACATTTAGAGAGCTGCTTAAGAAGAAAGGCCTTATGATACATCTGAAAATCAGGTTAGTTAACATCTCCAAGCGATTTATTACGTTTAAGCATAGAGAGGGAAATACGTGGGTTTTTTTACATTTTCTTGAAAAAATGTGAGGGAATAGTAAGAGCAATAGCAGCAAATATACATAGGAGAACAGGAAGAAGCCTCATTTTAATAGTATCAAGTCTGCCTCACTATGTAAGTTTAGAGGGTGCCATTTAGAAATAGAGTTGAAAAATGTATTGGAGACTTGAGTCATACTCAGGGATAAAGTAAGTTTGATAGAGGGAGCAAACCATAAACTTAAATATTTGATTTTTTGGGCATTCCATGTAAAATTAGTTGAAAGAAAGTCATGTTTGAAAAATAAAACATTAAGAGGAATGATTTTGCATTTGTCAGGTTTCAATTTATAGCCACAAAGTGAAGAAAAGTAATTGACCTCTGCCGAAAAAAGCTGTGAGGGAGATGTCTGGCTTCAAGAGAAATAACAAAATATCATCTGCATAGACACGCTTTTTAATATGAGTTTTATCATTTTGAAAACCATGAATATTAGGATTTTGTTTAACTTTAGCAAGAAAGGGTTCCAGAGCAAGGATAAAAAGAAGTGGTGAAAGAGGACAACCCTGGCGAACACCTCTGTGGAGGGTGAAAGATGGGGAAGTAGAACCGTTAACAAAAATGGAAGCTGTGGGTGATGGATATAATAAAGAAATGTAAGAAATAAACTGAGGTCTAAAACCAAACCAGGAGAGGGTATGAAAGATAAAAGACCAATCCATCTGGTTGAAAGTTTTCTCCGCATCAAGCGAGATCAAGCGGATGGCTGCGAGTGAATGAAAATATTTGTTTGATTTATGTAAAATATTAAAAAAGGTCCTAGTATTGTCAGAGATTGACCCACCTTCAATGAAACCAGATTGCTCTGGACAAATGATAGATGGGAAAAATCATTAGGAGAGAAGAGCAAGTAATTTGGCGAATAATTTATAGTTGGAATTAATTAAAGATATTGGTCTGTAGTTTTTACATACATGAGGATCTTTCCCTTCTTTGGAATTAGGCAAATAAGTGCATCCTGAAAGATACCATAAGAGGCCTTAGAAGAAACGAGAAATGTAAAAAGTGAATTGAGATGTGGTAGAAGCAATTTGGAAAAATGAGAATGAAATTCCACAGGAAATCAATCACGGACCAGGTGCTTTCCCTGTTTTAATGAGACATAGGGCATGGGAGAGATCTTTAACGGAGAAGTCATCTTCTAGGGATGAAAAATCAATATCAGTGGGTACGTGTTTTGGGATCGAGTCCAGGTATCATTGTATTTGCGCAGGGTCTGATGTATCCTCAGAAGTAAAGAACGACATGTAGAATTTTTTGAATTCCTCTAAAATATCTAGATTCTTAGGTGCTCTGGAGGAGTCAGCGTTTAGAATATACTCAATATTTATACGGTCTTTCTTAACTTTAAGAAAAGAGGCAAGGGGTTAGCCAGCTTTGTTCTGGCCGCCATAATAGTGAGCACTACCATTAAGAAGATAGGAGCTGGCATTTTCTGTAGATATTTTATTGTATTTAATCTTTTCTACAATAATGTTATTAAAATGAGCTTTAGAATTGGAGGCAGTATAAAGTGTCTCTAACAACTTGATGTTTTTAAGAAGTTCAGAAGATCTCTGGGAGTTTAGTTTTTTCTTTTTAGCAACATAAGAAATTATAAAATCTCTAGCTGAGGCGTTAAAAGCATCCCATACAATAGCAAAGGACGAAACAGAGAATAAATTACGAATAAAGAAATCTGTGATAAAGGTCTCAAAAGAGGAAGTAAAAGTCTGATCAATTAATAAAGATGTATTAAATCACCATCTTCTGTTAGACTCATCAACAGGGAGTAATCCCAAATCTAAGATTACTGGGACATAGTCCAAAATTAATATAGAACCAATGTCTGAATGCATTATGTGCTGTGTAAGTGCTTTACAAAAAAAAATAGTCTATGCAAGATTGGGAGAGGTGAGTAGGAGAGAAAAAGGTATATTCGCGAAGTTGTGGATTGCAGAATCTCCACAAATCATCAAGAGATCTATGAGAAGTTAAAGTATTGAAATGTTGGTGCCGCTCGTAGCAGTGGACCGTTGGTGTAACTGCGGGCTGTTCCTTGGCGCTTTACCTGCGGGTTGAATCCGGGTTGGCACTGCGATGACCAGCAGCCCTCTAGACCTCAACTCTGCGTGACTCTTCCTGCCCACCCTCCTCCCGCCTGCTCTTCAAATACTGCTCGCGGCCCCCGCTCTGCAGGAGCCGCTCGTAGCAGTGGACTGTTGGTGTAACTGCGGGCTGTTCCTTGGCGCTTTACCTGCGGGTTGAATCCGGGTTGGGACTGCCAGGACCAGCAGTCTTCTAGACCTCAACGCTGCATGCCTCTTCCCGCCCACCCTCTTCCCGTGTATATAAATTTATTCACGCGCACCGCTGCGCGGGACGCGCCGGGCGAAGCCCGGGCCAAGGCAGGCCTGTTTAAGCCCGTTCAAGCACGGACAAGGACGGGACGGACCACCTCCCTAACATCAGCCTCGGCAACCAAGGTTAGTGAGTCATAGTAATGTGCATAGGTGAATAATTTTAGTTCTAGTGATGATGGTCTAAATGTGAGACGAGGCCCTTTCTTGAGATGACAAGACGAGGGCACTATGTACTTTTAAAATACCCCTCACACACTAAGAACCCCTTAGTGTCATGCTTCATCATGGGGGTCTTCCTGTCCCTCTACGGGGCGGGGCGTGCTGCGACCTACGAGCTATGTGGGAGCACTAGTTGGTGTGACGATAGGCTATGTGTGGTCCAGCGTAGGTGATATAAGTGCTACCTGGTAGCAAGCATTTAGCTCTACCAACACCAACCCCCCCCTTTTTAACGTTCCCAGCCAAAGAAGTTAATAAATTGTATTTTTTCTAATAGCCAGAGAATTTTTAATTTTTCATTCACATATATTGGTCCCTACACTTCACTGATATCACCTACACTGCACCACACATAGCCTATCGTCACACCAACTAGTGCTCCCAAGTAGCTCGTAGGTCACAGCACGCCCGCCCCGTAGAGGGACGGGAAAACCCCCATGATGAAGGCATGACACTAAGGGGTTCTTAGTGTGTGAGGGGTATTTTAAAAGCACATAGTGCCCTTGTCTTGTCATCTCAAGAAAGGGCCTCGTCACACATTTAGACCATTATCACTAGAACTAAAATTATTCACCTATGCACATTGATAGAATCCTGTTGTTTATATAGATCCTAAAGGAGGGTGATTCTATCATTACCTCTACACTTCATCTACTGTTGTTTTGTAGTGAGTCATAGTATCCTAGTCTCTGTGTGCTATATTTGTTTTGGGTTGTAACTGTGATATCGGAGTAGAAAGTGTCAGACTCGCTTCTAGCAAGCATGGCAACTTCACCAATCTTCGGGGGGAATGGTAGAAAATCCACTGGAGGATCGCTAATGGGCACCTTGGATAACTTTCTCGTTAGAGTATCAACATCTTTGGCCAAGGATATAGAACTCACAGAACAGAGACTATCTCTTGATACCCCCTTGATGAGAGATCCTCAATGGGAAATCTGGCGAGGGCTAAGTCACCGGTTCACCAGCAGGTCGATACCCAGGACATGCTGTCTCCTTCCGGGGTGGAGGAGAGAAGCCATTCATCACAGCCAGTGGTTATTTTGGATACAAGCACTAACTCCTCTAGGGGCACGGGTATCTACAATATTGCAAGGAGACTACCTTCTCCTAATATTAAGACTCGATCAGCTTGTCATGCCAAAACGGGATCTGTTCAGCAGGTGACGGGGGTGACAGCAAAAAGGAAACGTACCGGGGCACAAATGCAAGCAGGGGGGAGAAAAGCAAAAATTGGCAAAATGACTGTGCCTAATGAGGACTCTACCGTTAGGACATTCACTAGTCCAACGCAATCGTCATCACTTGCTAAAGAGGGGGCAAGTCATCATGAAAGTGTGGGGGACGATGCAGTAGTTTATTTGGGCCCGTCGTTCTGGAAAAGACTGGAAGGTACTTTTAAGAAGATATGTCATCCAATATACGATCGGTTGGATTCGATTGAGAATAGATTGGTGTGCCTTGAACTTTCACTTGCATCAGCTCAGACACAGGTGGGAAACCGGAACAGTGCTCCAAATTGTATGCAGAAAAATACAACAGGAAAATCTGATGTAGTAACAGCCCTGGAAGCTTTGATTAAGACCCTACCCGTTAATGTACTCCCACTGATTGCAGGAGACTTTAATACCACTTTCGAGCCACTTGGACTCGACGATCTGAACCTAACTGAGGAGGAGGATTCTAGGTGGGGAGTCCCGCAACTAGAGTTATATCCTATAAGTAAATGGACAGAGGCCGCAATGCACTTGAAGGGTCTTTGTATGGGGAATCAGTTTAGGGCTGCTAATGGCCGAACTTTGTCAGACAGGATGGGTAATAAAACCTATGATAATGGCATTAGGGCAAGTAATATAGATTATTTACTTGTCCATCTCAAGCTGTGGTACACTCTCGTGGATATGGAGGTTATACCTCGTATCGAGAGTGATCATAACCCCCTGACTGCACTGTTTAGACTGGGCCTAGATGAAACGGTTGAAGTGACCCAGGGGCTCATACCCCTAGAAACAGTTATATCAAACTGCAGTTATAACAAACTCAGCACTCTCCTTCCGAACATGACGGAGTCCCTCTCTACCTCGGAACTCACCTCGCTCTACCATTCCAACCTTGAGCTCGCCCTGGATCAGCTGGCACCTCTGAAACTAAAAAAAACCCAGAAGCATTCCCTCTAGGTCATGGTTCTCTACTGACATTAATGATAAAAGAAGACACCTAAGATCCCTGGAGAGAACCTGGAGATACAACCCCACCACCATCCATCGAGATCAACTCAAGGCAGCACGCAAAAACTACTACACCCATATCAAAAGCAAAAAATCTGCTTTCCTCTGCTCTGCACTAGACAACGCCAAAAACCGCCCCAAAGAACTCTTCAATATCATTAAGAACCAAACCTCCATTCCTAAGGCAGTCAACCTAGCTGCGTCCAAGACCCAATGTGACAACTTTGCTAGCTTTTTCAATGAAAAAATTGCCAAAATCGATCGTTCCTTCAGCTCGAGTCCTACAACCAACCCCATCCCCCCAGTAACCCCGTCTATCCACTGGTCTTCCTTCCAGCCGGTCAAGGAAGAAATGATAAGCAATCTTATCGCCGCTGCCAAACCCTCATCTCACTCCCTCGATCAACTCCCCTCGAGACTGACCAAGGACCTGAAGTTAACTCTAGCCCCAGTTTGGGGCAAGATCATCAATAGCTCCTTGAGCGAAGGCTTCATCCCTGACTGCCTTAAACTAGGACAAGTCACACCACTGCTAAAAAAACCTGGCCTCGACCTCCTGGACATGAACAACTTCAGGCCGGTCTCGAACCTCCCGTTTCTAGCCAAAATTCTTGAAAGATGTGTGCTCTCACAAGTAAACCAACACCTAGAGAATTCTAATCTACTGGATCCTCTCCAGTCTGGGTTCAGGAAAGGCTGCAGTACTGAAACCGCAATCCTAAGTGTCCTCGATGATCTACACATGTCACTCGACTCCAACCATTGTAGCCTTCTCATTCTCCTTGACCTCTCGGCTGCATTCGACACAGTGGACCATACCCTCTTACTTAATGTCCTCCGAGAGAAAGCGGGCATCGAAAAGACAGTTCTAAAATGGTTCTCCTCCTTTCTAAACAACCGCACTCAAAGAATAAAGATCAACAGTTTCGAATCAGACCCCCTCCCCCTCAGCAGAGGAGTCCCCCAAGGATCAGTACTCTCCCCGCAACTCTTCAACATCTACATGGAACCCCTCACCTCACTTCTAAGGAAATCCAACATCCCCTTCCACCTTTACGCAGAAGACACTCAACTCTATTTGGAGTCCACCTCCATCGCAAACATTCACAGATTAAATGCCACACTCATGGAGGTCCAACACTAGCTCTCAGCCAACCACCTCAAACTGAATGAAGAAAAAACGGACGTACTCTTTATCTCGAAAAAAGATGAAAACCCACAATGGCTCAAAGCCTTAAATGCCCTCAATGTCTCCATAACGCCAACGGACTCCGCAAAATCCCTAGTAATCACTCTCGACCCCAAACTGGCCATGAATAAACACATCTCTAAAACCGCCAAAAGCGCGTTCTTGAACCTGAAACTTCTCTATAAATTTAAACCCTTCCTCCCCCCAAAGATCTTAAACAAGCCACGCAGGCACTTGTGCTCTCCAGAATTGACTATGGCATCGCTGTACTGACCGGAACAGCCAAGTCGCACCTGGGACCTCTCACCTCCACCCTCAACGCAGCAGCAAGAATGGTCACAGGAACAAAGAAATATGACCACATCTCTCCAGCACTCAAAGAACTGAAATGGCTCCCGATTGACCAACGAGCTAACTTCCGCACAGCCTGCCTCACACATAAAGCCCTGCATACAGGCAAACCAGAATACCTGGCCAACAAACTCAAACGGGCGGGTCAATCCAGGAACCTCAGAAGCTCCAACACACTACTACTCATCCCTCTGAACGCACAGAAACGCAATACCTCTAATAAATCCTTTGCGGGGAACGCTCCCAGGATATGGAACGCCATCCCCCACATATCAGAATGACCGCCTCCTTCCCGCAATTCAAGTCGCTACTCAAAGCCCTCTTCCTTGAACGCTCCGGTGCTTAACGAGAACCACACGCCGGATGGTGAAGTCCGATATTTCTATGACTCCAGAGTCGATTGACTCGCTCGTGAACTCCCATCCTTGCTGCTGTTTTACAGACTCTATTTCGTACCTGCTGTTCCTGGTTCCTGTTTCTCTTTGTTTTATTTTCCTTGCTACCGATCTCTATTTGCTGTGAAGCGCTCTGATACCCTCGGGTCCAGCCAGCGCTATACAAAACTTCAATAAATAAAACAAACGATGACCCCCACCTTAAATGGTGCCAAGTTTCTGAGCACCCCAACACCTTGATTGACATTGAGACGGATCTAGATGGGCTGCTGGCAACTATGGAGACAGGTGTAACGTATGGGTCAATGTATACTCCGTTTATGGAAGTCCATACTAATTTCTTCACTAAACTTAAAACATACTTTTGTAAACCCAGCTTAGCTAGGCGAGATCGAAGGCGTAATACCGAGAGCTGGTATAATGATACTTGTAGGCAAGCCCGGGTGGAGCAGGGCCTAGCATTAAAAACTAAGGATCCCAGCAAAGTAAAGGTGGCCTGAGGTAATCATAGGCATAAACAGCTTGTTGCAAAAAAAACTGGGAAGAGAGTAAGTGGCTGGACCTTAAGGTGGCGTGTGTGTCTAAAAACCCAAAATCTTTTTGGGATATTTTTAAATGGGACAGGGGTGGGCGTCACGATAGTCCACGGAATAATGTTGCTCAAAGCTCATGGATTGATTATTTTAGGCCACAGTACACCAAAGGAGAAGACGGCGAAAGTGAGGGCACCCTTGTGCTAAATTTTTACAAGGACACCACCTTCATCATAAGGGATGTCGATAGGGCGCTAGACTCAGTAACTGAGGGACGCGCCCCAGGTATGGATTGCGTCCCTACTGATGTATTTTTAAATGACAAGAAAAGATGGCGATTGTATATCACATATCTAGCAAACGCCATAGCTCAAGGGATGGCTGTGCCCCACTCTTAGAAAGGCGCTGAAATTGTGCCTGTTTATATAAAGGGGGACAAGTTGCTAGCAGGCAATTATAGGCCGATTAGCCTGATTGACTCCATCCAGAAAATTGTGGGCCGTCTGGTTTTGGGGAAAATACAGGCCTGGATGGAAGAAGAAAACATCTTGAGTAACCTGCAGGCTGGCTTTCGCCCCGAGACCAGTACGATAGATCAGGTCTTCCGGTTTATTATCCTTTGTTGGCGGTCTGTGGTATTGGAGAAAAGTACATTATATGCCGTATTTGTTGATTTAAGGGCGGCTTTTGATCTGGTGCCGCGTAATAAGCTGTGGCGAGTCCTGGATGAGCTGGGGATGGCCCTTGAGCTGTTGAGTTTGATCGTTCGCCTGCATGAGGACACCTTTGCTCGGGTTCGGTGGGGACGACAGGGTGAGGTTACGGTAACCTTCCCCGTTGAGCGGAGAGTGCGGCAAGGTTGCGTCATGGCGCCTACCTTGTTCTCGTTCTTCATGATCGGGGTGGCAGACTTCTTTTCCCTGGTCCCGACCGATGCCCCTGTGATGGTTGGCAAGTGAGTACCAATCCTCATGTTCGCGGACGATACCCTGATAATCTCAAAAACGGCAAGTGGGCTTCAAGGTGCCCTTCGGCGATTTGAGGATTTTTGCCTTTATCGCGGGCTCGAAATAAATACAGCAAAAACAAAGTTTATGGTTCTTACTCAACATAAACCTTCCAGGTCTTCTAAACCATTCAGAGGGAGCATGTATATGAATAATTCCCTGCTAGAGCGGGTTGATGCCTTCATATATCTGGGGGTAACCCTTCAGAGGGATATGCGCTGGACTAGCCAATTTGATCTGGCTGTGTTAAAACATCACCAGCAGGCAGATCTTCTTCTGAAAAGCTTTAAAGCCTCATTGTCGAAACCAATTAGCCCACCTTTGGAGATTTATGGGATGAAGGTGATAAGTTAGGTCCTTTATGGGGCTGAACTTTGGGGGTTTGAAAATGTAAAAAATTTGACATTAGCGGAAAGCGAGTGTCCCGCAAAGTACCCCCTTGACACCATTGCTGTGGGACCTGGGTAGAAAAGCTGTTCAAGATCTAGCTTCCCTATGACCATTATTGTATTGGCGTAGGATCTGGACAACCAAGGAACTTCAGCATTACGCCTGGGGCCTAAAGTAAATAATTGAAAAAGACTCCTTCCATAAAATATATTGGCTGAAGGGTATTAGATCCCTGCTAGTAAGCTTGGGAATGGGGGAATTGTGGGATGATCCCACAAATGCGATATTTCCATCTAAAAAAATCATGAAGGCCAAGTAATGGGAGATGGTTAATTCTAAAGCACGTGCAAAGGGCCTTTCCTCTCACCTAACAGGTCGTTTTCTTGAATTTAATGCACAACCGAAGCTGGAATTATATTGGGATGCCATAGAGAAGCAGTATGACCGTAAACTCTATTTCCAACTTAGAGTAGGCACCCTTCCAACTAGGTCATTTACAGCGAAATGGGTGGGAGTAAGTGATGATAAATGCCCAAAGTGCAGGGACCAAGACGAATCTATAAGCCATCTTCTGTTCTTTTGTCCCTTATATGCAGCACCTCGATCAATGCGGGTGAAACCTATTTGCCAATTAATGGGCACCCGCAGGCATGAAGAGGCATTAAGAATCCTATGTACAGATTCCAATCTCCCAGTTGCTATAGCTATGGTCAAATTTCTAAAATGGGCTTGGATAATTCGGTTAAAACAGCTACGGCAGTAAAATGAGTTTTTAATTCATCCTCCTAAATTATATGAAAAATTAGGAGGTGTATTTTATTTTATTTCACTTAGTTGAGGTTCGAGCAATATCACCCTGGACTGTATATATTGACATTTGTCTTTTTAAACATTGTTTTTAATCATTTTTAAGCAAATAAGATATTCGGCATTAGTCTTCTTGAGTTTAATCATGTTTTAAAAATTTATATAAATTGTAATGTAACTTTTATACTGCAAAATGTGTATTTTATGTTCTACTTTTATGACTTAAATGTCGAATAAAGTTTACGAATGATGATGATGAAATGTTGGTGCATCGGGAAGGGGATGAAAGTTGCTTTGGAGGAACGGCCTATATATAGGTCAACACTTAGGTTACAATCACTGCCAAAAATAATATATGGTGTGGGAATAGACATCAAAAGTGTGGAGATATGAGGCCAAAATTTGTAGTCAGGTTTAGTAGGTGCATATATATTAAAAAATGAACTAGGAACATCATTAACTTTAAGATGAACAATTAACCAACAACCTTCATCGTCTGAATCTTCAAATAAAAGAGAAACTTAAAGTTTTTCATGACAAAGGATCACTGTCCCATTCTTCTTACTTGTACCAGGAGAGGAAAAAACAGTTCCTACCCATTGACGCTTAAGTTTCAAAACTTCTGAAGTAACAAGATGAAACTCTTGTAAGAAAACAATATCTGCCTTTAAATAAGCTAAATGTAGAAATAATCTGCTTGATAATTATGACAGACCTTCATAGAGAGTCGTTCCCTTTACTTTGCATTAGCGGTAACTTGTGAGGAGACCATTCTGCTTCTCGAGGGAAAAACATTGTATGCTGAGACAAAATTGCGTCCGTGGTCCAGTCACGGAGCGCGCCGCAGGTATAAAACAAAAGGATGGAAAATGCGGGCTTACCGCAGCTATTAAAAGGCATCCTCATAAGCAGGAAAGTTCCGCCAGCAAATTCCTTTCATGAAGCCGGTATCGGAAGGCTTCCACCAGTCGAAAAGTTCAAAAGCCTCGGATTTTGACACGGAGCAGCGTCAACCACCCGCCATCTCGGTCTGCGCCTAAGCCACGCCCCCGGCCAGTGACGTTTCTGGCTGCATTGGCATGGGTTTATGCTGTTGGTCACTGCTCATTAGAAAAGTGTAAAGTCTGGGTGGGATTTTTCTCGGATGTGATGCATTAGAACTGTGTTTATTAACTCCTTTTGCTTATTTTGAACAGGAAAAACCATGTTGTTTCTAACTACAAAACGTACTCTGACTCCTCCTGTAAGAAACACATTGTGGATTTGCACTGTGTTTGCAAAACCACAAAAACCCATGTAGTGATGGCTCCAATTAACAGTAATTGTGTGTTGCAAAGAAGAGATAACTTCTCAGTTCACTACTGCACAGAGGCCCACATGCATCATTGAAACATTTTGCACTTCTTAATTTGCGAAAAATAAGGAATCGCAAATTAAGAAGTGCAAAATGGTATGCATCATTATTTTCGGTATTCATTTGTGATTCGGTAAAAATCGCAATTTTTACCGAATCCCGAATAAATACCGAATTCTTAAGTTAATTTTCGCAATTCCCATTGATTCCTATGGGCCAAAAGGCCCATAGGAGTCAATGGGAAGGCATTAGCAAATTGCGAGTGGCACTTTGAAAATTTCATGGGTGCAGGGGGGGGGTCCAAAGGACCCCCCCATGCACCCCTGAAATGTATTTTTCGCATCATGTTTCACACACACATGTCCTAAGGACATGTGTGTGTGAAACATGAGTGTTGAAAAAAAAACATTTTCAGCATTTTAAACACTTTTTCCAAATTTACCGAGTGGTTCAAACACTCGGTAAATTTGACACCCTAATTGCGATTTTGCACTTTTAAAAGTAATGGCGCATTGCTTTTAAGAAATCGCACATCTGCGACTTCTTAAAAGCAATCGCAATTTTAGAACTCGCAAAAATGTTACGAATTCTAAAATTGCTTCATGCATCCCAAAAAGCACTTTTGGAATCGCTAACGGCCGATTTTAAGGAATCGCACCGTTTGCGACTCCAAAAATGCTTGATGCATGTGGGCCATAGTTTATGAACCCTGAGGAGCAAAAAATGCAACTAATGAGTAAAAATAGATAAGCAATATAATCAGCTGCAGAGAACAGCAATTCTTAACAGTTGTTCAAGAGATTTGGGTATTAGTTAAGGAGGGTAAGAACCCACCCCAATTAATAATCGCAATCCTTCAGGGGTGGCTCTCCACTATGTCAGAGGAGCATTGCCCCACTACTTTTAAGCAGTGCAAGACAGAATAAACATAAAATGATAATAACTTAGAGTTATCATTTAGTATTTTTTTTCTCCTTGCGGGCGTGTGGGTGGTCGGGGCTGCTCAGCTCTCAGTGCAGGGCAGGGGAGAAGCGGTTTGCCCACTCCTAAGTGCGCAATGGCCCAAACCAGTCATGCACACTTTCCCTGTTCTTTATGCAGGCTGCATTACGGTCAACGTGGAGAACAACCCCAGCCCCCTCTTCCCTGGTTGAGAGTAGAACCAGAATGCTCAAAACCAATCACAACGCTGCATTGCAGTGTTGTGATTGGTCAGGGGAGCCTGGCTGTACTTCCTGTGCCTGTCTAACAAGGAGAGCAGAGACGCGGGTGTGGAAAAGTAAATTTTGCCATGTTCTGTGTCCCTACGTGTCATCCATCATATGTTATGTGTGCATGATTAAATATGCATATGCATTCCCCATGTCCGATTAATGACGCAATTACAGTTGTGTCCACCTCTAGTATGCCAGTTTCCAGTCCTCGTGAATACTACAAATATCAGGCCTATGTAAAGTTACGTTGCCACGTTTCTCAGTGTGCACGTTATTCTATTATAAAGTCCCCGTTTCTAGGCCTCAAAAGGGCCTGGACACTAGATTCAGCTCCTGTCTCCTGAAGCCTCGCTGAGGAGGGATACAGCCCCCACCTGTATCCTCGACCCTTCACTTACTTCCTGCCTCGCAGTGCCCGGTCCAGCCTGGCTCTGCCTCTGAGTCTGCCAAGACTATGTTATGATTCCAGTTATCAGTTCAGCCCTCCTTCCCTGCATTCCTAAACTACTGAATCGCATCAATAGTTTCCGTCGTTGTCTAGCCTTCAGGGCTCCATGTTAGAGAAATACTGCATTTAATGGTCATTTAATATTCTTCAACACGCACTACATGTAGAATAATGCATGGTCCAGTCTTAGAATCAAGTTAGCCTTTCCCCTTATGACTTCTAGTTTATATCAACATGTTCTCTAAACATCAGATACCAGATAGGGTTTAGGTACATGTCGCTCCGACCCTCCAGACTTCAGTCTCTGCTCCTAGCACAGAGTTCATAGCCCCCAGCTTCTCCTAGTGATACGTCATTGCCAGTTTGCGCGCACCACCAGGTTAGAGGTCCCGGCTCCTTAGGTAGCCCCCTCCATGGTTTCCGCCCCATTCATGACATATCCTGTTACGTTTGCATCACATGTCTATGTATACGCCCAGTTACACCTACTTTCCCCCTTATCTTTCGCGACTGCTACGCGTCACGCCTTCTGCTCCACCCACTGTTACGCCTATTGCAATGTAAAGCTATGTGTTTGCGTTATGTATATATGCTCATGTATTGTTATTAAAAGTCAGCGCGCTCATCCCAGATCCAGCCCCAGCAGCTGCTGGGCCCTGCCATCCTATTCCTATGCAGGTTGTCCTGTTCCTGTCCTTATGCTGTATTAAACCTGCAAAACTCCTACTACCTCGAATCTTGACTCTTATTTATTGAGCTATCTGTTATGATATATGTCTAGTCAAAAAGAGAGGTATTATTTATTTATTTACCACATAATGGCGCCCGAACAGGGACTTGCCCTTTCCCCACGCGTCGGTGAAGCCACGCCGACCCCCTGACCCTCTGCAGTCGTGACGGAACTCTTCTGCGCAGTGGCAGATATTTCTGCTCAAGTATCCCTCAGGCCCACGGAGGAGACGGAGGAGGCGGTCCAGCATCCAGACGAGACGGTGGAGGAACGCGGCGAGTCCCGACCAGAGCCCAAGCCAAGAGTCCAAGGTCCGAGGTATCCGGAGGTCCACCCGTAACTGAAGTCCGAAGTCCGAAGTTCGTCGTCCGTCGTCGTAGCAGTCCAGTCCAGTCTGAGGCCTTCCGTTCTTGCTGCCCGGTGAGTACCGTTACTGGGGTGGTATCTAGACAGGGTCAATTTAATTGACTCTGGTCTGTGGGTTGGTGGTACACAGTCCCACAAACGAAGTGTCCACGTCGGTGGATGCGGGTCCTGACGTGTCTCTTTATGAGACCGGTAAGTTTCGTACTGTTTCAGCAGTGCATCTAGTTTCTGTTCTAGTCAGTTTCTGTTCTCGAGAAAATTTATGTGTTCTGTTCTCAGTATTTCCAGGTAGTATTCTGTTCGAACTGTTATTTTTAAATGTTTTTCATGTATTTTAATGTCGTGGTATGAATGGGGAATAAGTATCGTGTTCATTGTGTATTGTATTGCGTCTAGATTACAGTTCAGTCATGCCCATATTTTCCAAGTTACGTCAGTTAAAAACTAGAAAGGGTCTGCTGGAAGCAGCAGTTCCCGTCCCGCCCAGGGACAGTCCAGGTCACTTTATGTATCAGAAACATGGCATAAGTGCCATATTGTATCTAGATTTATGGGTAGAGTATACCAAACAGTTAGAAGAAAAGTATAGATGGCCCGTATCGGGTACATGGGATGCCGAATGCATCATGCGAGTAGAAGAAGCATTATGGAAAAAGAAAGCCAGACAGTCACAGAAAGATGCCATCGAGTTATGGCGTAAAGAAGCTCATAAAAGAACTGAAAAAGAAATCAGAAAGTCAGAATTAAGTAGAGAATCCTTAGAGCGAGCCCAAGAAAAAGAACTAATCGAGATAGGTGAACAAGTCAAAGCCGAACAATCAGACAGACAGAGGAATGCCCTTATTAAGGGTATGTACCCTCTTCTTGCCGAGGGCTTGCCAAAAGCGACCCCGGAGGCATCCAGTAATTTCCCGCCACCACTAGTTCCGACCAAGCTACGTCACAAACAGACCGCAGCTGATATTTTTATTTCGTCCTATTTGGACGACACAGTCCCTGAATATGCAGATCCTGTTCGCGCTCCGCCAGTCCCTGTAAATCAGGCATATCCTGCTCCTCCAGACACCGGGGCACCCCATGCAGTACCTGCTACGGTACCCCCGGTCCAGCCAGCATTTCAATTTCCCGCTCCGCCACGAAGAATATCAGTCGACGATTCTAGTCTAGGGGCCGCAGGAGGAGGTCCTCCTCAAACCCCGCCGCCACGCAAGCGTTTATCAGCACTCGAATTACATGCTCAAGCATCACAGCGTACTCCCAAGAGTAATAAGTCTGTTGCAGAAATCAGGCAAGCCCTTGGCGAATGTGCCTATGACCCAGTCCCAGGCGAGAATAATATGGTTTTATATTCAGTACGCGTAAGGAGGGTGACCGAGTATCTAGTCACCCTACCCAATATGAAAGAAGATCTAGACAGAATATATCGTTTCATCCGTACAGGGGATGATCCAGAAAGTATTAGTGATGCCATGTCTCAAAGGAAAGCTGAGATCCAGCGTATGATATTAAAGTTTTTAATTAACTGTCTAATAAGAGAACAAGATTACCCGTCTAAAGATCCGGCCGAAATGAAAACCCTGACAAAGTGGAGTGATAATATAGCCGAGGGTAAGCACAATACCATTAGTGCCATGGAGAGTATGTACAAGAAAATCCGTAGAGAAATAATAAAGATACACGAACAACGTAAAGCAGCACAAGTAAGCGAGAAAGAAAGTAACTCTGATACTGAAGAGGTAGACGACGAGAATACTGCCAGGATAGCGTATGTAGGAAAATCTAGATTTCCAGATCGCCATTTACGCCTAGAACACAAGTCAATTTTCCATCATTCAGCACCAGAACAAGGTTCCCTAGAACAAGTGTTTCAAGCTACCGATCACATTCTGAAATCACGAATCGGTTACAGTGAGTTAAGTACCATGCATGAACAGGAACTAGCCCGATCAGCAGTCCGATGGATTACTGATTCTACCACTTTTCCAGACGAAATAGTGGCACAAATGTTTCTGAAATTGCCCCCAGCCGAGCAACGACTGGTGGGTATGTATATGATTCAGCACCTCATTACATTGTATGAGGGTCAGCACTCTGATCCAGGTCCGTTACATGATGTCCTGAACGAGTTACTCCAGTATAGATGGAGAGGTCTAGGTACCGATTTAATTAGTGTCATTCTAGAACAGCGTCACAAATACCGAACGTTCCTGAATCCGCATTTTGTTCATGTCTCACCCCCAGAAAGTAAACCATTTTACATGGAAAGACAGAACCCGTTACGAGAAGTGCATCCAGTTAAGACAGAGGACGGTGAAATGCAACGAGTGTTTGTATACACTCCAATAACAAAGATGGAACTCCTCGAAATGAAGAAATTAATTCCCTGTCATGACAAAGATCCAGCAGGGTTCCATAGAGAATTAAAAGACATGCTCCGTATGGGAGAATACACTTACCCAGATATCATTAAAATGTTAAAGGTCCTGTTGCCCGCAGGGGTGTATGAAAAGCTAAAGGAAAAAGAATGGGAGGTGGGAGAGAAAAAGATCGATTGGGCAGTTCTAGAAGCTGAAGACAAGGCACGAGTACCAGGTACTGGTCTTGGAGATAAATGTAAAGAATTACCAGAATTATTAATACAAGTTTTACCCAGATTATTAACAACGAGAAAAGAAGACTGGGATGCAATCTCAGCCTGTAAACAGAAACAAGAGGAAGATATTAGTGATTTTTATTCTAGGTTTGAAAAATGCTTTAGCATCAATAGTGGCCTCAAGACAAGTAGTGAGTCATACCCTCACCTTTTTGTTACTAAATTAGTCGAGAATTCAAGCCCACAAGTTAAAAATCGAGTTTTGAAAGTCGAAAGCACCTGGCAAGCTAATACTCCGTCCCAGATGCTCCAGATGCTCCAGTACCACCAGAATAGAATCAGGGAAGAGCAAGAACACGAGAGAAAACGTATGAAAGACACGAAAATGAAAGTACTAGTTGCACAGTCTGTTCCTCAAGACAGTCAGAAGAGGGGTCCGAATCAAGCCAGTCATCCTGCAGTTCCCGTTAAAGGGAACTGCAACTATTGTAAACAGCCAGGTCATTTTATAAATGAGTGTGCAGTTCTGAAACACAACATAGCTACTGGTAAAACAAAAGAAAGACCACGTCCGCCTAGACAAGAACAAGTTTCACAGACTCCTCAGCCACAGAATGCACAACAGACAGTTACAGCACCGCAGCCTATTGCTGCAACCCAGCATGTCACACAGCAGATGTACCAGTATGCACAGTCTGAGTATCCAGAGTACCAGCAGTATTCATGAAACAGCCTAGAGAGGGAGGTAGGCTTGCCTCTCATCGAGATACCTGTAGATCAAGAAGGTCCCTATGTTCACAGTCAAGTATTAGGGAAAGACAGAAAGTTTTTGATTGATACAGGGGCAAGTAGGACCACAATTAGTCACGCCGAAGTTCCAGGGGCTCCGCTCTCAGGCTCAAGAAATGTTTCCCTTGGATTTTCAGGAAAACCTATCGTAAATGAGATCTCAAAGCCAGTTACTTTAGAAGTAGGTCCATTGTCCCGTACTACTGATCTGTTACTTACTAAGTCATGTCCAGAAAATCTATTAGGCATTAAAACACTGAAAGAGTTAGGTGCAGTTATATGCTGTTCCCCAGAGGGAATACGATTGTTCCTACGTGACTTTAAGGGTCACTATGTATTACGAGATTTTGATTCAAGACTGTCTAATGTTCCGCAGCATTTATGGGCGCAAGGTCCAACTGATGTTGGTTACATGCAAATCACACCCTATCGTGTGACTCTCAAACCAGGTGTAGTGTTACCACGAATCAGACAGTACAGATTGCCACCCGAGGCTGTAGCAGCCTTATCCAAAATTATTGACGAGCTCATCGCTCAAGGAGTAGTTGTAGAAACTGACTCCAACGTATGCAATTCTCCGATCATTCCAGTCATGAAACGTACTGATCCAAATGCACCCCCAGTTTATCGATTAGTGATCGACCTACGAGAGCTTAATAAATGTATTATTCCACAGTACCCAGTTGTCCCAGATATCTCTTCCCTATTGACAGCCATTGATTCCGAAGCCACGTTCTTTACAGTAATCGACCTCAAGAATGCATTTTTCAGTGTTCCTATTCATCCAGACAGCCAGTTTCTTTTCGGATTTTGTTTAAATGGAAGGAGCTATATGTTCACACGCGCTCCTCAAGGTTTCACAGAAAGTCCTAGTATTTACAGTCAAGCACTTAAGAGACAACTAGACAACATTCACATGCCAACTGACACTGCCCTGCTCCAGTATGTCGATGATTTACTGATCACAGCCCGTTCTGAACGTGCTTGCGAGCGGGCATCCCTTACAGTCTTGTATTTCCTAGCCGAGATGGGGCACAAGGTGTCCCCTTCGAAGCTTCAATTCTGTGTCCAGCAAGTGGTATACTTAGGACACTTACTGTCCAAGAGGGGTAGGCAGTTGACACCTGACCGTATCCAGTTAATAGCGAGTCTTCCTCAGCCCAAGACCCAGAAGGAGGTACGTGCTTTTATCGGCCTTACTTCTTACTGTAGACAATGGATTCCTCAGTATGCATTTCTAGCCAAACCACTGATACAGTTAACGACACAGGAGGCAGCCGCATCGACTGTCCTCCCTTGGACATCTGAACATACACTGAGTTTCAACGAGTTAAAGAAAGCTTTATGCCAAGCTCCAGTTCTAGCTACACCGAACTACAGTAAGCCTTTTACACTTTTCGTTACTGAACGTGAAGGTACAGCATTATCTGTTCTCACACAAGATCAAGCAGGACAAAACAAGCCCTGTGCTTATTTTTCGAGCACATTAGATCCTGTAGCCCAGGCTCTGCCTGCGTGCCTCAAGTCAGTTGCAGCCACAGCACTAGCTATCAGACAAAGTGATTCCATAGTTTTAGGACACTCCCTGACAGTACAAGTTCCACACTCCGTAGAAGTTCTTTTAAACCGAACACAAACTCAGCACTTGACAATTGCACGTCTAACAGGTTATGAATTGACACTGTTCCAGCCACACATAGAAATCAGACGCTGCAACGTTTTAAATCCTGCTACACTGTTACCATCAGCTAAATCAAATCCTGACCCACATGACTGTGTGGAAGTAGTTAACATTACGACAAAACCAAGACAAGATCTGACAGATATTCCGCTACCAGATCCCGACCTGACACTTTATGTGGATGGTTCATGTATGAGAACAAGTACAGGAGAACTAGTCGCCGCGTATGCAGTGACTACTGACACTGACGTTATTGAAACACACCGTATTGATACCCTGTCCGCTCAAGCAGCAGAGCTAGTTGCTCTGACACAAGCCTGCATACATGCCAAGAACTTGAAAGTTAATGTTTACACAGATTCACGCTACGCATTCGGAGTTGTACACGACTTCGGAGTGCTCTGGCAGGAGAGAGGTTTCATGACTTCTCATGGAACCAAGATTCAGCATGGTCTCCTTATTCAAGCTCTGTTAGATGCCATACACTTACCGACATCCATTGCCATCATGAAGTGCAAGGCACACACGAAAGTCACTGACATTATTTCCCAGGGTAACGATCTAGCAGATCGCACAGCCAAGCTTACAGCCCAGACTCCAGACATTCCAGTTAACATGACACATACTCCAGATCCAATTACATGTATGACAGTTAAGGACCCTACTCAAGATGTCATAGATATCCAGTTACATGCTACTCCCGATGAAATCAAGAAATGGTCCGAACAAGGAGGGGTCCAGACAGATCAAGGATGGGTAACGAAGGGTAGAGCCACATGGTTTCTCCCCGACTCTATGGTTCAAGTCATTATTAATACCGCACATAGTCCAGCACATTTAGGAGAAAAAGCTATGTTAGACAGTATCCAGAACATTTGGTTCAACAAGCATTTACGAGCTGCAGCTAAGCAGAAAGTCTGTACCTGTATGATATGTTGTCAGTTTAATCCAGGTAAAAGTGTCCCGGTGGAACAAGGTGGTTTCCAGCCCCCTGACCACCCTTTTGAAGTCCTCCAGATGGATTATATTCAGATGGAGCGATGTCGAGGTTTCAAGTATGTCCTTGTAGTTATATGCGCATTGTCCAGGTGGACAGAAGCATATCCAGTCCCAGATTACACAGCCGCGACCACTGCTAAGCAGTTGGTTCGTGAGTTCTTCCCCCGTTATGGACTCCCTAGAGTCGTATATTCTGACAACGGCCAGCCATTCTCCTCAGAGTTAATGAAGCACGTTTCCCTTTTGTTAGGGTACCAGTGGAAGTTCCATTGTGTACGCCATCCTGAAGCAGCCGGTCTCGTTGAGAGACATAATCAAACCCTGAAAATCTGCATCGCCAAAGTCTGTCAAGAAAAAGGTGTGGACTGGCTAGTAGCTCTGCCAGTCGCTTTATTTTATATGCGCATGGTCGCACATTCCAGATCAGGTCTGTCCCCGTATGAGGTCGTATTCGGCCGCCCCCCTAACATGTGGGGTACTCCTAGACCCCGAAGTATTACCGATGTTTCAAGTAATATGCTGACAGATTACCTAGCTTCCTTGATGTCTGCCCTCAACTCATGTCGTTCACAGGTTGCCGCCGCATTTCCAGACAATACCGAGGTGGCACCGCATGAAATCGTTCCAGGATCCATGGTGATGGTCCGCAACTTTGACAGATCAAGTCCGCTGGAGCCTCGTTGGAAAGAGCCCCGACAGGTCCTCCTCACCACCCGTACAGCCGTGAAGTTGGAAGGACGCAAGGGCTGGGTGCACCTTTCTCATGTTAAACTTTTTAATGGACTGAAACCCGTCTTTAAGAACATTTCCCAGGATTTGAAGGATTGCCAGAATATTGTTCTCAAGGACTGTCCCGCAAATGACATTGATTCAAAACCCCCCCTGTTAGAGAAAACTCCGCAGCAGGAGTATAAACAGAAACTACGGTCTAGTAAATAATTAAGTCAGTCAGTTTGATTGTCTAAGTCCTCCCCTAGGTGAAACGGTTAGACTGTTTCTGACATGTATAAAATAGACCCCCATAGTGAGAGAGTTAGTCAAAACTCAATCCGATGTATCGTTTTTCTATGTTTCATATTGTTTTCCAGCCTTATGATTTCCTGCACCAGTTATGCATTTTACCTATGTTTCCCAGTTTCACATGTAAATAAGTCTGCTAATGCTACAGTAGAGCACACGTTTAGTGATCTGCCTCCTCACGAGCTGTCCTACCGCCTCGCTATGCGAAATAACTCCTTTATCCGCATGTTACATTACTCACACCAGACCAGCAATGCCACTAATTGTTGGGTGTGTGGTCGACTCCCCCCTTTCCAGACACCAAAGGGAGTTCTGCCACTTTTTCCTTATCCATTCTCACATAATGGTTCGTGTGGAGCATGGTCCACGTTAACGTCATCCTCAACAGATATGTCTTTTCTTAACAGTACATGTTTCCCAGACAAGCAAGGTCTTCCCCACAGAACCGGGTTAGATCTAGAAAATGAAGTGTATAATTTAGGTAATTATTCTTCGAATTTTATGGTCCTGAATGTTCAGTCTGATACTACTCCAGACTTACCTGCTATTTCAGTACTACCAGTCAAAGGCGAATTATGTGTCCGAAATAAGGGTTCCATACATGTAGGACATAGTGATTGTACTACTGTTGTCAAGTATAGTGACAGTGGGAAATCTATTTTCAAAGCTTCACGTCATTCATATTTTATTTGTGGTCAAACCGCATATGTTCGTCTGCCCCTCGATTGGGAGGGAACCTGTTACATTGCCTTCCTACTGCCACCTGTTTTCCTAGCCCCACCTGATTATCATAGAAATACACATCTAGTACACATTAGACATAGAAGGGAGTCCCCAATTGTCGATTATACTGAAACTACTCTAGAACAATATACCGATTTCAATAAAGGTTTCTTCTTCTTTATAGGACCTATCCAGAATAGTAAGTTAATCCGTAGGTTAACCAGAACCCTTGAAGCTGTAGTAAATGAGACTGCCTCTGCTCTAGGTAACCTAACCGAAGAGCAATCTGCTATGAGATTTGTCGTTTTGCAAAATCGTCTCGTCCTTGACGTCATACTGGCCGATAGGGGCGGGGCCTGTAGAGTCATCGGATCTAGTTGCTGCATTTTCATTCCAAATAACGCGCCGTCTGTCTATTCAGCTATAACCAGACTCCATAAAATTGCCCATCTGTTACACCAAGATCCAGGCACCTGGACATGGTCCGGTTGGTTCTGGAATATAATTTCCGCATGGGGATGGAAAATATTGTCCTTTCTAGGTATTGCAGTAGCGATTATATTCAGCTGCTGCCTCTGTATACAATGTGGCCCTGCGATTTGCGGCATTTGTGCTACCTCTTGTATTCCTAGTCCCAAGCCCCGTTCTAAATCCCGTTCCAGGATAATTCGAGACGAGCAAATGATACTGTATGAAATGATAGACGGTATCATGAAAATTGATGTTTCCTGATGGAAACGTAGTGACAAGGAGGGAATGTGGAAAAGTAAATTTTGCCATGTTCTGTGTCCCTACGTGTCATCCATCATATGTTATGTGTGCATGATTAAATATGCATATGCATTCCCCATGTCCGATTAATGACGCAATTACAGTTGTGTCCACCTCTAGTATGCCAGTTTCCAGTCCTCGTGAATACTACAAATATCAGGCCTATGTAAAGTTACGTTGCCACGTTTCTCAGTGTGCACGTTATTCTATTATAAAGTCCCCGTTTCTAGGCCTCAAAAGGGCCTGGACACTAGATTCAGCTCCTGTCTCCTGAAGCCTCGCTGAGGAGGGATACAGCCCCCACCTGTATCCTCGACCCTTCACTTACTTCCTGCCTCGCAGTGCCCGGTCCAGCCTGGCTCTGCCTCTGAGTCTGCCAAGACTATGTTATGATTCCAGTTATCAGTTCAGCCCTCCTTCCCTGCATTCCTAAACTACTGAATCGCATCAATAGTTTCCGTCGTTGTCTAGCCTTCAGGGCTCCATGTTAGAGAAATACTGCATTTAATGGTCATTTAATATTCTTCAACACGCACTACATGTAGAATAATGCATGGTCCAGTCTTAGAATCAAGTTAGCCTTTCCCCTTATGACTTCTAGTTTATATCAACATGTTCTCTAAACATCAGATACCAGATAGGGTTTAGGTACATGTCGCTCCGACCCTCCAGACTTCAGTCTCTGCTCCTAGCACAGAGTTCATAGCCCCCAGCTTCTCCTAGTGATACGTCATTGGCAGTTTGCGCGCACCACCAGGTTAGAGGTCCCGGCTCCTTAGGTAGCCCCCTCCATGGTTTCCGCCCCATTCATGACATATCCTGTTACGTTTGCATCACATGTCTATGTATACGCCCAGTTACACCTACTTTCCCCCTTATCTTTCGCGACTGCTACGCGTCACGCCTTCTGCTCCACCCACTGTTACGCCTATTGCAATGTAATGCTATGTGTTTGCGTTATGTATATATGCTCATGTATTGTTATTAAAAGTCAGCGCGCTCATCCCAGATCCAGCCCCAGCAGCTGCTGGGCCCTGCCATCCTATTCCTATGCAGGTTGTCCTGTTCCTGTCCTTATGCTGTATTAAACCTGCAAAACTCCTACTACCTCGAATCTTGACTCTTATTTATTGAGCTATCTGTTATGATATATGTCTAGTCAAAAAGAGAGGTATTATTTATTTATTTACCACACGGGACCCATTGCCGCAAGATACTTTTTTTTTCTTTAGTTTTATGAAATTTTACACTGTTTCCACCCCCCCTTGCGCCCCTACCCATGTGCCCGCACTTGCCCTACCACACAAGAACCATGCTGGCCGCCACTGTAATCCTTGTCAGGGTGAACCACAAAAGTCAATAAGAAAACCTGTGCTTAACCCTCTGGTAGCTTGGCACAGAGCAGTGAGGTTTAACTTACAGGCAATATGTAAAGTTTTTATGCAGTAATAAACAACAAGAATCAGATTACTAGACCCAGAGATATGAGTTTTAAAGTCTTAGGTAAATATAGTACCAATGGAGGGTGTAGTGCCCATTGGGAGGATTCTGGTCATGCTGGCAGGGACAAAGTCACAAGTTCAGGCCATCCATGATGAATTGCATGCAGGCCAGATACAGGACCAGGCTCGTCCTGCTGGATGTTTTACCTTCTGGCTCCCATGTGTGGACTGCTCGGCACAATTCTGCAGTGTTCTATATCCATCTGCGTCTGCCTGATGAAGCCATTGGTTAGGAGCTGAGCAGCAGTAAGAGGCTCTGCGTCGCCCTGTGCCAGATCCACTGAAGCTTTCAGTCAATCAAGAAGAAATGCACTCTGACTCCCGTCAAGAGACCAGGGCTTTGAGGACAGCACTTGAGGGGTCTGGACTCACTTTCACAGGAGGCCAGCAGAGGGGGCCATGTAAGAATTAGTTGAGTCTGGTCAGCTGGCAAGCAGGAAGGGCCTCTGGTACTTGTATCCCTGTAGTTCACACAGGAGCTCTTGGAGTCACTTTAAGGGTCCTGGGTTCAATGCAAGAAGGTCAAACCTTCAGACAACAGGGCAGTGCCCCTGAGACTTCACAGGTCCAGGAGTATTCTGATTTCAGGTTTACGGGATGCCACATTTATAACTGGAGCCAGCTGTGGGTGAGGGATACCCCTTGTATAACAGGGATACCCCTTGTATAACTCTAAAACTAGTTCTGGTCATTTCCTCCCGTCCTTTGGAAATGGTTCGAGCCTGGCCAGTGAAACAATGCCAGGAGCAGGCCTGATGTCAGAATCTTCTTTGTGAAGCAGGGCAGGTCGCTTTGAAGTGTAAACATGGATGGGCAGAGCTCCTACCCAGCTACCCTGTCAGGAAGACCCACACTTCCCCACACCCAGGATCTTTCATTTGTCTGAGAGGAATACACATTTCATTCCAGAGAGTCAGTAGGGGTCAATTACTCCTTGAAGTTAGTTTTAGGTTAAGCCAGAAATTTTACATCTTTCTAAAAGTGTTGTTTACCAAATAGTAATTAAGTTGGATTTCATTTTACTATTGAAAGGAGTACTTGAAATATTTTTCTAGCTGTTCCCAAACTGCATTTAGCCTTTATTATATATAATAGGATAAATCAGTGTTAGTTAATGGGAGGCCAGCATTGTCACAGTGAAAAATTACTTTGGAGGCTTTTCACTGCCAGGACATGTAAAACATGAAATGTACATGCCCTACTTTTTAAAAGCCATACACCATGACATATGAGTATTTAAGTCCTAACTTAAGGGTGACATACGTATTAAAAAGGAATGTTTTTGGGGGCGGGCTAAGAGTCAACTGTAATGGCCACTCTTCCTCGAAGTTCTTCCGCAATGCTACATGCCTCTGCCTTTCTGTTGCACTCAGGACTGACATTTGGCAGTTCCCTAAAGGACGTGGCCTTTGATGCCTGGATACGGTGGGGCAAGACATACTTCTTTCCGACGGAGAGTAAAACTGCTTGGTGGCAGCAAGCTCATCTAGGTGGTAGCCCGCCATTTTCAATGTAGCTTAATGAAGTTGCGCATCTCCTGCTCCTGCTCCTGGCTAACGGCACGTGCCACCCTCCCCTGGCTTGTCCTGCCCTCCCCCTCCAGCAGCCCATTGAGGTTTCTGGGACTGCTTTGTGCCCCCCTTTCCTATATAAGACCGTTGCTGTGTTGGGTCCTGAGTGAAGACCCTATATCTAGGACAGCAGTTTTGGAATTTGAGCTACGCACCAGGTGCAGGGTCCTTGCACTTTAGGGTGATACTGAGGCTCATTGACATAGTTGTTTCCCACTTGGATTCCTGAATTTTGGTGCAGTATACCATTCATAGGGTGTTGCCTCTGGAGAAGATTCTTAGTGCCACAGAGAGGTTGAATAGATTTCTGCCCTCATGTCCCATGGACGTCAGGGCATCCTCTATGAACTGAGCAAGGGGGTGAGTGATCCCTTTTTAGGTCTCGCGACCTATCGATGCGCGCATGCGCATCGAGCGGAGCGAGAATTCAAGTGGCGAAAACATCATGAAACCACCAGCTTTTTTCTGGCGTTTTCATGAAGTTCATGTGAACCACGTGTTCAAACATGAACGCGCATCAGCCTCCCTCCATTTGCCGCACAGCACATCAAAGGGCTTCGCCCAGCGTGCGCTCTGCGGCTTCTCGGCTTCTCCTCCCCTAATTACAGCCTTCCTTGCATTTCTCCTCCCCCTCCCCAGCCAGCTTCCCCCAGGCCGTGTTCCGTCAGATATGCTATTGCATATCGTTTGCTACCTCTTGTATTTTGTTGCTCTTGATACTTGCACAACTGTCACTATTGTCTCATGTAACGTAACGTTTGCTTTTGTAACATGCTCACTTGTAATTTTTGCTTCATGTATCACTACTGTTGTCCGCACTATATAATAAAAAACGCCTCCCTCGCTCTTCTGCTGCCGCCATTGCCTTGGGCTCTCGCGCTCCTTTCTCCCTCTCTCCTGCTGCCTAGTCCTCCCACCCCCTCCCTCTCCAGTGCGCGCTCCACTCGCATCTGCCTGCTGCTCCGACCCAGCAATGCCGAGAAGCTTGTTTCCTCTAGTAACATATCGTTTGCTACCTCTTGTATTTTGTTTGCTCTTGATACTTGCACAATTGTCACTATTGCCTTGCTTTTGTAACATGCTCACTTGTAATTTTTGCTTCATGTATCACTACTGTTGTCCTCGCTTTATAAAAACTGCTCCCTCGCTCTTCTGCCGCCGCCATCGCCTTGGGCTCTCGCGCTCCTTTCTCCCTCTCTCCCGCTGCCTAGTCCTCCCACCCCCTCCCTCTCCAGCGCGCTCCACTCGCATCTGCCTGCTGCTCCCCCGCCCACCCCCCCACTCCCCCACCCAGCAATGCCGAGAAGCTTGTTTCCTCTAAGAACATATCGTTTGCTACCTCTTGTATTTTGTTTGCTCTTGATACTTGCACAACTGTCACTATTGTCTCATGTAACGTAACGTTTGCTTTTGTAACATGCTCACTTGTAATTTTTACTTCATGTATCACTACTGTTGTCCGCACTATATAACAAGCATTGGCATAGCCAATAGGTCTCGCTTGTGGGACCTTATAAGTATTTAGTTTTGCAGCACAATATCCTTGTTGCATAATCGGATATTGTGCTGCAAAACTAAATACTTATAAGGTCCCACAAGCGAGACCTATTGGCAATGCCAATGCTTGTTTCTATTTGCTGGGAACCAGTGATACACCAGCAGTGTAGGGTTACATCCTCTTGATCAGTACTGAGCCATACAAGAGACTCTACTCTGGGGTGTATGACCATCATAGTTGGATCTTTGAGACTTGTGGGTTGCATGCTCTCCATCACTAAGTGGAAGGTCATTCTGTGGCTTAACTACCTGATTGCATTCTTTGACAAGACCACCCAGTAGGTTCCCACTTGGCTACTTCCAATAGCTCAGTACATCAGGACTCTAAAGAAAGCAGGCGACTACCTAGTTTAGTCAGAGGTTGCACAGGTCCCAGAGAGGGGCACACTCATACTCCTCTGCCTTTCTGACCCTCCTCATTGTATTACCATCACAGCCATTTCCAGGGGGACTGCTTAAACTCAGGTTGAGGAAGGAAGGAAACCTTACACTGAGACCAACACTGTGTTTGCATACTGTTGGCCTGTTACTGCCACCTAGGGAGGTGGGTCAGCAGGTTTGGTGCTTCAGCTAGAAACACAGTATTATATCTGACACGCAGGATGCAGCCTGGAGCTCCATGCCCTATGACACACACCTGGGAGTCTCCCTCATCCTGATCCATCTGCTCAGCCTGCTGCACTTGGTGGCAATGTTCCTCTCAACACCTGGATGGCACATGACACCTTTACTTTGAAGGAAAATTGGTGTACTATCTTGCAACACATGATACCACGTAGAGCAATGGTTTGGTAATTGCAACTCTCAGAAGGGATCAGTTGCCCCAGACCCAGTCAGCCTTTCTCCTGCTCTTCATCTAGCAATGTCGGACATAGGTGGGCTTCTAAAGAAAATCATACCATTGGCATTAGTATGGTGACCATGGACTCTAAATGACCGATCTCACCCGGTAGGTGAAATCAATTATACAGGAAAGGGCCACCTTCCATACCCAATAAGACAAAGTTGAACAGTGACTCAATGCTGTTGAATCTCACTAAGATGCTACACCCGACTGGGGCAGAGATATTGACTTTTTGAGATACAGGGTCACTGACCTGGAAGATAGTTCACAGCATAATTACTTCCATATATATGCATTCATAAGGAGGCAGAGAAGGAGGACATGATTTACTTTTTGCAGGATCTTATGCTGAAACTTCTGGACTTCCATCTCACTGAACCCTTGGAGTTTCAGTAGGGCCCATCCTTTTCAGGCTCAAGCTTCCAGGCATCAGTCTACACCACAACTGGTTTTTGCCTGCACCCTGAGCCACCAACACTCAGGGAGTTCTCAATGCACGTCAAACAAGGCATAAACCAAGATAATCATTTTGGAAAATACTAAAAAAAGAAGCAAGCCCGCTGGCAGCAGGGCGACTATCAAATTGGGAAAATCACATCCAACAATTACCTTGGGGTCTGGTTCTCTGAGTGGGCAAGATCGACCATTCATCTAAAACACCTTAGGGTAAAGGCAGATCTCATCACACGCTCATTGAGGCAATCGAGGCAACGACTGCTAAGGCCAACAGTTGATCCAATGCTGAAGTCCTTGAAAGCGGAACTTATTCCCCAGCTGTTAATTATGGCCACATGGCCTTTCCGGGTACGTTGGATTGTTTTATAACAGCAGGACAGGCCAAAGCTTAAAAAAATCAGTGATGCTAGCCCCGCAGCAAGACAGAAAAACAAGACTAAGATTGGAGCTTGTTCTCAGGAGGCATGAATTGGAGCTACAGGGGGATCTCATTAAGTTTTACATCAGAGTCTTGAGAGTTCCAGAAAATATACTCAAACACTATCTGGGAACGATCTTCAAGGAAGAGGACTTCCCCTGGTACTCCAAGCTGGGGCAAGCATTTGGCAGTCTGAGTATTTTGGCTGAAAGCCTGCACTTACCCTCAATCCCGATATCAGCCTGGAAAAAGGTGGTGATGAGGCAGGTACAGATCAACTAATCTGAAATAGACTCAGGAACATTTCAGTTTAATTCCATTACCACAGTACTGGACACAACATACACGCATGGGTAAACCCAGTCTTATTTATGCGAAGCACTATCAGTTCAGGCATGCAGGAAAATTATTTTCATGCAGCTCACAGTATTAAAAATAACAGATTTTAATCTAGCCTATGGCACGCAAGGAAAAAATGCTTTGTGCAGGTTATGCTCATACAGAAAAGACTCTTTACTGCACCTGTTGTGTTGCTGTCCCACTTTGGTCAAGGATTGCCAACGTTTGCTTCACCCAATCTTTAGTGTTAAGGAGGTGAGGACGTGTAAAGAGGCCTCAGACCTCTGCTTCACCAAAACCGTGGCAAGCAACCTTGCAAGAATGGAGAAGTTCATGCACTTAATCAGACTGGCACTTGATGAGCAGTCTTTGGTTTTATAATACGACAATAGGCTAGGACACTGCATGCATTAACCACTACAAAGCACATTAACCTATAGGGGAATCCCATGTGGTTTGGACAAAGTTCATTAATAGGCAACGCTTCCTGTACAATCCTAAACTACCCCCATGATAGTACTGAGTATTTTGCTTCTTTCTATTCCTCTCTTGACACCTGAGTTTCATGCTTCACCAGAGCAAGTCAAATCCTTCTCACCACCTTTACATCTCCTGATTCTTATTGAGGGAATGAGGAAGATCTTGAGGAGATTTCATGGAAGAAGAAGTGGCTGAGGCCATTTCATCTCTGCCTACCTGCAAATCGACTGGAGAGTATGGTTTCCCAGATGAATTATATAAAACCAGTAAACCTATTCTGGTATACCCTTGACACAGGTGTACCAGGAGGTTACTGTAGCTTGTTTCTTCAGATTGATTTCTAATAAAGCCAACATCATCCTCCTCCTTAACAAGGATAAGGAGCTGCTGATTAATGTGGATTTTAAACTCAAGGCCGAGATTCTCACTACTCTCCTGCACAAGGTGATTCCACAGCTAATTCATATATCACAGGTGGGCTTTGTACCCAGTAATGCTCCCATAATCATCTCAGGATGCTGGCACATTTGGTATGGCAAACATGGGATGATGCTAAGCCTAAATTGCCGCTCGTTGTGGTCGCTGAGAAGATATTTGACTGGGTGGAATGGCCGAGGGACAGACTTTACTAGTCTGTTTCCCCCTCATCAGATGTTAAATGCAGAGACTTCCTGTTGGGTACATTCCCCGTCCATAGAGGCTCACAACAAAAGTGCCTACTATCTCTATTCTTCTTCCTGCTTACTTGTGATCCTCTATCTATTGATATCCATCGAATCCAAAGGTGGAATCCAGTTGGTTGATGGTGAGGTCAAGCTACTATTGCATGCTGATGACATTGTCCTCATTCTGTCATGTCCCGAATTCTCCATACCACCTGTCATCTGTTATTAATCACATTTGCCATTTGTCCAGATATAAGTTTAACTGGACAAAATATGAGGCACTTTATATGTCACTACCAGTTACTATCTACAGGCAGGTAACATGTAGTGGGTTCCCAAGAGTCAAGTTCAAGTTCAAGAGTCTCATTTGCATAAACAGAGTGCTTGTAAGAATACTCAAAAATAATATTTGTCCGTTGATGGATAGGTCTAACCGTGAAATGAGATAGTTAAGATGATGATGGCCTCTTGGTACAACTATGTGTTTGGGATGCTGCCCATTTGGATACTACGTTCTTCTCTCATGGATAGAGGAGGACATACGCATCTATATCCGGAGTGGGCATAGCCCCAGGGTTCAAGCTTCGAGATTGTTGGTGGACACAATGGCAGGAGGCCCACGCATTCCACAAATAGCAAGTAGTTTTCTAAACGTAATCAATTATCCTGTTAATTCATTGGTCCTTGGTTATGCCCCTTAAGGGTTCAAACTGAATGACATGTTCTGGGATATCCAAACAGCTCCCTCCTTGTATACTAGTCTGCGCCCCAGTATGCTAGAATTGTTCCATTTTTCGCTTGCAAAAGGAATATTATCCCCTTCATGAAAACATACAACGGTAAAAACCCTCTTGAAGAAGTCGAACCTAGATCCTCTTTGCCTAGGAAATTATAGACCAATCTCACTTCTCCCGGGATTGAGCAAAGTACTGGTAAAACACGTAAACCAGCACCTATCAGATTTCTTAAAGGTAAGCAATGTTCCCCATCTCCCCCAGACTGGGTTTTGTAAAAAAAACACAGCATGGAAACCACCCTCTTGGTGGTAGTGAAAGAATTGAAAACACTGCTTGATCAAGGAGGTATGGACGCCATCATACTCCTCGATCTAAGTGCAGATTTTGGCATGGTAAAGCATGACATGGTCATTGAAAGAACAACCAGTGCTGGGGTCTCAGGTCCGTTTATAAACAACAAGGGAAACTCATTGGTAATAAGGGTCCAGGGGTACGAACAAAGCCCCTTACACACAGCATAAAGACAATTAGATTAACATAGGGATACTTGAGGCCTATGTTTGATATCCAAAAATAGTGTTTATAGATATTTATTCAGCACAGCCACTAAACAATGAAGTGGGAAGGGAGAACACAGGGGAAAGTCACATTAGACTCTAGAACTCAGGCATATGAGTGTGACAAATGAAACACAATGGTTATAGTCACCATCCGTAAGTACAGACGCTCAAGTGTAAATTAATAAACAATTTGACAACTGAGTCTAGGCACTGTTGTCAATGTTGTTTTAATTAAAGGATCATCATTAGGACATTCAGTTTCATGCCTGAGATACACAATGTTAACAGAAAGTCAACTAAAACAAGGGAACAAAAATGGAAGAGAAGAAAGAAAACAAGGAAGAAGAGAATGAATGGGAAATCAAAAATGAATGATAACGCAGCCATGCATGGGGTACCAAGTGTACAGCAAGTGAGGGAGCAAATACATGCCTCAATAGTGTTGGAGGCATTTAAAGGTGCCTAAGGTCTAATCAGTAATAAACCAGTGACTCATCCAGCCAATGCAGAAATCTCAAAAGATGCTCACCTAGGCATCACCTCAGCATGGGGGCTAAATATGCACCCTCATTACAACCAGACTAGTGCAATGCGGGCCAAAACATGATCTAAGTGAGAGGAGTGTGGGAGAAGTTACACATCTACCATAGCAGTTAGCACCTTGGACTCATCAATGCTGATGGACCTGGCCAAAATTTAAAGACTTTGGGGCATATGCACAAGGAGTAACCACCACCAGAAAGTCACTTTTTTTAGACGTTCTGGTGGCGTAAACTCTTAGCCTTTTTTACAAGTGGTGTTAAACCACTTAATGTGCCTTAAAGCCACCTTGAAAAAATGCAATGGGTGTTGCAGTAGGCGTTCCACCTCAACACCCGTTGTTTTTTTACATTTCCACATATTTGCAAGGTATGGGGCAACGCCAAAAATAAGAACAAGAAATACTTGGTCTTAAACGGGTGATACGAGAAAAAATGTTTTATTTCTCCTAGTATTTTGCTCTTTCCATTTGTGCTGCATTCTTCAGCACACATAGAATCAGCATGTTACATCGCAGTTTACAAACATGAACATCACCGGCGCCATCTTGCCTAACAAGAAGCCACTGTCTGCATGTAAACGGCATCCATTTTAGGTGCTGCGGCCATCTAACGCTTTGCAAGTCACCTATGATTCACCCTGACCCTGCAACCATACCTGGTGCCCTGATCTAGCATGACCAAATGCACTAAGGTCATAAAACCTTGTCAGCCTGACAAAGCCCCGGATCCACTTCCAACCCTAAAACACATTTGTCCTTTCATCCCCTGCACATGAGCCAGGCCTTCTGATAACCCCCAACTGCACCTGGCCACCTGATCCGGTCCCAGGCTTTAAACCAAGCCCTGTGGACGTACTTGATTGCCCCCACACAGCAAGACATTGTTGCACAAACAGAAATGCTTGATCTTATCACTTGCACAACCTTTCGATTTGACCAATCCCACACACTTTTATGTCCTGCTGGAATGTCCAGCTGCAAGATGGCAATCATCTGTTAGATTTGGGAGGGGGAACGACAGCTGGTGGGTCTGTGTGGGAACCGGCTGGAGGCAGGAATTCCTAGGATGTTTGACCACTAATAAAGTTACTGAAAATGGTATAAAAAGGAGGGCAGCAGAGAAATTGTTAGAACACCTCCTGAAGACATTGATTGTGTCAGGCCTGTTGCGTTCTCCTCTGGAGTAATAACCCTGTTCTTGCCTTCCAGGGCCAGCGCCTGCCTCTTTATTCTTGCGCCGGGCAGCTTTGGTATTTACAAGACAAACGCTGCTTTTCTACAAGCAAATCACCAAATCACCAGTAAAGGTTGTTTATGTGCTGAAAGGTGTCCCTTCCTGCACATAAACAATCACCCCTGCAGCGCAGGCACCCTTGCAACATGGCGCAAGGGTGCCTACTAGGCAGCTTCTTTTGCAATAGGGGAAATGCTGGGGTGCAACTTATTTTTGTAAATATAGAGGCATCCCTGCTACTTTAAACTGATGGAGGGTGGCGTTACCAATATTGGTATAATACCTTGATCTGCCAGTTTCCAGTACATATGCCCCTATGTATCTGCTGTATAATAATAGAAACTGGACAGGAGCCACATGTGCTCTCCTGTCGCAAAATGAATCTCTATTCTGGGATGGGTTTTTCACTAGTTATTTGCCCATGGGGTCTAGTGCAAGTCACCTAAGCAATGGAAGATCTGCAGATGGGTCTGATAGCCTGTGCGGAGCAGGATGTTCTTCCTGAAAATGAAGAGTACTTCAGTCATAGTGAAGAGTCTCACTTTCCGTGATTCCTAGTTTATGGGTTACCAGGAGCTGCAGTTTTGAGGAAGATGATACAGGTGAAGGAAAAGATGGAAAGAGTGCCAGAGTAGGCAGAGGGAGGAAAATAGAAAGACGTTATGATCATTATTGCCTAGTACATGTTATGCAACATTATTTTGTTATTTTCTCTGCCTTAACTCATCATCGAACATTAGCCAGGTCTTGCAGAGGGTTTTTCTTAATACCATATTGCAACCTGTGAATAAACAAAGTTTATTTCATACAATTACACTTAGTACATATTCATTTCATATAACTACATTGAGCATAAAGTACTAACCACCAAAATCATTGTTGTTGGTAACCTTCCAGTGTGCCTGCCTTCAGCTGCTGTAGCAGAATTCAAGCCTCTGTCTAGACAGAATGTCTTATTTGGATGTTGCTTTGTAAAGCCCAGAATTCATTGAGTTCCTGTAAAACAGCCAAACGTTCATTGATGTCAAATGGTGTTTCAGCCGCCACTATCAAGGTCTGCTACCCACATTCTCACACCAAACAGGAGTTCATAAGGTGTACGACACCCTAGGGGTTTTCTTGGCTTGTTGTTAAGTACCCTCTGGACCCTATATAGGTGATTGACCCAACTGCCACCTGAGCCGAAAATACCCTTGCTGTTAAAGATTGCTTTAAGTCTCAGTTCTTCCTCTCAACAACCGAATATCCCTCAGGATGGTATGGGGAGGGGTATCGCAAGGCCACACTCAACCTTTTCATGGCTTCTTTGTAAGCCTGAGAGCCAAATGCAAGACACTGGTCAGAATGCAGTGTGCCAATTGCGTATGCACCAATAAAGACTCACAAATCATTTATAGCAGTTTGCATTTCAGCCGAGTGCTGTGGTCATACCCACAGGAATCTGGAGCATGAATCCACTGCCACCAAGATAAATTTGTAAGCCCCATCTGATTATAAGGGGCTGCAGTGGTCCAAATAAACACAAGCCATAGGCTTGCCTGAGATCAATAGAGGTGTCTATGTGGATGTGCTATGATAGACCCTTTCATCTGCTGCCACATGTTGCATTTAGGGACAAAGTCCTTTGTCTTATTAGTGAGACCTGGCCACCAATAGCGGTGCTTCAGTAATGAAACTGTAGCAGTAATCCCTGAGGAACCCAGACTCTTATGTGCAGCTAGTATCAGTTCTAATCTGCGATCAATGTTTAGTATTACTCTATCCCCCACTCCTGGAATCTGAGCATACAGAATGTTTTGTTGTAACTTGTAGGAGTACCTGAGTGGAAAGCCTTTTGGCAGGGCTGATCCGTTGCATGTGGCATTAACTGCCTTCATAGATGTTGTGTCTATCCTTGTACTTGAGTGAGTTATTGCAGTAATGGCAGCAGTACAAACTATTGCTTTGGCAGCTTCATCGATCATGGAATTCCCTTACAACGTGAACACCAACACGTTTATGATTCAAAATATAAATGACTCAATGTATAAATAACATGAGCTCATGGCAGGCCTTCTTTCAGCTTAGCAACCGGCTCCCACAGCATGTTGTGCTTTACTATGCCACCTTTAGAATCTCTATACCCATTCTGGGCCCAATAGTGTAAATATTCATTATAGGACTGGACACAGTAAAATGAATCACACGCAATAAGTGTGGGGAATTCACGATCTGTATTTTATAGTGCCAGTATCAGTCCTGCCATCTGCGTTTCCTCCCAGGACAGAACTTTCCGTCATGCATGCACCCTTTCTCAATTTCACATCCCACAGAATATTGCTATTTTGTTACTACAGCATCGATCTAGAGGCATAATTTAATTTGGCAGAGGACATTCTTGTTCGTAATGCAGAAATGCTTACATTTGTAATGTAGAGTTGAATCTGTAATCTACATCTGCTGCAGTGAGAGTTAGCCCATAGAATCCATCTTGAATGCAAAGCTTTTGCATTTGCAACACTTGCTTTGATGACGGCCTCTAAGATCGGTACCGGGGTGTGAGAGGAATGGATGGAACAAGAATCTCAGAGGCTTAATTTGCAGCTTAATTTTGACGTGGTTTATTGAGGTGTGCAGTAGCAAAAATCAAAAAGGGCACAGTATGTACTTTCTCTTCTTCTCTGTAGGATTTCTTTCACCGGGGTCTTCTTCCTTCTAAGACAGTGCTTCCTTGTAGGGACGTCCCAAGGATTCACAGGGAGACAAGAAGTAACCGGTAAGTATTACTGTTGGGCGGGTCGTAGTTTTAAAAGGGTAAAGTCCTTCTACATCCCCAGGAGTGTTGGGGTATTATGTGACAAGGTGTGCAACAAGACAAAGTAAACAAGAAGGAATCAATCAAAAAATAGGATTACATTCTGTAACAGCCAGTATCCAGTCTTCAGGTTTCAGGAACATGCACCAGATAGGCTTTGTCGGTCTAAGGGAGTGGGCACATACGGAAACATAAAGGTCAGACCATGGGGCGTGCTCAGATTCAGGTGCCAAGGGAATTGTGCTCAGTGTGACTGGCAGGCATACGCCAACAAAACTCCCTGTGATGCCCCTCGTGCCCCCCTCCTGTCCTTCCGTGGTAATACCCCCTCCCAGCCCTTTATTCCCCTTCCCTGACCGGTTCACGTACCACCAGGGTTGCAACTCTCCTGAGTTGAGACGGAGTGAGAGTGTCCTCCAGGGGCGTCCACCAATCTTTGGACCAGCTCTTGGGGGCTCTGTCGGCTTCCTCATCTCCTCTCAGGACATCAGCTAAGCTCCTGGGTTAGAGGTCTTCTCTTCGTGGTGCAGTTGGGCTCCTCTCCTCCTCCACAGCTGCTTCCACTTTCCTCGCAACAACTGAGCTATGTCTTCCCTCGAGGATCTCAGTGTCTTCCAGGTTTCTTGGGTCCTCCTTACGAGGTAGTTGCTCCGCCTCCCTTCTCGCCGTCCGCTGTTTCCATTGGTTCCCTCTGTCCAGAGGCCGCTCTTCTTGCTGCACAGGAGAGGCATCAGGAAGAGTTAACCCTGGCTTTCCCAGTACCTGAGAGATGTTGATCTTGACATTCAGTGGCAAACACAGCAGGTGGGGCGAGTGGGAGGGCAAGGCCAGGTCCCCTTCCTCACACGGGGTCACAACAGTTATGCATTTCCCCTGCATTCGTTTTTTCTCTCTCTCACTAGAGCAGTCTTTACCGCTGTGAGTATTTTCTCAGTGGATGCAAAATGCATTTAATTGTTTGTGTACAAATGTGATTTGTAAGCAATGGGTACTGTATGGCCTTCATTGAAAGTGATATGGGTGTACCTGGTTGGTCCAGCGACTATGCGGATCACCTGATAGTTGTGTTGACTCGCATGTGTAAATGTTTAGAGGCAATCCTGTCAGGTTGTACGGTACATAAAATATCTGTATGTTTATGTGTCCAATGATGCACTGAAAAAAATCAGGTCAAATTAAGTTGTAGAAGGGTTTGTGAGTTCTGCTAAAATTTAAAAATGAATTGAAGTTTTTTCAGCACACATTTCTTGAAAACATTGGCCGGCACACTTTTCCTTTCACCGGACAACTCTTATCCCAGGAACAGGACATTTAGGAGGGCGATTTAGATTTTTTTAATTACATTTGTAGTCCAGATGACTAAACCCTAGAATTATGTGGTTTACTCTAGCCAAGTGTTCAATCAGTTCATTGTCCATCAGGTAGATATCATCTGTGTAGGACAAAGCCACCTCATCAAAATGTTGAAGTAACTCTCCACTCTGGCTGAAAACAGCCCAGGGCTATTCTTCTTTCCCTGGGGAAATCGACAAAATTGGCTTTAAGAACATAGCACTGAGTGCTCAGCGCTGTCAAATACCTGCTTCTCGGTGCTATATTTTGATGGAAAAATCCATTTGAGACATCTAATGTTATGTATTTTTTCCACACACTATTATTCATAAGTGCGGCACTATGTACATTTTGTACTGTAAATGTATGTGTATAAGCATTTAAATGTCTATAGTCTAAGACTAGATGATATGAATTATCAGGTTTCATTACAGGAAACAAGAGAATATTCATGGATGATGTGGAATTTTCTATCAGCACTTGTTCTCAAGTTGATCTAATATCTACCTAACATGCTTCTTTGATTGATGTTTTATTGGGTATTGTCTCTGTGGTTGAGTAATGGATTTTAATAGGATTTTATGATGAAGTGACTCATCATCCCACTAAACATGGTTTCGGTAAAGTGCAGGAGTTATTGCTAACGCCCACCACGCTGCATATCAACTTTTAACTGATTCTAGTATGAGGTCAGAGAAAGCAGGTAAAATTATGTCTTCCTCTATTGGGCAATCCATAATGAACTCAGGTGGCTAATTGTTTTCAGCCAAAAGAATGTCGTCACCATATATCAGGTTCTCCCAAAAGAGACCCTTTACTTGTCCAGGTATGTCCCCCTTCATTTTGAGTGTTATTTTGTATAAACTATGTGCGACACTTACCCTATCAGGTGCTTCAACCATGATATGCTCACTCAGCTCTACTGCCACCAGATAATCCATCATATCCCTGCAAGCTATAGTGACTTCTGTCACGCTGTCCAGCATCGTCACTGCACTGCCCATTCCCTGTTCAGAATCAGAGTCCTCAGTAGTCTGGGCGTTTCTAATTTGATCCTGCCTGCCTTCTTTTTGAATTGAGGTTTAGGTGTCTTTTGTTTGTCTTCCTGATTAATGATGTATTCTGAAGTGCGATGTGTCTCCCTTTTGGATTGACTCGCTCTTCCAATCTGTGCTCTGACCATCCGTCTCTTTTCAAAAGTGTTTGGGATGACTCCTGAAGAGAACAAGAGGAACGCACATCAGTATCCTGATACCTGTCAGGCTTTCTAATATTGTCTCGGTTTCTTTAATTGTATTTCCGTTTGCTGTGTTCCTGTTGAGGTGACCCACCCTGTGACTGTGATTTGTTTATTTCTTTGTTTGTTATCCCATTTCTTCTTGGAAAAATCGAGTGCCTGCTTAGAGTTATCCTTTTTAGGATTGCTCCTAACTATTGTTTTCCAGGTCTGGCTCCCAGATTATCTCTACCTAGTAAAGCATATATGTCCTTGATAATCTTAGGTAACTCTCACATCTACTGTGCAGGAGTGTACTCCCTCAGGTGGTGACATATAACTACTGGAAAATTGCCCATTAGTTTAATCCCCAGGTCGAAGGCAGGCTCTGCCCCATACTCATATAGTATTTGTTTCACTACATCTGGTTTTACTGGTATTGAAGGGGCACCATGAGTTCTGGTATAAACAGCAGCAAAGATTGTACCCCAAGTGTCAGTCTTCTATCGGGGGAGCCATCCTCATTGGCAAACAAATTGTTAATATCCTATATTTTTCCTGTGGGCCCGTATGGAGAAAAACTGCCTCAAGCTGAGCTGTTTTCTGCGCTATCCAGAACGGAATTTGCTTTTGTATAGAGGGAATCCTTCCCATGACGGCGTTCAGCGTTTGGAGGTTGATACCAGTAGTAGTCATTTGAGGTAGGGCAGCCTGAGCAGCCCTCACAGGTTGCACTGTCAGTGTTATCAAAATGGATTGTGTAAGATTCCTGTACATTTTTACTAAGTGGCACATTATCAAGGAACTGCGTTAAAATTATCGCCGCTTTAGCAGGGTGGGGCTAAGCAGAGTGAGGCAAGTAAGGTGCATTGTGGGAGGTGTAGGTTTCGATTAGAGTCAGAGGGCACTCAGAGCTTAGTTAGCACGGGAATCAGATATAGAGCTTCGCTATCGCGGGATTTGGTCACAAGGTACAGGTGCATTAAAAGGTTCAGAGGGAGGATTTAGCTGGAGGTATGGGTGGAGTTATAGAATCATGGAGAACAGCAGGAGTCGCTGATGGTAGCGTTCTTGAGGGATTGGCTTTAACTACAAGTAAGGGATATGAATAGCGAGGGTGACTGAGGTAGATGTTACGAAGAGCAGGTTGGAATTACGTGAGGTTTGGAGTGGAAGTAGCTAGATAAGGGATGATCAGTTTCACGCGCACAGTCATTTTTGGATCAGCGTTTTGTATTAGCGGGGAGTTTTTGATCAAAAGTTGTTTTGGCTTCAGCAGGGTGAGGATGGGTGCAGGAAATTCACACAGTAGCGCGTTTTTGGTTTCTAGAAAGGGCATCTGGGATAGTGAATTCAGGTAATGGGCATTATATATTTTTGTGTTATTTTAGATTATGTTCACATGGATTGGTCAGCTGAGCTGTTTCTTTTTTTTTGTTGTAGAAACCCTTGATTAAGAGTCTCAATGGCTCGAAATGCATTGGGTCTGTTTACATCGTTTTAACTCCATTGATTCACCTGTATAAAATGCACCGTTGTACAAAGCCCCAAAAGGCATCCAGCTGGAGAATGAAAAGTTGAATAAAACATGCAGGTGTAATTATACCATCTCCGATGTGATGAAATGAACAAGGTCAAGTTAAAAAGGAACCGGATTAGTGAATGGAATCTAAGTTTTAGTTACGAGTACTGGGATGAATTGGTTACTACTGGGGATGAATCCTACTCATCGCAGTGCAACAGTTATGAGCGCGAGAGGTGTGCTCTATATTGTTTTATTCAACCATGTAGGTAACATCTCCACCCATTGCTGGGAAGCCATTTTTTAATAATGTCTATAGTAACTGCCTGTGTGCAATTTTCTGTAATATTTAGAGCAACTACCTGCTCTTCAATGTCCTCGCCCAGCTTGTTTTGTCATTGTTAAAAAAGGATATTTAAAAATAATTATAAATATGGATTGCACAATGTGGGACACTATTAATCCTCCAAGCTTGAATAACCTACAGCCAATACATAGGTATACCTACTCAGCGGAGGCAGATTTATTTCCCTTCCACCTTTGGACATCTACGGTTTCAATGTGAGTAGAGGTCTCTGAGGGAAGGAATATATCACTGGTATTTCTTCCATCCTGCTTTATATTCTTCCTTCCTTCCCTACTCTCTTCCCTGCTCCCTCCCATCTCCACTTACTCATTTCATTCCTTCCTTCCTTCTTTCCCTCGCTTTCCTGTTCTATCTCACACTCCTTCATGCAGTGAAGTGCCTCACAGGGGGCATGGGGTTAGTCCAACTTCTCCGAGTCCGGGCCACCACACCGCCCCTCTGGGGCCTCCGTCAAGCGGCTCAGGGAGGCACCGCAGGCAGCGGTTCTTCAGATCAGTGGCTCTCACCGGCAAGGCTCCCCTCCGTCAGCAGCGATCGTTGGCGCTGTGGTTGCGGCCGGAGGCCCCGCCTAGTCAACGCCCCGGCCTCTCCATCTCGTAGGCCGCAGAGTAGTCGGGGAGAAATCCCGGGAACGGCGGCATGCATTACACATCACTAAGATGGCCGGGCCTAAGACCCTGGGTTTAAGAGTCTCATGCTCGATCGATTGAGCTGGCCGGATCAGGCAACAAGAAGGTGGGGGGGGTGGCGGCATCAGCAAGGCATCCCCCCACACAACTTGCTGGACATCATCTCTGGGTGTATTGGGGACGAGCCTTGGCGCGTGGTGTCGCCCCCGGGCTATTTGCACAACGGTCCTCCACCCCTAGGCCGCTACCTCGCCGGGTGATGGCCTTTGTAGACTTTCTAAAGCCCACATCCTACTAAAAAGTAGCCCAAAGTAGCCCAGCATTGCTACTTTAAGGAAGGAGGGAGAGGAACAGCATCATGCATTTGGATCGATGTTGCAGCAGGCTTCCATGTAAATAGTTATTTAATAAACCGTTTTACCCTGTTACTTTGCTGGTGTGTTGTATATATTTATAATATTTGCATAGGGTTTGTCGTTATTTTGGGCGGTTTGGGCGGCGGAGCCGAGCTGTCTTGCAGCCATCATGGCATCGAGCTCGGTTCCTCTCACTAGTTTCATATTTCTCATGAGGGGTTGTTCCTAATGTTTCTATTTTAGCGAGGTCAAAAAGAGATCCCATCAGTAGCCTACTGATTTTGCTTGATTCCTTTTGTTTTTTCTAACGATTTTTATGTTATAGTTTGCTTGCACGATACAGCGGCTAGTCCGCATTTTATATATATGTCCTTTTTATTAGGGGTGTCCTCCGGTGGAGTCGGATGATCTACCTCTAATAAACGGTCCGGGCTGAAAAAACTACCAACAAACGGGGCAGAGATAGGCATGAGGGATTACAAAGGGGACAAGAGTCTGCACTATCTATCCTTCACTATCCGCAAAGACTAAACAGAGTATTGCGACTCTGTGCTTATTTGTGAATAGAGAATCACCCAAAGAGAACCAATTCTGAACGAACAATGTTCGGCCAAACAATCAATCAAAAGAGGGATAAAAATAGGCACAACGGATTACAACGGGGGCTAAAGCCTGCGTTACCTATCCTTCACTATCTGCAAAGCCTAAACAGAGTATTGCAACTCTGTGCTTGTTTGTAAATAGAGAATGAACCAAAGAGAACCAATTCCAAAACAGTAAATGCTTGGATAACAATCAATCAAATGGAGAGGGAAGCAGGCACGACGGATTACAACGGGGCGAAGGCCTGCGTTACCTACCCTTCACTATCTGCATAGAGAGAATACTCCTAAAAGAAAAGAGGGGGGGGCAGCGTTCAAAGCACATCAGCGTGCATAAACACGAAAATGTTTTTACCTACCACGTACTTGACATTTTAAAGCTTTTGATATTTGCTATTAAAAAACCATTGAAATTCACTGAAAAAACCATAGGTTATAGACCATATATAGTTAGGAATTATCATTTACAAAACCTTGAAAATTCACTGAAAAAACCATAGGTTATAGACCATATATAGTTAGGAATTAGCATTTAAAAAAGCTTATTTTACTCACACAAAACCATTGAAATTCCATATATAGTTAGTTGCACTAACTATATATCCCGAACCTGCAATCCACTGCTGATGATGTCACATATTACATCATTCATGACATGGTCAGTGATATCACTGATGACATCACTGATGACATCTCAAATGACATGACTGATGGCATCACTGATGACATCTCATTTGACATCAATGACCACATCACTGATGATATCATTCATGTGACAATACAATGCATCTCCTCACATTTTAATATAACCTCTGTTACACCCAGTGTTAAATACAGAGTATAATTTTTGAAACCATTGACACACCAATACTAGTTACTACATACGCACTCACTGATTCCTACGTCTACACACACATTCACTCATTCACCCATACAATCATTCATACTTACAATCACTCATCTTTACAACACTATCATACGCACTCATACACCTATACAGACACTCACACTCTGCCACTCATCCATGGAGTTACTCACACACCTAGTCAGTCCTGTAAAGAATCAATCACACTTCCATTTTCTAATCTATACAGTTAAACATAGAGCACCTGACATTTTCAAACATATACTAACACATACTTACTCTCTTATACAATCATTGATACAAGTACACATTGATCTGCACAGTCACACACCTCCCAGCCAGCCACACACACACTCAGTCTCCCATACAAATACTTGGGCAATCAATCAATAACCCATATAGTTACTCATATAGCTACTGATCAACACATGCAGCAGTTTACAGAACAACAGACATAATGATGCACAAATTAAGACAGTTTAGTCACTAACCCATGCACTCAGTGAGACACATTTAATCACTCACTCATACATTCAGTCATGCACCTACTAAATCCTTCGTCCAGACACTTATACTTCCACTCATTCTTCAATATGTAAGACATATTTTAACTTTACAGAAACATACAGTCACTGGATGTTGTCATCAGTGATGTCATCAGTGATGTCATTTGAGATGTCATCCGTGATGTCATCAGTGATGTCACTGACCATGTAATGAATGATGTAATATGTGACATCATCAGCAGTGGATTGCGGGTGCGCGATATATAGTTAGTGCAACTAACTATATATGGAATTTCAATGGTTTTGTGTGAGTAAAATAAGGTTTTTTAAATGCTAATTCCTAACTATATATGGTCTATAACCTATGGTTTTTTCAGTGAATTTTCAAGGTTTTGTAAATGCTAATTCCTAACTATATATGGTCTATAACCTATGGTTTTTTCAGTGAATATATATATATATATATATATATATATATATATATTACCTACTGGCGGTCGCCAGTAGGTATATATAGTTAGGATTTTTTCCCTATGGGATTTTTGAAAATTCTATGTCTAATAACTTTGGCGTTTGTGGACGGAATTGGCTGAAATTTTCTGGAAAATGCAACATTTTGTTTCTGAGCAGCCCTTGGAAATTTGGGGGGGGTTTCGTCAAGGGGGGGCCGAGAAAAAAGGGGGTCCCAAAACGTGTTTTTAACATTGAGTTTTCCATAGGGCGGTTGGCCTCACTTTTAGCCCGAACGGCTGAATGGATTTGCATGAAACTTGGCAAAATTGTAGGGACTGGTAGCCCGATGTGCCTTTTCTAGGTCTCAATATATGTGCTCCAGTGGATTTTGAGAAATTAACGTTTAAAAAAAGATATATATCTGTAAGCGCGCTCTGGGCAGCGCTCCGGTCCGCGGACCTTAAGCGTACCGGAACTTCGCGTAGCTAAGCTGATTGGCTCTCCGGTGTCTGTCAACATTCTAAACAGTCCGGAGCGGCCGCCATCTTGTCTCTCGGTAGGATTGAGAGACAAGAGGAGGCCAAAACAAAGGCGAAAATGACCATAAGGGGGCATACTAGATCCTCCCTGACCCCCTAGGTTTAATGTGGAGGTTTTAAAAGGGCCCCGCGGGGCAAAAAAAACAAAAACATTTTTTTGTTTTTTTTGCGTGGGGAGCGCCCGGTCCGCGAACCGGGAAGCGTTCTGGGCAGCGTACTGCAATGAAAAATGAATGATAGACTTTTCAAATGCTGTATGTTAATTGATTGTTGTTTTTGTTGATTATTTTTTATTTTCTTTATTTTTTAAGCATTTTTTTTTATTGTGATTGTGTTTCATAATTTATTAAACTTTCTAACATTTCATTGTCAGAAATTTCATAATTATCATTGAATATACATTGTAGTCTCTGAGGGTGTAAAATGTCCTCATTTTCAAGGAGGTTATCTACTGCTTGTACACATTGCAGTAGTTCTTTGTCTAAAGTTTCATCGAAAAATTCAATATCATTTTCATCATTGATTTCTTGGCTGCTCTCTTGCAGGACAATTTGAAATTCAACTTTCTGTTCGCCTTCCATTTTGCCTGAAATTTAGATTAAAAAAATATATATTAGTAGAGATAGGGCACTGTTGGGATTAATTTTGGGCAGTGTATAGTATCAGAGTGGAAGTAGGAATATAAAAAAGTGTATGTGATTTAACGTAAGTAAATTCATAATTATACAAGAGAAGCCTAACTCCATCCATAACTATAACAGAGAAGTCTATCTAAATCTATAACTACTACAGAGGGATAGTATATAACTATCAGAAAAAGTTTACCATATTAACTTATAGTGCACAATATACTTCAGTTTTAAAAATAAAAACTTACCTTTAGATAGAAGTTGAAGGAATTAGTGAAAATCCTATTGAAATGTACACCAAGAAGTAGTAGTCAAAATGGCTGTGTTTTCTTCTCTTCCTTTATATATATTCAGGTATATAACCAATCAAATGTCAGGTAAAAAAAGTAGAAAATGAAAGTAACATTTTAATTGGTTGTCAATTCCAACACTTCAGATGTGTTTTGTGAAGTAATTTACCTCACGGTATTTAGAGAGGTCTACAGGCTAAATGGCTAAATGGAATTCCAATCAAATTTGTGAAAATGGTAGGGATTGGTATGTAGTATGAGCTAGTCTATATTTGGTGAAATTGTCTCCAGTGGCTTTTCTGTGAACTACTTTCCCACCTTTTTTGGTGGTGCGCTTCCCAGGGAGCGACCCGGTACGCGAACCGTTGAGCGCCCCGGTTCGCGAACCTTAAGCGTAACGGGAGTCCACCATTTTGTGTTTCGGTCGAATTAAGATACAAGATGGAGGGCAAATAATGTTCAGAATGGGTAGAAGGGGGCACGGTAGACTTATCTTGACCCCCTAGGTTTTGCGAGGGTGGCTGAGGAGGCCCATATGTGCGAAAAAAAAACATTTTTTTTTAAAATTTCGCGAGGTTAGCTCCCGGTTCGCGTACCGGGTAGCGCCCCAGGGAGCGTACTTTGTTGAAAATTAGTGAAAAATGTTAGAGTAAAATAATAATTGTGAGTGATCAGATGTAGGGTAGCTCTGAGAAGAGCTTTTGGGTTTATGGTACATTTAGGTACTTATAAGTAGGTACCAATGCACATTCTTAAATTCAGAGTGAAAATTCTGTTGCCCTCATCTGAGAAGTGAACTCCATCTCCTCTGTAGATATCTTGCATGTAGTAACGCAAGTTATTGTTGTACAGGGAGCCCATTCCATGGTCTCTCATGTAAGCTGAAACAGATTTGTTTACATGCTTCCTCGACTTCTGAATTTGTGGACAAAATTGGTTTGACCACCTCCATTTCTGTCTTTGGCATATATTTGAATATACCAAGGCAGTCTGAGGAAAAAGTGCCATTAATTGCTCAAAGGTGTCCTTTAAAAGCATTTCCAGACCTACACCAGTCAAAGTGCCCAAGTCATTACCTCCACAGTGCACAATTAACAGGTCAGGTTTGGGCAAATGCATAAAGGTTTTCACCAATGGTATCAATTGGTGACATTTTAATCCTCTGTGGCCAAACCACTTAATTTCCACATCTTGTAAATTGAGGTTAGGTAAATTCCTGTTTTCAGTGTACCTTTGAGCCCAGTGAATATAACTATGTCCAACAATCCAGACAGAAAACATGGTGAGAGAAGGTTCTCCTGCAGTCAGATGAAGTGTGGCAATGAAATGGCAGTTGAAAAAATGAGAGTTTAAAATGAAAAAAACTGTGGAGTTTCTGTGTTCATGAAGCAGTAACAGTGATTGGTGGATTTTGATTGCTGAAAACAGAAAGTTAGGGTGCACGGATGAGGTTTTTGAAAGATGTATTTTGAATGGTCAATAAAAAATCATTAAATGAAAGAATGCACTGGATATGCAGGTGCACTGAGAGTTCAGAGTTCAATTGCAACATTGTTGTGTGAACTTGCAAACACCAGAAGTCTTCCAAGAGGTGGTTGCCATGCAGAAAAGGCATGAAATGGCAGAGGGGGGAAGGGTTTCCATTTGAAAAAAAGTGAGGGAAGAGTTTTGATTGGGTGACATGAGAGATATGTGTGAAGAATTACAGCATTTCTGTGCTTTTGATAGCTGCAGACTCTGGAGTGCATACCTTTTGCTCTGCTGAAGACAAATTGGTGTGTTTCTGAGACTGTTTTCAAACTCAAAGTATTTGCTAAGGTGAGAAAATATTTCTTTAATTTAGATAGAGAATAGTGTGCTTTAAGGAGAAAATTATGAATTATGTGGCGCAAATTGCTTGTAAATATGCTCCCACCTGTGCAAGGAAAATTTCGATTTTTAATGCTTGTGTTACATAGCCATGTTAAAAGTGATACAAACATGCTGCAAAGGCAATTAAAAAACGCTTTTATGTGTCTTAAGGACATTTTAAGTAATTTTCCCATGTGCAGTGTTTTGAAATTATGATTTGAAAATCGTTTTTGGGGAAAAGGAATTGTTTTTAAATTTATGACAAGGACATAATGGTGTATGCTTCTTTATAAGGCAATTGACTGTCCCTGATGTTATTTTTCCCATTTTAATGTAAGACCTTTCTCTGCGCCGCAAATTGCTTGTAAATATGCTCCCACCTGTGCATGGCAAATTTAGATTTTAAATGTTTGTGTTACATAGCCATGTTAAAAGTGACCCAACCATGCTGGAAAGGCAATAAAAAAACACTTTCATGTGTCTTAAGGACATTTTAAGTAATTTCCCTGTGGGCAGTGTTTTCAAATTATGAATTGAAAATCGTTTTTGAGGTAAAGGAATGTTGTTAAAATTTATGTGCGCCATATGCCCCCAAATTTCTTTTTCAGGGGTGCGGCAGGGTGTTATTGAGACACCCCTACACCTTTGGAAAAATTCCTAATTTGCGATGAGCTAATTGCTAATTGCAAATTGCACCTTCTTTCATATGGGCATCCTGGCGCATGGAAATGAATGGGTAATTTGCAATTAGCAATTTGCTCATCGCAAATTTGGAATGGTAAAGAATCGCTATTTATTCCTTAAAATTCGCTATTTTGGAAATGCAAAATAGTTATATGATACATATGGCGGTTGATGTCTAACAAGATAAGAAGCTTAGGGATAGATTTATGATGACTGGCGCAATGAAGTGGACATCACTTACTTCATTGGTAGAGCTTTACATGTATTATGTCCTCTGTATTCTTCATCAAGCGTAACTTTAATCTGCAATCCTGAGTAGGCCTCACCTTAAACAAACCTCTGGATAGGCCACATCTTATCGTCATCCTGAATTAATCATTTAAAATGCTAGGGACATATTTATGATAGGTGTATGCCTCTTTTGCGCCACTTACAAAACACTGTCCATGGGGAAATGACTTAAAATGTCCTTAAGACACATGAATGTGTTTTTTTAAAGCGTTTGCAATTTTTTTGGGTCACTTTTAACATGGCTATGTGACTCAAACAGTCAAAATCTAAATTCACCATGCACAGGTGGGAGCATATTTACAAGGAATGTGCTCCATGGGGAAAGGTCTTATAATGTAATATGGGAAAAATGACATCAGAGACACTGAAATGCCTTATAGAGAAGCATACACCATTATGTCCTTGTCATAAATTTGCAAACCATTACTTTTCCCCAAAAACGATTTTCAAATCATAATTTGAAAACACTGCACATGTGGAAATGACTTAAAATGTCCTTAATTCAAAATTTGCTATTCCTTATTTTGCGATTGCACTGAAGGATTTGCAAATTTTGCGATTTCTTAAATGCAATGTATCAAACAAAAAATATGTAAAAAAATGACATTAAGGATTTGGAAACTTCCACCAACTTCTAGTTGGTGGTAATTTGTGAATTCTTTTCAAAAAGCTTTTTTTCCAAAAAACAAAAGGTGCCATATGACGCCCATACATGCCCTTAGGGCATGTATGTGCGCCATATGCCCCCAAATTTCTTTTTCAGGGGGTGCAGCAGGGTGTTCTTGAGACACCCCTGCACCCTTGGAAAAATTCCTATTTTGTGATGAGCTAATTGCTAATCGCAAATTGCACCTTCATTCCTATGAGCCTCCTAGCCCATGGAAATGAATGGGTAATTTGCAATTAGCAAATTGCTCATTGCAAATTAGGAATGGTAAAGAATTGCTATTTATTCCTTAAAATTCGCTATTTAGGAAATGCAAAATAGTTTGATGGTACATATGGTGGTTCATCTGTAACAAGATAAGAAGCTTAGGGATACATTTATGATGACTGGCGAAATAAAGTGCAAATCACTTACTTCATTGGTAGGCCTTTACATGTATTATCTCTTCTGTATTCTTCATCAAGCGTAACTTTAATCTGCAATCCTGAGTAGGCCTCACCTTAAACAAACCTCTGGATAGGCCACACCTTATCGTCATCATGAATTAATCATTTAAAATGCTAGGGACAGATTTATGATAGGTGTATGCCTCTTTTGCGCCACTGTGCGTCACTTTTATGATGCAGCGGCGGTGCAAAAGATTTGCTATGAGGCGACAAAATTACAAACTGATGCATTTAGGCAGATATGTCATGGTGTAAAAAAAACGTACCACATGAAACCGATGCAGCAGTGATGCAAAAGATGCACCATGTTGCAAGACAGGCCTCACTTGGGGCCATATGTATCAAGCTAATTAGCATTCACAAAGATCAAAATTCTGCGAATTTCGGCCTTTGCGAATGCTAATTTGACAAATGGTATATATCAAACAAGTTTGATGCAAAATAAGGAATAGCAAAATTTGCTATTCCTTATTTTGCGATTGCACTGAAGGATTTGCAAATTTTGCAATTACTTAAATGCAATGTATCAAACAAAAAATATGTAAAAAAATGACATTAAAGATTTGGAAACTACCACCAACTTCTAGTTGGTGGTAATTTGTGAATTCTTTTCAAAAAGCTTTTTTTCCAAAAAACAAAAGGTGCCATATGACGCCCATACATGCCCTTAGGGCATGTATGTGCGCCATATGCCCCCAAATTTCTTTTTCAGGGGGTGCAGCAGGGTGTTCTTGAGACACCCCTGCACCCTTGGAAAAATTCCTAATTTGTAATGAGCAAATTGCTAATCTCAAATTAAACCTTCATTCCTATGAGGCTCCTAGCCCATGGAAATGAATGTGTAACTTGCAATTAGCAATTTGCTCATTGCAAATTAGGAATGGTAAAGAATTGCTATTTATTCCTTAAAATTCGCTATTTAGGAAATGCAAAATAGTTTGATGGTACATATGGCGGTTCATCTGTAACAAGATAAGAAGATTAGGGATAGATTTATGATGACTGGTGCATCACCAGGGATGTGTCAGTCATCCTGTGCCACTGTTCCGCCACCCATGGTGTGCTGCATTTACAATGCGGGGCATCATGGGGCAAAAATGGCACAGATGCGTGATGTATCTGTGATGTAAAGGTAGTGATTGCTGGAGTTGTATCGCAAGTGCGATGCAGCTCAAGCAAGGCTCAGGGGTGCCCCATCTCCACAATGTTGCGTCAAGACCTATGCCTGCTTAAAGCAGGCGCAGGGTTTTGACGCAGTTTTCTCCTATCTGATTGTAAATACGGCACACCATGGGTGGCAGAGCAGCGGTGCACGTTAACTGGTGCATGCCTGGGGATGTGCCATTTAACATAAATCTGCCCCTTTACATTTAAGTATGTGCAGGACACACAGAGTCGGTGAGGCTTATCCAAGGTTAAGAAGAGATGAGTCCTGTTCACTGAAAAATTAGACATAGTCTTCACCTGATCAGCATTGCTGGACATGGCTAAATAATAGCTGCAAAATATTACTCTTGTTAAACAATTTTACTATTATAATCTCTGAGATTTGTCTCTTACTCTGCAACATCTCATTGTTGTTATCTTTCTTTAAAGATAAAGACAACATCAACATGAGTGACAATCTGCAATCAGTTGATTTTGACCTCATCATTGAACTTGTAATTGAAACATCAGTGGATGTTGATCCATTGGATGATTTAAATCCTGAGGATGAAGAAGAGCGTGATGAGGATGCAGATTTGTCCGAATTATATGACATAGGGTGGGAAGCTGACCTGCTTGAGCCTATGGAAATATAAACATTTATTTTTAAAATGTATAATTAATAAAAAGTAAAAATGTAAACCGTTTAATTTAAAAATAAAGACACCTTCAAAAACAGGTTATGTGTAGTGTCTTCAATAAAATATTAAAATATGCTCATAAAATTAGATCAGATTCACATATAAAATAGCACAGGTAACATAAATATAAATGTCATTTCTTTTCTGCTATTTCTGTATTGTAAATTTGCCAAGGACTAAAAAATCTTCTATTTAAAATGTCAAGTAGTGTGTTAAGTTTTTGATCATTGTTATTGATTTACTGTTTGGTAATAGTGGTTAATAACATTTTTTATTATATTTTACCACAGATTCAACTGCAGATCATTTCAAGATTTCACCATGCCAACAATAGAAAGACAGAGAAAGGCTGCAAAACGTCAAAGACAGCAGGTGAAACAAAATAAGCAGCAGTCCTCTAACAAAAAGATTTGTCAAGTCACGAAGAAAGCACCGGGTAAGAGCACAAAATATTTCATAAGAAATATGTGTAGTAAAAAAAATATTACTACAGAAAATGTTTCAGTCCATAAAAAGATAAGCAAATCAAATGGAAAGGAAAGGCCAATCAAAAATGTTACTGCTAGAGCAAGAGATAACTCTGTGCATGATAGTAGAAGGAAACAACAGTTTAGGGACATTCGTAAACGAATGTTCCGCAACAGGATAATTGGCAATTTGTTAAAAAATATTAAGAAAGGTCAACAGAAACTGGTTTTTTATAAGAGAAAAAAAAAAGTTGAGAAAGTTATTGATCAGGCATTTGAAATTAAACGTAAGTTATTTATTTTGATAATCAATAGAATTAGGAAGCTAAACAAGGCAATTTATGATTTCAAAAGAAATAGTAGATGGAAGAGAATAGTTAATCGTAGTAATTTTTGTGAAGTTTTTTCTGGAGAATGGATGCATAGTTCAAGCTGTGAGGCATTTTTTAATGAGGAGAGTTATTTCCAGGATAATGATTTGGTGCATGCAGTTGACACCAGTGGTCGTGCTTATGAAGTGAAAGATGGTTGTCCAGTTGAAAAAGAAAAACTTGTGACAACAGAGGCAGAAGAGGTGTTAGGTAATGAGGTTTTAGGAAGACGTGCTAAGGGTCCTGTGTACACCTGGAAGTGTAGTAGTATTTGCAGTGTGCGACAGGATTCCATCAATTTGCTTTGTGATTTTGTACGGTCATTTAATAAGAAAAGTTTGAAGCAAAAAATGAAGTTGTTGCAAGAATTAGATCCTTGCAGAGTGAGAGAAGTGACAGGTTTGCATGGTCATTCACTGGCTTGTCTTTCCAGGAGAGTATGCCAGAGTGTTTTTCATCATTTCAGGATGCTAGCAGTGCATCATAATAAAGTGAGGAAATTAGTTAGAATGTTGTATTATGCTAAGAGTCCAGCAATTATGCTTAAACAATTATGCGCTGCTCTTTTGCATGGTTCTGAAATAGATGTGAAGAACATATGTGAAGAAATTGAGTTTTGTTACTTTGGAAGTAAAGAGGAGAATGTTGAAATTGACCCAGAAGAAGAGGGTAATGTGGAAGATAGTGTACAGGTTTCCAGTACAGATAATTTCCAGAGGGAAATTGCGACGTTTCAGGTGAAATCAAGTGAGAGGCCTAATTTCACTTGTGTGTGTTGTCGACGCACTTATTATAAGAATCAGACTAAGTTAGTGGATTTATATGCAAAAAGTGAAAGGGAAAATAATAGTGAATGGAAGGATTTTGCAACATACTTGATGGTAGAAAATTGTTTTGATTTGGGATTTGATCAACGTGTGTGTACTTATTGTTGTTGCAAATTAAATCAAAACCAGATGCCTGCTAGAGCAGTTCATAATAATCTGGAATTGGTTGAGATTCCTTCTGAATTGAAGGATTTAAATACTTATGAATCTATTTTGATTCAAAGTATCCATCCCTTTCAGGCTATTGTAAGAATGGAGCCAAAGACAGGGAAATTGCCTCCATCAGATTTACAGAGAGGATTAAAGGGAAGAGTTGTTTATTTGCCTCTAGATTTGAAGAAAAACATCAACACAATTGGAGTAGAAAAAGTGGAAGAGGAACCTCTGGTTATCTTAGTTAATGGGGTTCCGACAAAGAATAAGAAAATATGGCAAGATTTAGTAGATGTTAGGAAAGTTAAAAAGGCAACATTGTATTTGAAAAAAAATAATAAATACTATAAGAATGTATATGTTGCAGAAGAGGAAGTAAGTGAGGAAGAGGATAGCGATTTGTGTGCTGGTCAAATTGAGAAAGTAGAACCCTCTACTAGTGAAGAAATATATGAACATTATAGTGTTCATCCTTTGCATTCCAAGGAAGTCATGGGGAATGCTATTGAGTTGTTTCAAATGAAACAAGCCAAAGGGAGTCCCATTAGTGTTTGGGAGGAAAGTTTGGAAGCTCGGTGTTTCCCACAGCTTTTTCCAACAGGTCAGGGAGGAAGATATGATGAGCGACCTCATCAAATTCCTGCTTCTGAATACCGGACTTTGCGATTGTATGCAGGAGATGCTAGGTTTCGACAATGCATTCCCTATTTGTTTCATCTCCTGTTTGAAAGCGATCTGTCTGGACTGTCATATGCAGTGAACCACATCTTGAAAAGTGGTATACACATGCAAAACATCTCGGCAAGTGACTTTATGGATAAAGTCAATGTCCAAGACAGTATTTTGGATTCTCACCTGATTAATCTCATGGCGTGTCAGCGTGGTACTAATGAGTACTGGTACCGTCGTCATGGTGATTTAAAATGTATGCTGAGGAACTTAGGTACTCCCACATGGTTCCTCACTCTGAGCTGTGCCGAGTATGGCTGGGAAGACTTACTTGAATTTCTACGAGAGGCAAATGCTAACGTAGATAACATCGAATTCAAGACACCCGGAGAACTGTGCTCTTTGGATCCAGTCAATGTATGTAGGTACTTCAATCATAGATTTGAAGCTATGATGTCTTTCATCATGAATAAGAAGAATCCACCTCTTGGAGAGGTGTTGGATTTGTTCTGGAGAAAGGAGTACCAAGCAAGAGGTGCTCCTCATATACATATGTTGCTGTGGATCAAGGATGCACCTAAATTTGGAACGGATCCAGAAGACTCAGTGATGAGTTTCATCCAACAGTATTCTACGTGTGCTGTTCCAAACGCAAAGGAGAAGAAAAGCCTAAGAGAAAAAGTTCTGCGTTTCCAAAGCCATCGATGTGGAAAGTACTGCCGTCGTAAATTCCGAAACAAGGACAAGTTCTACACCAAATGTCGTTTCGGTTTTCCACGACCGGTGATTTCTAAAGGAAGAGTAAACAGTTTGATGTCTTCGCTGCGACATAATGTCATGAAGAAATCACCTAAAAACACATACAATTTGAAGAGGAACGAAGAGTCCAAGTACATCAACGACTACAACCCGGTGATTTTGTCCATGTGGAATGCTAACATGGATATACAGTTTGTGGCTGATAACTGTATGGCTGTGGCTCGGTATGTGACGTCTTACATCACCAAAAAAGAGAAGACAGAATTGAAGGATATGTGGGAGGACATTTCCCATGAAAAGAGCCTCAGCAAGAAGTTGTACAGTTTCAGTCTGAAGATGTTGTCGCATCGAGAAATTGGAGCTTACGAATGCTCTGACCGGTTGTCTTCAGCAAGTCTCTATGCCAAGTCCAGGAGTATCGTTTGGGCGAGTCTTGGTCTTGCTGCAACGCGTAATCGAGTTCTGAAACCTGTGCGGGAAATTGAGTATTTGGCGGAAAAGGAGCCAAACAGTACCGACATTTTGAAGACCAACATGTTGGATACATATTATCCAAATAGAAGCAGTCACCTCGACAATGTTTGTCTGTATGAGGTTCTTCAAAATTACATATTCAAGAGGAACATCAAAGAAGATACTGAGAAAGGAGTGTATGCTGTAATAGGAAGTGAGGGATGTCTGGTCAAGCAAAGAAAATGCCACTTGGTAAACCATCGAAAATTGAGTGGCGAATCTCCTGAAAAAAAGGAGTTTTTCTATTTAGCACTTTTGCAACTTTTCAAGCCTTGGCGTGCAGAAGAGGAACTGCTTGGAGATTTCCTCTGTTACGAAGACTCTTTCAATGCCGCCAAGGAGACCATAGAATGTCCTGCTTTTCCCAAATATGTAGAAATGTTGAATGCGGAAATTGAGCAGGAAGCAACGATTGCAGCCGAGATTGCCAGAGACAGTTCTCAGGATAGTCAGAGTTCTGCTTCATTGAGTCAGGATCCACTAGGAGGACCTGTTATCGAAAATGAAGCTGCCACTGCCATGAATGAAGTGGAAAGAGCCATGGCACATGCTCAGGAGGATGCGGTTAACTTAGAAGAGTTGGAAAGACAACTCAACGTTGAGCAGAGGAAAATATATGACGAAGTTACCATGCAAATTGATCATGGATTAAGTCATGACAAGAAAGAGTGCTCATGTACGTCGTTGAAGCCTGTCCGACTGTACGTGAGTGGAGAAGCGGGAACTGGAAAAAGTTTCCTCATTAAAGCAATTTCATGCTATTTGCAGGAAAGGACAGAGTCATCGCTGTCTTGTGTTGTCACCGCTCCAACTGGACTGGCAGCACATAACATTAAAGGGATTACTTTACATCGTTTACTGATGCTGCCAGTGGAGCATGACAACAAATTACAATATCACAAGCTATCTGGAGATGCTTGTTTTGAAGTTTCAAGAATCTTGAGGAAAATGAAACTTCTTATCATTGACGAAGTAAGCATGGTTTCCAATGTCATGCTTGCCTTTGTGCATTTGAGAATGCAAGAAGTTCTCAAAACACAGAGTATGATGTGTTATTTGGTGGCAAACACATCATTGTTTTCGGAGATCTTCTGCAGCTGACACCAGTGAAAGGGCAACCTGTGTTCAAAATGCTCACGCATGAAGATACCAGGAAGTGCCTAGGCAGCATTGGCAACGTCAATATATGGTTAAACTTCAATTATGCTGAACTGCATGAAAATATGCGTCAGGCGAAGGATGAAGTTTACAAGACTATTCTACAAGATGTTAGAATTGGAAAAGTGTCCGAGCATGGGAAAGAAGCTTTACATGCACGATTACTGTCAAATTTATATCCAGAACAAGATGTTGTGCCTGAGAATATTTTTCAGAAAATTACTGATAAGAAATCTGGAATATGTTTGATGCCAACTCTTGCAGAATGTGCCAAATTCAACAACAAAATGTTGCATTTAGAAAAGCAAGAGATTGTGAAACTGGAAGCTATTGACAGAGTAGAGCATATGGGATCAACAATTATTTTGTCTGAGAATCTGAAAACAAAATTGGATTCATTAGAGAAGAGTATATCTAAAACTGCAGGTTTTGAAAAGACTCTGAATGTGTGCTTGAACTGCCGTATAATTTTAAGAAGGAATTTACATGTTGAAAGAGGTCTGGTAAATGGATCAATGGGTAATGTTGTTGATTTTGTAAAATACAGAAATAGAGATGGAATTGAATTTAAAAAAATTAAATTTGATGGCATTGAGGAAGTACAGCTAATTGGTCGTTGCTCTGCTAGATTTTTGCTTGTAAAAGACTTATATGTTCGCCGTAAGCAGTTTCCTGTTTGCTTGGCATATGCGGTGACAATCCATAAATCGCAAGGTTTAAGTGTAGACAGTGCATTGGTGAATATTGGCAGTTCTGTGTTCAAGGAGGGTATGGCATATGTGGCATTGTCACGAGTTAGAACTTTATCGGGATTGTACTTGATTGAGTGTGATGTCACAAACATTTGTGCTGATCTAGATTGTGTTAAGGAATACAATAGGTTAAGAAGAGAGTATGCGCCACATTTGCCTCAGTATCCTTTGTTTGAGAAACGTGTGGTAGGCCGGAAACGAAGAAATGTGACCAATACTGGGGAGGTTGTAGCAAAAAGACGAAAAGTCGATGAACCTAAAATTACAAGCAGAAACAAAAAGGATTCTGTTGAAGATGTTGTTGGTTTTCAATTTGAAAACAGTTCTGGTGTCAACTGCTATGCTAATGTAGTGGTTAATGTTTTGTTTTCTCTAGAAAATGTAAAAGAAGAGATTGTGGTCAATTCTGATCAAAGATTTTGCAGTTTGTTAAATTCTGTGTTAGAGAAATGTAGCACTGATAGAATAAACATAGAAAGTGTGTCTGAAATTCGAAATCTGTTAGACAGATGTTCAGGCCAAACACAATTCTCTCAAAATATTCAGCAAGATTGTCAGGAGTTTTTAATGTATATGCTTGATGTATTACATGCTGAAGGTGTAGATGTAGATCAGCTGTTTGGGCTTTCTTATCAATGGCAGCATGACTGCGAGAACTGTATGGTATCAAGTACTACTAGTGTAGACTCAGAAAGATTTATATATTTAACTTTGCCAGACAGTAAATCAGTCTCCTTTAATAAGCTAGTAAAAGCAGCTGATCACAACATGGAGTGTAGTCAATGTAAATCTGAAATGATGTCCACATTATTTATACGAACATATGGCCAGTATGTCATTTTAATGTTCCAACGATGTAGGCCTGATGGAACAAAATTGACAACTTTAATTAAAAATTTTGTAGCTTCGCAGTTGTCAATATCAGGAAGGACTTTTGTAACTGCAGCAATTATATATCATGACGGCCCTTCAATAACATCAGGACATTACACAGCTTATTTAAAGTCTAGAAATGGCTGGTCATTCTGCAATGATTCTGTTTTAATTTTCAAAAAAAAATTGCCGTATGACCTTAAAAACTCTTACCTGGTGTTTTTAAAACCAAAATTTTAGGGAAATAATCTCGGGATGTGCTCTGTGGAATTTCAAGAAGTTCTAATGGCTCCTACACAATTTGGCCTTGAGGATAAGTGTAGTTCAGAGACATAACTTCTAACCATAGGACTGGACGTCATGGAGAAATACGTGCACTTTGAATGAGTTCAGAAAAACTGTTTCTTTTTATAAGCTAATTGAAGCAGCCAATCAAAACATGGAGTAGAGGGAATGTAAGTCTGCAATGCTGTCTACTGTTTTACATTGCTTTGTGATTAAAAGTGATGTAGAGAATTAAATAATTGTAGTAGTCATAGAGGTAGTGTAAGTCTGCTTCATAGTAAGCAGTATCAGTGTCATAGGAAATGTAGAACATGACTGAGCAAGAAGGGGAAGATATTACTATTCCAGGATTGTGAAAATGATCTTCAACATTTTAATTCTGAAAGTTGCGGAAATGCCAAATGACGGGATTGGCTTACAAGAAATCCAAGAGTTATAAATGGCTCTGACCAGATTTGGCCTTGTGGAAACTTGTGGTAGAGAGCAAGAAGTCATTTATTGCATGTAACGTGTTTTTAAAAACGATGGAGATTTTCTTTCAGAAAGTGGCGGGCTGAAAGTAATAACAGCACAAAAGAGTGTAAGCTGTTCATAGGACATCCTTGGACGTCATGGAAAGTAAGTTAACTTTAAGGAGTTCTGAATTTTGATTTCTTATGTTGTATGGGTTTTTTAAACACAATCATTTTGATTGTGTTTTTTTTCCCCGCTGTTATATGATGAATACCTTCAAGTCACTGTTTTTAGTGAATTTTGATACATTCTGAGAACAGCAAAAATAAACCATTTAACATGTATAATTAATTCTGTACTGTTTGCATTTATGATGTATATGTAGAACTGTGTAGGAGGCATGGAGAAGGTGAGGCTTCTGTAAGTGTCAAAGTTGTTGCATGCAGTGCTGCACTTCTGCGTATTCTTTCATATGCTAGACTACATCTGCACAATGAGATACCTAAGCAAAGGAAACACAAGTGATGTGATTGTGAAATGAGCAAAATAAATTGCACGTATTTCAATTACACCACCTGTGTTTCCTATCATTACGAATCACATTGTGCAGATCAAGTTTAGGTCTGTCCAGGGAAACATAGGAGGTTTGGACTTTGTTGAAGAGTGCAGTGGACATGACTCACTTCATTGGTAGACCTTCACATGTATTATCTCCTCTGTACTCTTCAACAAGTGTAAATCTCATCTGCAACCCTGAGTAGGCCTCACCTCAAACAAACCTCTGGATAGTAGACATCTTATTGGCATCCTGAAGCAATTATTTAAAATTTTAGTGTCTTGCGACACTTTTCTGAAACAACAGCAATGCAAAAGATGCACCATGTTTTAAGATAGGCCTCACTTCATCTGCATCAAGATACTGTTAGTTTAAAATGTATATCTTTAGGACTGTGTAGGGGGCCTGGAGAAGCAGAAGCTTCTGTAAGTGTCAAAGTTGTTGAAAAACTGTTTGTCCTTCAATCTTTTCCCTTGTCTTTTCTAATTTTTAAATACATGTTCTAAAAAATTTTCAAATGTTTGTTCTCTCTTTCACAGATTGAAAGTATAAAAACAAAAAGTGAGTAATTTAACGACAATTATAAGGTAAATATTTTGTACTCTTTTCGTTACATTTCTATCACATTTAACTACTATTAGTTCCACTGCTTCATTTCTTTAACCCTCAGTTTCCTGCCTTTGCTACTTCCCTCATTCCTTTCTCTATTACCTACTTACTCAACTCCTTCCACTCTTTTTCTCAGTCCCTCTCTTCTCATAGTTCCTCACTCTTGTTCACTCACTCCGTCTCTATTACTCTTAGTGTCTTTGACTGATCACTCTATCACTACTTGTTCATAATGCTTTCTCTGTGTAGTTGAAGCACACTAAGGGGAATATTATGAACACAGCCAATAAAATTATTGCTCTTTTTATTGGCAGAAAACTGGTGCAAAAGTGGTTTTAGCGGCAGTTTTCTGCCACAAAAGCAGCTTTAGCGACACATTTCTGCCAATAAAAGCTGCAAAACTTTTATTGCCTATGTTGATGATATGGCTCTATGTTACTTACATTTCTTTGCTGTTTCAATTAATCTTTTTCTGTTATTTTTTGTTTTCTGTTTTCTATTTTTTCTCTCTGTTATTCCTCATGTTTTAATCTTATTTTGAACATTCACTCACATTCTCCAAGAAACTCTTCTTTGTTAATGTTATACTCTCTTTTTTTTTCTTTCACTTCGTTATCTATTTTGTTTTTCACAATTATACCCTCTTCTGTCTTTTCTTCGGTAAATAGATCTATTAAACAGTATCTCTTCTTTACTCCCTATAGCTGTCTTTCTTTTAACATCACTCTCTGTTTACTTTCCTTATACTTACACTTTTTTTTTTTTTTTTTTTTTTTTGGTTAGCTCCCGGTCCGCGTACCGGGAAGCTAACCCGGGAGCGAACCAAAAGAAATAGAGCTTGCCAGAGTGCTAAACATTCTAGCAATTTTTTTTGAAAGGGAAGGTAGTTCTGAAAAGAACTTTTTTTTTAATATTTTTGTTGTTTTATATTTTTTTTTTATTTTTTGAACATTTTTTGTTTTTTTTGTATTTTTTGAACGATTTTATATTTTTTTTGGTTTTTTTTGGGGGGGGGAAACAACAAAAAACAGGCGTTGAAAAGGGCTCAACAGGAGCAAAAAAAAATTACTGGGGGCGGTTAGGGCAATCATGGTGTTCATACGCCAGGTTGAGTGCATTGATGCTCATGTTGCCACAAGCTAATAATGCACGACAGTGCATACATAAGTGAATCATGTGCCCAAAATTTTCTTGAATATTTGGCACAGTTTCCCGTGCCTCTTCTGGTGTTAGAGAAATCGGTATTGTTGGTCTGGCCACAGGAGTTGGTCTTGGATTGTCCTGCATATCCCTTATTTCCGCCCGGCTGTAATTTAGTGGATGCTTCCTTGTCATGTGCCTGTGCATTGTGTGATTTCCATAGCTATATTTTTTGTCCGTCCCTCTGGACAATTGTTCTTTGCATATGCGGCAGGTGACATACCTCGCATTGACTTTTTTTTGGCCACGAGGGATCGAATAAAACTGCCAGATGAAACTGGCTTTCTTTCTGGAAACCCGGGGCACCTCTTCTAAGAACTGTGGTTCTTCTCCCTCCTCATCCATTTCTTCATCTTCCTCCTCAGTGTTGGTAATGACCTGGGGAGGTGGTCCTCTCTTCCCATGAGGAGGTGGAGGTGGTGGTGGGGGTCCACCAGCTGAAGCTACCAATGAAGCCATTTTCCAACAAGCAAAATAGGTCTTCCTCTCACAATGATGAAAGTCAGAGTGAGGAAAGAAGGAGGGGTTTTCATCATTTGGGAAAAACAATACTTCTCAACCAATGAAAAGTGTTATTTTTAGGTCACCTGACCTAGCCTTACATCATTATGAAACCAAAAGTGAAATGAACCAATGAAAAGTTTTATTAACAAGTCACATGACCTCTCACGCTCATGTTACGCGCTGCGGAACGCGCCCCGGTTAGCTTCCGGGTCGCTAAGCTTCGCGCCCCGGTCCGCGCCCCGGGACACTTCCGGGTGCGCTAACACGGTACGTCACAAGACGCATTACGCGGCAACGCGATATGTCGCGTTTTCGCGACGCGCCGCGGATCGCTTCCGGGGAGCTGCGTTTCGCGCCTCGGTCCGCGCCCCGGGGCACTTCCGGGTGCGCTAACGCAGTACGTCATAAGACGCATTACGCGGCAACGCGATACCGTCACTATGTTGATTTTTTACCGGTTCGCGGACCGGGTCGCGGCATCAAATTGAGCTAACAGGAAGCTTCCCGGTCCGCGGACCGGGAGCGAAACAAAAAAAATATTTAAAAAAAATTATTAATAAACATATAAAATATATTTTTGGATTTAAATAAGAATACATTTTACAGCTATAGATATTTGCTATTAAAAAACCATTGAAATTTACTGAAAAAACCATAGGTTATAAACCATATATAGTTAGGAATTAGCATTTACAAAACCTTGAAAATTCACTGAAAAAACCATAGGTTATACACCATATATAGTTAGGAATTAGCATTTTTTAAACCTTATTTTACTCACACAAAACCATTGAAATTCCATATATAGTTAGTTGCACTAACTATATATCGCGCACCCGCAATCCACTGCTGATGATGTCACATATTACATCATTCATGACATGGTCAGTGACATCACTGATGACATCACTGATGACATCTCAAATGACATCACTGATGACATCACTGATAACAACATCCAGTGATTTTATGTTTCTGTAAAGTTTAAATATGTCTTACATATTGAAGAATGAGTGGATGTATAAGTGTCTGGACGAAGGATTTAGTAGGTGCATGACTGACTGTATGAGTGAGTGATTAAATGTATCTCACTGAGTGCATGGGTTAGTGACTAAACTGTCTTAATTTGTGCATCATTATGTCTGTTGTTCTGTAAACTGCTGCATGTGTTGATCAGTAGCTATATGAGTAACTATATGGGTTATTGATTGATTGCCCAAGTATTTGTATGGGAGACTGAGTGTGTGTGTGGCTGGCTGGGAGGTGTGTGACTCTGTGCAGATCAATGTGTACTTATATCAATGATTGTATAACAAGGTAAGTATGTGTTAGTATATGTTTGAAAATGTAAGGTGCTCTATGTTTAACTGTATAGACAAGAAAATGGAAGTGTGATTGATTATTTACAGGACTGACTAGGTGTGTGAGTAACTCCATGGATGAGTGGCAGAGTGTGAGTGTCTGTATAGGTGTATGAGTGCATATGATAGTGTTGTAAAGATGAGTGATTGTATGTATGAATGATTGTATGGGTGAATGAGTGAATGTGTGTGTAGACGTAGGAATCAGTGAGTACATATGTAGTAACTAGTATTGGTGTGTCAATGGTTTCAAAAATTATACTCTGTATTTAACACTGGGTGAAACAGAGGTTATATTAAAATGTGAGGAGATGCATTGTATTGTCACATGAATGATATCATCAGTGATGTGGTCATTGATGTCAAATGAGATGTCATCAGTGGAGTCATCAGTGATGTCATTTGAGATGTCATCAGTGATGTCATCAGTGATGTCACTGACCATGTCATGAATGATGTAATATGTGACATCATCAGCAGTGGATTGCGGGTGCGCGATATATAGTTAGTGCAACTAACTATATATGGAATTTCAATGGTTTTGTGTGAGTAAAATAAGGTTTAAAAAATGCTAATTCCTAACTATATATGGTGTATAACCTATGGTTTTTTCAGTGAATTTTCAAGGTTTTGTAAATGCTAATTCCTAACTATATATGGTTTATAACCTATGGTTTTTTCAGTGAATATATATATATATATATATATATATATCTGTCACTTGGCTCCCTTTCCCCTCGGTAGGCGCTGCTTTGCTCGGTCGCGTTACCCCTGCGGATGAGCCAGCCGCTCGAAAATTACAACCAGTTTCCCCGGTACCGGGGAGGGTGGGGTCGCAGAAAAAACGGAGTACAATCGCTAATTTCAATTTCTTGTTGCTTTATTCATAATCCATGGGGGGTCAAAGAAACAAAACAACCGACGCGTTTCGGCAGCGTCCGCTGCCTTGGTCACGGTCACTGACCGTGACCAAGGCAGCGGACGCTGCCGAAACGCGTCGGTTGTTTTGTTTCTTTGACCCCCCATGGATTATGAATAAAGCAACAAGAAATTGAAATTAGCGATTGTACTCCGATTTTTTCTGCTACCCCACTCTCCCCCGTACCGGGGAAACTGGTTGTAATATATATATATATATATATATATACACAAATATATATATATATGTATATATATATATTACCTACTGGCGGTCACCAGTAGGTAGTTATAGTTAGGACCTAGCTACCATAGGAAATCCGCAACATTCTATTGGGAATAACTCTGGCGCCGGTTGAGGAATTTGCGTGTAATTTTCCAAAATTTTGGCCAGCTCTGCTCCGCTCCTTCCCCGTAAGTTTCGGAGGGGATTCGTGAAGTGGGGGCTGAGAAAAAAGGGGGGTCCCAAAACGTGTTTTCCAAATGTTCATTTCCATAGGGCGTTCTGACATGTCTACAGACCGAACCGCTGAACGGAATTACGCCAAACTTTGCAAAATTGTAGGGACTGGTACGCAGATGTGCCTTTGCTATATTTGGTGAAAATTGCTCCAGTGGTTTTTGCGAAAATGAACTTCAAAAACACATATATATCTATAGGCGCGCTCCGAGCGCTCACCGGTACGCGTACCTGGGAGCGCACCCGGCGCGCCACGGGAGTGCGCGAGAGGAAAGCTGATTGGCTGTCGGATGTCTGTCAACATTCTAAACAGTCCGGAGAGTCCGCCATATTGTGTCTTGGTAGAATCGAGACACAAGAGGTGAAAAAAAAGGGGAAATGAATAAAAGGGGGCAGGGTAGACACTCCCTGACCACCTAGGTTTTCTGAGGGGGGCCTAGAAGGATCCCTGACCACCTAGGTTTTCTGAGGGGGGTCTAGAAGGACCCGAAGGGCTTAAAAACATTTTTTTTGTTGCAATTTTCACGGGGTAAGCGATGGGTGCGTTCCCAGGTGCGCTCTCCGGTACGCGCACCCAGAGCGCACCACAGGGAAAAACATTGAAAGAAAATAGAGTAAAAATAAGAATTTGGAGTGCTTAGAGGTAGGGTAGCTCTAAAAAGAGCTGTTGTGTTATGTGGGTGATTTAAGTACCTACAAGTAGGTACCGATGCAGAGTCTAAAATTCACTTCAATACAATCACTTCCCTACTACTTCATAAATTAGAAATAAAAATGAATAATATGTCAACAAATTTTGAATTTGTAAATATTAATTTATTGTTCAAATTTTCATAATTTAATAGAACTTGTAGCATCTGGAATTTCCTCTTCAATCATATGATCAGGAATGTCCTCATTATAAGTGTGCCATGATGAATGTTGGAATTCTATTGTATCCAAACATTCAATTAATTCTTCGTCAAGAGATTCATCCCAAAAATTATTTATGTTATCTCCTCCTTGTGATAAAATGGTGTTGTCGATATCCGTGACATTTTCAATTTCAATCAATGTAGTTGAAATTTCAAAAGAAATTTCCTTGGTCTCCTCATTCTGATTCATTTAAATTTCAAATTTCTTGCTGTAAATTGCAGAAAAAAGGAATCACTTTCATTTATTGTTTTTAGTAATACGTAATATAAATGTAGCTTAATCAAGTGTTTAGTTCTTTAAAATTAATTGGGTAGTGTATAGTATCAGGCAGGAACTAGAAATATAAAGCACTGCATGTGATGAAGCTTATCTTAACCCATAATTATAACAGAAGGACTGTAAATAACTAACAGAAAACATTTTCAAAATTATCTTAAAGTGTACAACATAGTTCCCCTTACAAATTAACAACTCACCTTTTTGAAAGTAGAAGAGTTAGTACTGTGTAATTCAAAGTCCAGCAATTGAGCACCCAAAATTTCTCTCAAAAGTACCTCAGACAGGAGTATCACAAAATGGCTGTGTTTTCCTCTCATTTAAGATATATACATAACCAATCAAACTTCATCACAAACAAATTCAAAACTAAAGTAATATTTTGATTGGTTCTAAATTTCTATACTTTCAAATGTGTTTTCCCCATGCAATTTTCCATAGGACATTTAGACACGGCTACAGCCCGAACGGATGAATGGAATTACACCAACGTTGGCAAAATGATAGGTACTGGTATGTAGTAGGGCCTGTTCTATATTTCTTTGAAATTGCTCCAGTGGTTTTTATGAAAAGCAACTTCACAAAAACATATATATCAATAGGCGCGCTCCGAGCGCTCACCGGTACACGTACCGGGGAGCGCACCCGGCGCGCTACTGGAGTGCGCGAGCGGAAAGCTGTCGGTTGTCTGTCAACATTCTTAACAGTCCGGAGAGTCCACCATCTTGTGTCTCGGGAAAATCGAGACACCTGAGGTGAAAAAAAAAGGGGGAAATGATTAAAAGGGGGCAGGGTAGACACCCCCTGACCCCCTAGATTTTTTGAGGGAGGCACATGACCAGGATGTTACATGTAATCTAACATGTCTGTCTCTGCAAGCAGTATGTGTGACTCTGCTCATATTATTTCCCTGACTCTACAGGCCAAACACAGGCCACCTATATATGAGCAAGACATAACATTAATTTCTCATTACATGTAACATCCTGGGCATGTGCCTAAGATCACACTGTGAGTGAAGCTTGAGTCACCCATCAGTGTGATCTTAGGCACATGACCAGGATGTAACATGTAATCTACCATGTTTTTTAAAAACATGTACTTTCATATTTTTAAAGATATCAACTAAGCATATTATTCACCCAGATCCATTTAAAATCAAGCTTGACTCATAGTGTGATCTTAGGCACATGACCAAAATGTTACATATAATCAATATACCATCTCTGTCTCTGCATGACCAGGATGTTACATGTAATCTAACATGTCTGTCTCTGCAAGCAGTATGTGTGTCTCTGCTCATATTATTTCACTGTCTCTACAGGCCAAAAACAGGCCACCTATATATAAGCAAGACATAACATTAATTAGTAAATCGTTTTTGACACAAAGCAAAGCACATGTAATTTAAATCAGCCTTTTGTTGTATACTAGTGTTTATATCGTTTACTTATTGTAATTGCTATGTAATATGTTTGTAGTGGTCTATAATATGTTATTTTTTCTTTACCACAGATTATTATCATCTATACAAAGAAAGAAAAATATGCCATCCAAACAAAGACGTGAAAAACTTTATAAAAATAATTTAAGGTCTAAGGAAAAAGAAAAACAAGACTCAACCAAAACAAAATCTTCAGAGAAAAAAAATAATGCTCCTGGTAAGCAAACTAAACATTTTCTCAGGAACTTATTGAAATGTCAAAAAAAACGTGTGTTTTCAAACAAGAATAAGATACCTGTAATTAGAAAGAAGACAGTGTGTCCCTTTAAAAATGTTAGACCTGTACAAGGAGATGATATTGTCTATAACAAAAGAAGGAGAAATCAATTTATTGAAATTCGTAGACAAATGTTTTATAACAGAATTATATCTAATTTATTAAAAAATGTAAAGAGGTATCAAAAAAAGACCGCTTTTTACAACAAAAAAAAAACATAGTTAAGATTGTGGATGAAGCATTTAAAGTGAAAAATAAATTGTTTAGTTTAGTAATGAATAGAATTCGTACACTCGATAAGGTAATCAATGTGTTCAAATCAAAATGTAAGTGGCGGAGAGTAATTAATCGGACTAATTTTTGTGATGTTTTTTCTGGAGAATGGAAGCATAGTTCAAGTTGTGAGCCATTTTTTAATGTAGAAAGTTACTTTCAGGATAATGATTTGGTGCATGCAGTTGGCACCAGAGGTCGAGCATATGAGGTGAAGGATGGTTGTCCGGTTGAAAAAGAAGAGATTGTGCCTAGAAATACAGAAGAGGTGTTAGCTGATGAAGTTTTAGGGAGATGTCCTAAGGCTCCAGTGTATACTTGGAATTGTAGTAGTATTTGTAGTGTGCGACAGGATTCAATTGATTTGTTTCGCACTTTCTTACGGACATATACTAAGAAAAGCGTGAAACAAAAAATTAAAATTTTACAAGAGTTAGATCCTTGTAGAGTGAGAGAAAAAACAGGTTTGCAAGGGCATTCACTGGCTTGTCTTTCAAGAAAAGTATGTCAAAGTGTTTTTCACCATTTTAGGATGTTAGCAGTGCATCATAATAAAGTGAGGAAATTAGTGAGAAGGTTGTATTATGCAAAAAGTCCAGCACTTAAACTAAAACAGTTAAACAGTGCTCTTTTGCATGGAACTGAATTAGATGTCAAAAACATTTGTGATTAAATTTAGTTTTGTTACTTTGGTGAAAAAGAGGTCAGTGCAGAAATTGATACAGTAATAGAAGGTAATGTAGAAGAGAATGTAGAGATTTTAAGTACAGAAAAATTTGAAAATGAAATTACAAAGTTTAAGGTCAATTCAAGTGAAAGGCCTAATTTTAATTGTGTGTGTTGTCGACGAACTCATTATAAGCAGCAGACTAGATTAGTTGATTTATATGTAAAAAGCGAAAAGATAAATAATAATGAGTGGAAGGATTTTGCAACTTATTTGTTGGTTGAAAATTGTTTTGATTTGGGTTCTGATCAACGTATTTGTAAATATTGTTATAATGAATTAAATGAAAACAGAATGCCTGCTAGAGCTGTTCATAATAATGTGGAGTTGGTAGACATTTCTTCTGAATTGATGGATTTAAATACCTATGAGTCTATTCTGATTCAATGTGTGCATCCTTTTCAGGCTATTGTGCGCATGGAGCCTAAGACAGGGAAATTGCCTCCTTCAGATTTACAGAGAGGATTAAAGGGAAGAGTTGTTTATTTGCCTCTAGATTTTAAGAAAAATATTGATACAATTGGTGTCGAAAAAGTAGCAGCGGGGAACACCCATTACACCGACAGTGTTGCATCGCGCTGCCATCGCATCGCGACCTTTACATCGCGGGGGCGGTTACATCGCCTGCTTTCTCAACGCATGCGACTACTGATCGTTTACAGTTACATCGCAAGGCATGTCACCGCCAATGCGCTCACACACGCGTTTTGAAATATATTTATGGCAAGCTGCTGAGCCACCTTTACACCTGCTTTTTTTTATACAAAAAAAACAAGCAGGTGCAAGGCATGTCACCGCCAATGCGCTCAACCCTTATGTTGTTATTGTAAACACAGCTCTGGTGATGCACCGATGTTTTTTAACATAAGCAGGTGCACCTGCTTAATTTTGATACAACAAAAAACGGATTGTGCCCTTCAACGCGTGCACCTGCCTCATTTAAAAAAACGGATTATCAGAAGGGCCAGGAAATGTTAAAAAACGTCGGGTTGTGCCTTCAACGCGTGCACCTGCTTTATTTTTTTTTAAAAACGGATTATCAGAAGGGCCAGGAAATGTTAAAAAACGTCGAGTTGTGCCCTTCAACGCGTGCACCTGCTTTATTCTGATCTGTAAGTGCTTTGTGTTGAAATTTTACTTTTTGGGGCAGGAGCATCAACACGAAGCACTTACAGATCGAAATAAAGCAGGTGCAAGCGTTGAAGGGCACAACCCGATGTTTTTTAACATATTCTGGCCCTTTTGAGAAGAGACGACAGGAGAATAAGTGAAAGGCATGGAAAATGCAGGCCTTGCACATAGGGAGAGCAGGTGGTAACACGGATAGCGCTGCTGACTTTGGTGCTGGGAACCAAGGATCGAGACTCGCCTGAGCTACAAAAAAAATACCCACTTAAACAATGCTTATTTTTTATGTTTCTGATTTATGATTACTTGCAATATTTCAACAATTTCAACAATGTTGTCAGGACAGCATTGCAGAAAAGCAACACTGTTGTGTGCGCATTCAGACACATGGATGCATGATGGGTGGGTGGATGGATGGATGCATGATGGATGGGTGGACAGTGCATGATGGGTGGATGGATGCATGATGGGTAGGTGGATGGATGCATGATGGATGGATGGATGGAGGATGGGTGGGTGGATGGATGGTGGGTGGCTGCGTGAGTGAATAGATGATGGGTGGCTGGGTGGATGGTGATGGGTGGATGGGTAGGTGGATGGGTGGGGCTGGGTGGTGGATGGATGGATGGATGGGTGGGTGGATGGATTGTGGGTGGCTGGGTGGGTGAATGGATGATGGATGGATGGATGCATGGGTGGATGGGTGGGTGGATGGATGCTGAGTGGATGGATGCATGGGTGGATGGATGGGTGGATGGGTGGCTGGGTGGATGGATGCTGGATGAATGATGGAAGGCAGGGATCAATAATGGATGGATGAAAGGGTGGATGGATGATGGATTAATGATGGGATGGTGGAGGAATGATGGGTGGATTGATGGGGAGAGGGTGGATGGATGAAGGGTGTATGGTAGAACTGGTGAAAGGCTGGCTGGCTGGATGGATGGAAGGGTGGGTGGATGACGGATGGCTTGCTGGCTGAATGAAAGGGTGGCTGGATGCATGGACGGATGAAAGGGTGGGAGGGTGGGTGCGTGAAGGATTGGTGGGTGGATGGATAGATGAAATGGTGCATGGGTGAATGGATGTTTGAAAGGGTGGATGGGTGAAGGATGGCTGGGTGGTTGAAAGGGTATGTGGATGAATGGATGTTTGAAAGGGTGGATGGATCAAAGGGTGGGTGGATGGATGGATCAAAGGGTGGGTGGATAAATGGGTAAGTGGACGGTTTGCAAACAAATACTTAACAATAATTGTTTCATGTAAGTCTGTACAGGGTGGATGAACGTTGACATATTTAGAGCAGATGTTTCTAAAATGGTTTGAAAAAACCTCTGTCAGAGAGTAGAGTACGAAAATTGCTGGAGACTGGATTGGCCGGAGAATGCTTTGGCGGTGTGTGAGCAATACAGATATAACCCTCCGTAACTATTGCTCATCAGGCACCTGCCCTCTTCTCTCCAGTGAGACATTTCCATTCCTCCCCTTCATCTTTTATATGGGACGCTTACAGTGGTTTAATTGTTTTGCTTTCATTTTCAAACAGCAACAGATCTTCCTCTGCGTCATATATTTACTGTAACACAGGTTCCTTGTCTGTGACAAATTTTTTCATGCGGTGCCGTGGCCGAGCGGTCTAAGACCCTGGATGTAGTCTTCAGTCTCTCTGGAGGCGTGAGTTCGAATACCACCGCTGCCAGTTACTTTTATTTTATTATTAAATAAATACTCCTGACATCACCCTGGCCTATTGTTCGCTCCTCCAGACATTACATATTGAGTGAATGTAGCAATCCTATTACGAACTTTCTCACCATAAATTGCTCTACTATTTTTTTCAATACGAAGTACAGGAAATCGTCAGTTTCTCCAGTTTTTAGTAACTATCTATGCATGCTACGTACTGTTAAGGAGTGCTTAGCATACCGTCACATAAACTTTGCTTCAATAGCCATAAATATTTCGTCTCTCTATGGAGCATCCTGTCCGACTCGGTGAGTAAACATTCAAAATAAATCATGCTGGCGAGTCGATCATACATACATTTTCGAGTGATCAGATCCTAATGGCCAGTTGCAAGTGTCCTAGTAATCTAGCACACTCCTAGTAATGGGAGTCGGCAGCCCCATTTGTACTAATGCGTTGTTACGGCGTGCGATATCAGGGTCCGCGATTTGATGTTATGCACAATAGAAAGCAACGCATTGGCGTTGCTACAGCTGTCGATGTAACTGTTGACGAGGTAATGTACTATGCGGGGTAAAAGACGCGTGGTAAATGCACGCGATGAAAAGGTGCACGATGTATCGTCATACATCCCCTCTGGTTATTCTAGTTAATGGTGTTCCGACAAAAAGTACGAAAATCTGGCAAGAATTAGTGGATGTTAGGAAAGTCAAAAAGGCAACGTTGTATCTGGTAAAAAAATAATCAGTACTATAAAAATGTGTATGCGGGAGAAGAGGAAACAACTGTACAAGACGACACTGATGTCTCTGCTGGGCAAATAGAAAAAGTTGATGTCTCTAGAAGTGAAGAAATTTATGAACATTATAGTGTTCATCCATTGCATTCCAAAGAAGTAATGGGGAATGCTATTGACTTGTTTCAGATGAAAAAAGCCAAAGGAAGTCCCATTAGTGTATGGGAAGAAAGTTTGGAAGCTCGTTGTTTTCCACAGTTATTTCCAACAGGTGAAGGTGGACGATATGACGACCGACCTGTTAAAATTCCTGCATCTGAATACCGGACTTCAAGATTATATGCAGAAGATCCAAGGTTTCGTCAATGCATTCCATATTTGTTCCATTTACTGTTTGAGAATGATTTGTCTGGACTTTCTTATGCAGTAAACCATATACTGAAAAGTGGATCACATCTACAAAATGTTTCGGCAAGGGATTTTATGGATAAAGTGAAACTGCAAGACAGTGTTTTGGAATCTCAGCTAATTAATCTCATGGCATGTCAGCGTGGTACTAACGAGTATTCGTACCGTCGTCATGGGGAATTGAAATGTATGCTAAGAAACTTAGGAACTCCTACATGGTTCCTCACTCTTAGCTGGGCTGAGTATGCTTGGGAAGACTTACTTGAATTTCTACGAGAGGCAAATAAAAACATTGAAAATATTGAATACAAGACACCTGGAGAACTGTGCTCTTTGGATCCAGTTAATGTATGCAGATATTTCAATCATAGGTTTGAAGCTATGATGTCTTTTATTACAAACAAAAAAAAATCCTCCGCTTGGAGAGGTGTTGGATTTCTTTTGGAGAAAAGAGTATCAAGCAAGAGGTGCTCCTCATATACATATGCTGCTATGGATTAAAGATGCACCAAAATTTGGAACAGATTCAGATGAGAAAGTGATGAGTTTCATTGAGCAGTATTCTACATGTGCTGTTCCGAAAAGAACAGAAGAAAACAATTTAAGACATCAAGTTTTATGCTTTCAAACCCATCGTTGTGGGAAATACTGTCGTCAAAAATACAAATCCAAGGACAAGTTCTACACGAAATGTCGTTTTGCATTTCCACGTCCAGTAACTTCGAAAGGAAGAGTCAACAATTTTATGTCTTCTCTGCGACATACTGTGACAAGAAAATCACCCAAAAATACATACAACCTAAGAAGAAATGAGGAATCCAAATTCATAAATGACTACAACCCAGTCATTTTGTCCATGTGGAATGCTAACATGGATATTCAATATGTGGCTGACAACTCTATTGCTGTGGCTCGATATGTGACGTCTTACATCACAAAATCAGAAAAGACGGAACTGAAGGAAATGTGGGAGGAAATTTCACATGAAAAGAGTCTAAGCAAGAAATTATACAGTTACAGTCTGAAGATGTTGTCGCATCGAGAAATTGGAGCATATGAATGTTCTGATCGGTTATCATCAGCAAGTCTATATGCCAAATCTAGAACCATTATTTGGGGGAGTCTAGGTCTTGCTGCAACACGAAACCGAGTTTTGAAATCTGTACAAAAAATAGAGTATTTGGCAGAGGAAGAACCAGACAGTACAGATATTTTGAAGACAAACATGTTGGACACATACTATCCAAATAGAAGTACTCACCTTGAGAACGTTTGTCTCTATGAAGTTCTGCAAACCTATACTTTTAAAAAGAACGTCACAGAAGACATCAATAAAGGTGTATATGCTGTAATTGGTTGTGAAGGCTGTCTAGTGAAACAAAGAAAAGGCCATTTGATTAATCATCGAAAATTGAGTTGTGATTCTCCAGACAAAAGGGAATTTTATTACTTAGCTCTTTTGCAACTCTTTAAGCCTTGGCATACAGAAGAGGAACTACTTGGAGATTTTCTTACTTATGAAGATTCGTTCAATGCAACCAAGGATACGATAGAATGTCCTGTTTTTTCAAATTATCTGCAAATGTTGAACGAGGAAATACAGCAAGAAGCTACAATTGCAGCAGAGATTGCTAGAGACAGTTCTCAAGATAGTCAGAGTTCTGCTTCATTGAGTCAGGATCCACTAGGAGGACCAATTATATAAAATGAAGCTGCCACTGCCATGGATGAAGTTGAAAGAGCCATGGAACAAGCTCAGGAGGATGGAGTTCACTTTGATTTGAAAAAAAGAACTAAACGTTGAGCAGAGACAAATATATGACGAGGTCACAGAAAACATTGAGCATGGTTTATCTCGTGAGAAAAAAGAGTGCTCATGTACATCATTTATACCTGTCCGACTGTATGTGAGTGGAGAAGCAGGAACTGGAAAAAGTTTCCTGATTAAAGCGATTGCAACATATTTGCAGAAAACAAGGGAGTCATCGCTCTCTTGTGTTGTTACTGCTCCAACTGGGTTGGCAGCACACAACATTAAAGGATTACTTTACATCGCTTATTGATGCTGCCAGTAGAGCATGATAACAAATTACAATACCACAAGCTATCTGGAGAAGCTTGTTGTGAACTTTCAAGAGTCCTAATGAAAATGAAACTTCTTATCATTGATGAAGTAAGCATGGTATCAAATGTAATGCTTTCTTTTGTGCATTTAAGAATGCAAGAAATTCTTAAAACAGACTATGATGTGTTATTTGGAGGCAAACACATCATTGTTTTGGAGATCTACTGCAACTAACTCCAGTGAAAGGACAGCCAGTGTTTAAAATGCTTATGCATGAAGATACCAGGAAGTGCTTAGGAAGCATTGGAAATGTTAACATATGGTTACATTTCAAATATGCAGAACTGCTTCAAAATATGCGACAGGCAAAGGATGAAGATTATAAAAATATTCTACAAGATACAAGAATTGGAAAACTAACTGAGCATGGCAAAGAAGCTTTACATGGACGATTAATTTCAAATTTGTTTCCAAATGAAAATATTCTCCCAGAGAATATTTTTAAGAAAGTTCCTGAAAACAAATCTGTCATATGCTTGATGCCAACTCTGCAAGAATGTTCAATGTTTAACAACAAAATGTTAAAGTTGGAAAATCAAGAGATTGTGAAACTGGAAGCTATTGATAAAATTGAACATGAAGGAGCAACTATTATTTTGTCAGAAAAGTTGAAATCAAAATTTTATTCTTTAGAGAAGACAATATCTAAAACTGCTGGTATGGAAAAGACTCTGTATGCATCTTTAAATTGTCGTATAATTTTTCGAAGTAATTTACATGTGGAAAGTGGTTTAGTAAATGGAGCAATGGGTCATGTTGTGGATTTTGTGAATTACCGAAATAGAGATGGAATTGAATTTATAAAAATTAAATGTAATGGTATTGAAGAAGTACAACAAATCAGTTGTTGTTCTGCCCAATTTTTGCTTGGGAAAGATTTATTTGTCCTCAGAAAACAGTTTCCTGTTTCTTTGACATATGCAGTGACTATTCATAAATCTCAAGGTTTAATTGTTGATAGTGCTTTGGTGAATATTGGAAATTCTGTGTTCAAGGAGGGTATGGCATATGTTGCTTTATCTAGAGTCAGAACTTTATCAGGATTGTACTTGATTGATTTTGATGAGACAAAGATTAATGCAGATCAAAATTGTGTAAAAGAATATAATAGGTTAAGAAGAGAGTATGCTCCAAATTTACCTCAATATCCTCTATTTGAAAAGCGTGTGCGAGGCCAAAAAAGAAGAAATGAGAAAAATTGTAGTGAAATTGTAGCAAAAAGAAAAAAGCTAGATGAACCAGTAATTGTAAGCAGAAACTAAATGGATTCAGTTAAAGATGTTGTTGAATTTCAGTTTGAAAATAGTTCTGGTGTCAACTGCTATGCTAATGTAGTGGTTAATGTTGTTTTTTTTCTCCAAACTGTACAAGAATAGATTGCTGAAAATCGTGATCAAACATTTTGTTGTTTATTAAATTCTGTGTTAGAGAAATGTAGCAGTGATAGAACAAAAATACAAAAGTGTTTCTGAAATTCGAAATGTTTTAGACATATGTTCTGGTCTAAATCAATTTTCATAGAATATTCAGCAAGATTGTCAGGAATTTCTAATTTATATGCTTGTTATTTTGCAAGATGAAGGTGTAGATGTAGAAAATCTTTTTGGCCTTTCTTATAAATGGCAGCATGACTGCGACAAAAGCTCCTTTTCAAGTAGTACTACAATAGACACTGAAAGATTTATATATTTGACTTTACCAGACTGCAAATCAGTGTCATTTATCAATCTAGTTAGACATGCAAATCAAAGCATGGTCTGTACTCAATGTAAATCAGCAATGCTATCAACATTATTTATACAAAGATATGGACAGTATGTTATTTTAATGTTCCAACGATGTAGACCTGATGGAACTAAATTGACAACATTAATTAAAAATTTTGTGGCTTCTCAATTATCAATTTCAGGAAGAACCTTTACAACTGCAGCAATTATTTACCACGATGGTCCTTCAACAACATCAGGACATTACACAGCTTTTTTAAAATGTCAAAAAGGATGGAAACACTGTAATGATACTCAATTGACTTTCAAACAACGTTTGCCTTCTGACGTACAAAATTCTTACCTAGTGTTCTTACAACCGAAATTTTAGGGAAGGTAATTGGCGTATGAAGATTGCAGCAGTTAATATAACTTAGTTTGCTGTTCAAAATAACTTTCTGAATGAGAGTGATGAAGATAATAAAAAACATGTAGTTCTCATATAGATAGTATATGTATATCACATAGTGTGTGCTGTGAGTATTATAGGAAATATTTATAAAAAGTAAGCTAGAGGTGGAAATAAAACTCTTGTTTCATAATGTAAAAGATGTTGGAGCTTTTCTTTCAGAAACTCGGGTAAATGAGACATTAAGAATACTCTGGACTAATTTCCAAAGAAAAGGACTTTCCATATACTATTTGGCCTCGTGGAAAAGTGGATGGATCAAAAGTGAGTTTAGATATGTTTTTTCTAAATTTTACATTGTTTATTAAAAGATTGTATGGGTTTTTTAAACACAATCATTTTGATAGTGTTTTTTTTTGCCCGCTGTTATATGATGAGTACTATTGAAGTCACTGTTTTAAGTGTAATTCAATATATTCTTTGAACAGCAGAAATAAACCATGTAACATGCTGTTGAAATTATTTTGTATTTTCTATTATTAAATATATATTATTTTCCCATTCTCTTATGCTCACTCACCTATTTCCACCCTCTATCACTCCTCTTAACTCACCCTCACTGGACTTTTTTCACTCTCCCTCACCTCCCTTCCCTTATTCCACTTTCCTCACTTATTCTCATTATCCACTCCTTCACGGCCCTTTCCCTCTCTCCCATCCACCACTTTCCAGCTGTCAGTCACTCTACTTCACTCCCCTTCCCCTTGTTTCCTTTCTTTGTTCCCTCAATAATTCCCCTTCTCTCACTCACCGTATTACACTTCACTCACTCCTTCTCTCACTTCCTCTGTCCTCTCACATCCTCACTCCCTTTCCCTCACTCCCTCTCTCTTAGCTTCAGTCTCTCGATCCTCTCACTCTCTCACTTCTCTTCCGTCACGCTTACTCCCTAAAACTCACCCACACTCCCTTACTTACCTTTCTTTGCTCTCTTTCTCAGTTCCTTTCTGCCACTCTTACCTTCACTACCTCTATGTTCTCACTCCTTCACTTCCCTTGTCTCAAGCTCACTTGCTTTTATCCTCTCTTTATTTTCACTTTTTCATCAACCTCACTGCCCTTCACTCACCCTCCCTCACCCTTGTTCCCTTACTCCAGTTCCTTCAGTTATCCTCATTCATCATCTTTAACTACCCTTCTTCTTTCTCTCGTCACGCACTCACCTTTTCCCAGTTCCTTTTTTTCACTTTTCTTCCCTTTCTTCCCATCCTTTGCTCCCTCAGTCATTCTCCTTCCTTTACTCACCTTACTGCCGTTTACTCACTCTTTCTCTCACTCACCTCTGTTCTCTCATATTCTCACTTGTCTTCCCTCACTCCCTCTCTGTTACCTTCACTCCCATTGTCTCCTCACTGTCTTACAACCCTACATTCACCCTCACTCACCTTCCATGCCTCATTGTCATTAATCCACCGTTATTCACTCCTGCTTCTCTGTCACTCACTCCCCTTTCTTTACTCCCCTTTCTTCCTTTAGTTTTCCTAATGCACATTCCTTTAGGATCTTACTCACCTTCAGTTCATTTCTCTCTCCTGCTCTTGTTCACTGTCACTGAATGTATCCATGTCATTATCCTTTTAGTAATTTGCTCTCTCTCTATTTCTTTTTAACTCTCTCTGACCTTCACCATTCATTTGTTTTTCTTTCTGAGTCCTTCACTTCTACTTTATCTCTTACTAACCTTTTATGACTTTTAATCTCCTACTTAGTCTCTTGTATTGTAAAATATATATTATAAATATTGTAACTTATTTTGTTTTCTCTTTCACAGATATTACATTTAATGAAAATATGTAATTAAGTTTACATTACTTATAAGGTAAGTTTGATGTACAAAATGTAGTTTCCCTATACTCTTTTCCTTAAGCTCAATACTCTTCTCTGATGCTCCCACACCCCTGTTCCCTTATTGTGCTTGCCTCACTTATTCTGAATCCCCACGTTTACTCCTCTTTTCCTCACTCCTCTCTCACTCTCGCCTTCTTTCAGACCTTCTCCTTTACTTTCCTTCCTCTCTCTTCCCTTTCTTCACTCCTTTACTGTTTTCCTTTCCCTTACTCTCATTACTCCACTTCACTAACTCCTTCTCTTACTCCCTCTGTCCTCTTTATTCTACACTCCCCTTCCCTCATTCTCTCTCTGTTAGCCTCATTCTCTCCATTTCCTTAGTCTCTCACACCTCTTCTGTCACACTCACTCCCTATAACTCAGCTACACTCCCACACTCACCTTCTTTCAAACCTTCTCCTTTACTTTCCTTCCTGTCTCTTCCCTTCTTTTGCTCCTTCACTCTTTTCCCTTCCCTTACTCTCCTTACTCCACTTCATTAACTCCTTCTCTTACTCCCTCTGTCCTGTTAGTTCTACACTTTCCTTTCCTCATTCTCTCTCTGTTAGCCTCATTCTCTCCGTCCCCTTAGTCTCTCACTCCTCTTCTGTCACACTCACTCCCTATAACTCAGCCATACTCCCACACTCACCTTCTTTCAGACCTTATTCTTTACTTTCCTTCCTCTCTCTTCTCTTACTTCATTCCTTTACTCATTTCCCTTCCCTTACTCTCCTTACTCCACTTCACTAACTCCTTCTCTTTCTCCCTCAGTCCTCTTAGTTCTACACTCCCCTTCCCTCATTCTCTCTCTGTTAGCCTCATTCTCTCCGTCCCGAAAGTCTGTCACTTCTCTTCTGTCACGCTCACTCCGTATAACTCAGTCATAGTTCCACACTCACCTTCTTTCAGACTTTCTCCTTTACTTTCCTTCCTCTCTCTTCCCTTCTTTTGCTCCTTCACTCTTTTCCCTTCCCTTACTCTCCTTACTCCACTTCATTAACTCCTTTTCTTACTCCCTCTGTCCTCTTACTTCTACACTCCCCTTCCCTCATTCTCTCTCTGTTAGCCTCATTCTCTCCGTCCCCTAAGTCTGTCACTCCTCTTCTGTCACACTCACTTCCTATAACTCAGCTACACTCCCACACTCACCTTCTTTCAAAACTTCTCCTTTACTTTCCTTCCTGTCTCTTCCCTTCTTTCACTCCTTCACACTTTTCCCTTCCCTTACTCTCTTTACTCCACTTCACTAACTCCTTCTCTTACTCCCTCTGTCCTGTTAGTTCTACACTTTCCTTCCCTCATTCTCTCTCTGTTAACCTCATTCTCTCCGACCCTTTAGTCTCTCACTCCACTTCTATCACGTTCACTCCCTATAACACAGCAATATTCCCACACTCACCTTCTTTCAGACCTTCTCCTTTACTTTACTTCCTTTTTCTTATTTATTTATTTATTTATTTATTTGCGGGTTTATAGAGCGCTTGAGTCGACTCCTAGTGGAGTATCTCTGCGCTTAGGAGCCAAGAACAAAGAGAACAGAATGACAATCGCTGAATCTAGATTTGATTACTGAACAGCAGGGTTTTGAGCTGCTTTCTAAATTTTAGATGCTCTGAGCACTGTCTGAGGGACAAAGGGAGTTTGTTCCACAGTGAGGGTCCCGTTATAGAAAAGGCTTTACCGCCATGCCTGGCCTTTCTAGCACGGGGTACCACCAGAAGAAGGTAGTCGCTGGATCTGAGAGAGTGGGTCGGGATATATGGGGTAAATTTCTTTTCCAGGTAGGCAGGCCCTTGTCCGTTAAGACTTTTATGTATTAAACAGCATATTTTAAACTTCGTTCTCTGCCGGATTGAGAGCCAATGCAGTTGTTCCAGAAGAGGTTGAGATGCCGTTCTTGGGGGGACATTTAGGACTAAACGGGCCGCCGTGTTCTGGATTACTTGGAGCTTAGCCAGCACACCCTTATTTGCAGAAAGTAATAGGCCATTGCAATAGTCGATCCGACTTAACCCAAGAGCCTGTACCAGAGTTCTCCTGAAAGAGTCTGGGAGCAGGGGGAAAACTTTGCGCAACAGGCTAATAGTGTGGAAGCAAGAGCCTATGACAAAGTTGCTGTGTTGTTTCAGCGATAGTTCTTGATCTAGACGTATCCCTAGATTTTTAAGGACCTGTTTGGGTTCTGGAACGGCTCCCAGGTCTTGTGGCCACCAGTCAGGAGTCCACAGCATTTTGGCCTCCCCGAACAACATGACTTCTGTTCTGTTAACATTGCACTGGAGGCAGTTGGAGGACATCATTGTGCTACAGCCTTCATGCCTGATGAGAAGGAGCTTATTACTTCAGTGGAGAGAGTTTTGAAAGGGAAGAGGAGCTGTGTGTCATCTGCGTATAACACTGGGATGAAGCCATACATGCGCATCACTCTTGCCAGGGGTGCCACGTAGATGTTAAAAAATCTCCACCTCCTCTGAGCGGTAAGCACCCATGATAACGCTCTGGGTGCGATTAGATAGGAAGCACCTTAGCCAGGCGAGGGCTTTGTTCTTTATAGTCCAATGTTAGTCAACCGGTCAATTAAGATGGTATGTGACACGGTGTCGAACGCTGCAGACAGATCTAATAGTACCAGGATTACGGCGTAGCCTTTGTCCTGATACATATGCAGGTCGTCCGTGACTGATAGAAGGGTGGACTCAGTGCTGTGCTTTGGCCTGAACCCTGATTGAGAATAGTCCAGGCCGCCAGCAAGTTCAGTGTAGTTAGACAGATGATGGTTAACATGTTCTTCGGTCAGTTTCCCTAGGAATGGTAGTAGGGAAATGGGCCTAAGATTGGTTAGTTCGGTCCAAGGTATGGCAGTGTTTTTCCTGATTGGTCTTACCAGGGCCCGTTTCCCTTCCCTGGGGACGTCACCTGAAGTTAGTGAGAGATTCACGAGTCTCTGACTCACAGGGAATAATTCTTCAGTAAGAGTGGGCATTATTCTGGCTGGGATTGTGTCCTCTGGGCTTCCACTCTTAATCTGTGTGGATAGCGATGATACCTCCTCTGCAGTGATGGGGGGAAAGAGTCCAGAGTATGTGTAATCTGATTCGGTTCATCATTAATCAGAGGGAGTGATGGGATTGTACTAGTTGCCCTGTTGGAGTTGGTTATTTTCTCGTAAATTGTGTCTATTTTCTTGGTAAAGAACTGGGAAATTTCATCGCATAACTGTTGCGATGTCGACTCAGAGCTTTCACACGCCACTGGTTTTACGAATGACTGTAAGATTTGGTACAAAACCCTAGGGGAATTTCCTGCAGCTGTAATTTGGAACGTGATGTGCGTTTTGCGTGCTGTACGAATGGCTTTATAATAAATGGACAGAGAGTTCCAGTAACGGTTCTTATCATCCGCCTGGTGGGACGATCTCCGCCTCTTTTCCAGTTTTCTGGCGGCTTGTTTTAGCGTTCTTAAATGTTCTGAGTACCACGCTTCTTGTCTGTGGGCTGGTCGGGATTTAAACAGTTTTAGAGGGGCTATGTTATCTATGGCTGCCCTAGTTGCCCTTTCGAATTTCTTTAGAGCAATTTCGACGTTCTCTGAGGAAGTGATGGCGGGTTCGACAAACCTCTCTTTAAATGAGATTTTATTGATTTTGTGCCATTGTCTTCGTTTATTGGGCAGAGAGATTGGGTCTGAGCGGGTGGGTTTAAAGTGGGAAGTATAGAATTCAATAATAAAGTGGTCTGTCCACTTAACTTGTGTTGGAGGCAGGCAAAGGACCGAAGGGGAATTGGATAGGACCAGATCCAGGGTGTGACCTGCCTGGTGGGTTGGCCCGTAATTTCGTTGTGTTAGTCCCAGTAGGGACAAATCAGTTAGTAAAGACTGTGCCTCACAACAATCTTGTAATTTGTTGTGCACATTAAAATCCCCTACTAATAGAAAATCGCTGTCATCATTTACATATGGGGCAAGTATTTCAATCAGTGTGTTAGAGAAGTTTGTTCATGGTCCAGGAGGGCGATACACCAGCGCTCCCATTCGGCTTTCCTTAGGAGAAGTGGTAATTTTGAAGATCAGTAGTTCTAATTCGGGTGTGCTAAGTTCCTCTGATATGGTAATAACAATTCCTTGTTTATGAACAATCGCAATCCCTCCACCTATCTTGGTGGGGAGGTCTAATCTGACTATTTTGTAGTCGACCTCCACCCCATTTCATTAGTCAGTCGATGGAGTTATACCATAAACATGAGGGATGTAGCAATTAAAACCCACTACAGTGTCCACCATATGTAGCGTATAATTATTGAAGATGGAAACATCGTAGTTCATCCTCCAAACGTGTTGGAAGAAAAAGAGCATAAATAACCAAACCCTGCCAAAAACAACCACAAAACCTAGTCTAACAACATGTCCTGCTACTGCAATGCCTAGCCTCTATCCAATACTACTGGCTGAACAATAACGCAATCCACAACACAAATGAAGGCGAGTACAAATTTTAATAACCTTTTAAAATGCATTATGTTAACTATCAATGCCACTAAACCTTAGGAGTACCAAACCATTTCTAACAAGCAATTTACTCAGTCTTACTGCCTGATCTCATGTCTCACACTACACATACATATAAAACATTCAAATGAGATGTAATGCACATATTATACATATACATGGTTACACAAGCTAACGTTGTTAACATTGCTAACATTTTCTAACTAAGGTGTTTAAAATATTATAAACACATGTGTTCCTGCTAAACAGGTTCCTCACATCACATCACTATCCAGATCCAAAAAAGGAGCCAGCACAGAATGCATCTGTATTTCAGTAGCTATATTCTTTCAACATGTTTTAATTATACAATCTGGTTGCTGTCGCTCAATACCCTCCTCAAGAGTGTAATTCACAACTCTTTCATGACCTCAGATTTCAGACATGCTCTGGGTATCTTAATTAAATATTGGTATAATATTTATACTCTAACCATTAAAACCATTCCTTGAGAGGTCATGAGATAATCCAATTAAAAATAACACCAGTTCAATTATAACAGGTCAACTTTCTACTTTCTGTTAAACAAAACCTATAGATTACTTGCATATAACCATTAAAAGTGTACTTAGATCCAACATTAATTGTCTTTTTAAATGTTCACTTCAGCATAATGCCACAAACTCATTTTATTACTATGGGCTAGCTTATAATTTACATTCATACTAATATTATAAAGAGAGAGCCCAAACCTTTGAGGCGGGTAATCTCAGTAACCACAGCACCAATGACAACACCCAATACAGCGTTGGAAAGGCCAGTTGCAGCAGAAGGACATAGGCTATGCAGACGGCCACCATATATATATGTATATTTTGCAGAGTTTTATATAGCGCGAACTTGACCCCTAACTGCATCAGGTATCAGAGTGTTTTACATAGCACCAGTTACCTTACATGAGGACACACATTCATTTTTGTTAGGCACGGGGAGATTAAGTGATTTGCCCAGAATCACAGGATGTTTGGAGTCGTTACCAAAACTCGAACCCAGATCCCCAGGACCGAGGTCGAGCGCCTTAGCCATTAGGCCAACTCCTCTTTACATTTAAAAGGTAAAAGAACCGTGCCAGCAAAGTAGTCCCTTGTGGGCGTGTCTGCGTTGTGCTGTGGACGTGGGCTGGGGGTGTGACTAACGCTGGGGGCTTGTGGTAAGGCCATCTTATCGTGGGCTGTGGGCGTGTGCTGGGGCGTGACAAATGCTGGAGGCGTGACAAATACTGGGGGCGTGTGTCCGCCCTTCATGCCATGTGAGTCGTATATACAAGTGCCAATTATGCAGCTGCGCAGCATCAAGGGGCACGCTGGGGGCGTGACACGCTGGGGGCGTGACACGCTGGGGGCGTGACACGCTGGGGGCGTGAGAAACACTGGGGGCGTGTGTCCGACCTTCATGCCATGTGAACGCATTTGCGCCGCATTCAAGGGGCACGCTGGGGGCGTGTGCTACCTTCTGCCCTTCATACCATGTGGGTCGTACATTAATCAGAAGATCGTCTGCTGTGGCCGTGTGCTGGGGGCGTGATAAACGCTTTCACCTGGAGGCCTGGTAAGTAACGTTACTGCAGCCTCTCCTGCGCGCTGTTACTGAATTCTCTCATTCAACAAAATTACACGCGCCTGCTACCATCAACCAGGGCTCTAGCCGGGATCAGGCGGCGGATCAGTTCACTAATTACATGCGCCTGACAATATCAACCAGGGCTGCAGCTGGGCCTCAAGCGGGAGAACACGCGCCTGCTAACATCAAATAGGCCTGCATCTGGGCCTCAAGTGGGGGAATACGTAAATGAGCGTGTCTGCGGGGACAATTACTACAGCCTCTCCTACTCGCTGTCACTCAACTCTCTCATTAAACGTATTTACCCGTGGCTGATAACTCTCTCATTCAACGACATTACACGCGCCTGCTATAGCCGCGCCTGCTATAGCTGTAGCCGGGCTCAGGCGGTGGATCACTACACCAATTACACGCGCCTGCTAACATCAACCAGGGCTGCAGCTGGGCCTTCTCTGTCCCTATTCTAATGAAACAAAAAATGTTGTCTACCGCGAGATTTTAAAATAAGTTGCCCTTGCCAAATACACACATTACACACATTCTATTTTATACCCGGACAACGTCGGGACGGGCTGCTAGTACAATATATAACAATTTGGTCTAACATGAGAAGAACCTATTTTAATCTAATCCTACATACCACCCTTCTGTAATTTTCATTTACTGTTTTGCGGTTGCAAACTCTCAGGTATTGTGACATCAAAATAGGACATACAAAGGGTACTGTACTAATGTGATATGCCTTTCCGACTCTTAAAGTACACTATGCTACTCCTTATAAATTGGTATGTGGAGAGAATGTGAAAGCGGCACCCACCCCTTTGAAAATCCAACCATAATGGAATGTGTCAATGGTTTGAAAGTGCAATTGTTGTATCCAATCACAAAGGAGAAGTTCTGTCAGTTGTACAACTTGCAAATTGTGAATGTGGGTTATTTGCATCAGGAAAGAAGACAGCAGTCAAGGAGATCACTGCATGCCCCCCTCTCTATTGCACCCCCTATCCCTGTAAGAGAGAGATGCTTCTTTAAAATTGTTGTCATTCACTGAATACAGATGCAGGGATGGTGGATTGCCAACCCCTGCAGGTAACCTCCTTGGAGTACGAGTCATTCTCAGAGAATCATAACTGATGCCGCATATATTAATGATGAATGGAAAAACAACAGTTGATGGACAGAATGCAGAACAATGTCATACATTCACCCCAGTACAGAGATCTGGGCCTAAATCCATCTTTTCTTTGCATTCCACACCACCCCAGGCTGATTTGCATATGACCATGTCTGAACTGGGGTGGTGTGGAGTGCAAAAAAATGATGGATTTAGGCCCAGATCTCTGTACTGGGGTGAATGTATGACATTGTTCTGCATTCTGTCCATCAACTGTTGTTTTGCATTTGTCACCCCGAGTGGGATGGGTATGCTCAGACAGGAGTCCCACGCTCTCCACGCCACTGGAGTCAAGCTATCCTGGCTGAAGATGGCTGATAGCCAGAAACAGGTCCTAGGATGCTTGATTCCGGTCCAGGAAAGACATGGCTTGGCAGTTCGGGCTGGACTGTTCCCATGAGGCACAGGGTCAAGGCTGATTTGCATATGGCCATGTCTGAACTGGGGTGGTGTGGAGTGCAAAAAAAGATGGATTCAGGCCCAGATCTCTGTACTGGGGGAAATGTATGACATCGTTCTGCATTCTGTCAATCAACTATTGTTTTGCATTTGTCACCCCGAGTGGGCTGGGTATGCTCAGACGTGAGTCCCATGCTCTCCACACCACTGGAGTCAAGCTATCCTGGCTGAAAACGGCTGATAGCCGGAAACCGGTCCTAGGATGCTTGATTCCGGTCCAGGAAAGAAATGGCTTGGCAGTTCGGGCTGGACTGTTTCCATGAGGCACAGGGTCAAGGCTGATTTGCATATGGCCATGTCTGAACTGGGGTGGTGTGGAGTGCAAAAAAAACGGCGGATTTAGGCCCAGATCTCTGTACTGGGGTGAATGTATGCCATTGTTCTTCATTCTGTCCATCAACTGTTGTTTTGCATATATTAATGAGGCACAAGACTTATTCTCACTACCTGCAAATGGTTGTTGTGAGCAGCAAGCTATTTGCTCATGAGCTGCAGTGCAAAACACAAATCCAATCACAAGCTAGTCAGTGTCCAAAAGACCCAGACTGGTTTGTGACCAAACTTTGTATTGCCGTCCCATACTGCTGGTAATATCACATTAAGGGTACTCAATTAATAAACCTCAGATGGATGGAAGGTGTACTGAACAAGACGGCTGTTACCTGACCTGTTGGATGGTTGTAGAGGAAGGCCTGATGTGCCTGTTGCTCCCTTTGATGCACTGATTCCTGGGAGGTTGCAGGCCCACTCTGATGCCTCCTGGTGTACCATGGGTTGCTCCCTGCTGCAGGGCAACAGCCTTTACAACGAAGGCTAAACAATGAGATGCCTTTACAATGAGGGCATTACAGCAACAACATTTTTACAAGGCAAGTTTTTACAATTAATTACTTTACAGCGAGTATGCCTTTACCACTGATGCCTGTACAATGAATTTCCTCGTAAAAGCATGAATGGTAAAGGCATATGCGCAGTAAAAAAAACTTTATGTAAATGTAAGTATATTGGTAAATATTAAAGGTAAGTGTTAAGTGTATTATATATACATATATATATATATATATATATATATATATATATATATATATATATATATATATCCACTGAAAAAACCATAGGTTATAGAACATATATAGTTAGGAATTAGCATTTACAAAACCTTGAAAATTCACTGAAAAAACCATAGGTTATAGACCATATATAGTTAGGAATTAGCATTTAAAAAACCTTATTTTACTCACACAAAACCATTGAAATTCCATATATAGTTAGTTGCACTAACTATATATCGCGCACCCGCAATCCACTGCTGATCATGTCACATATTACATCATTCATGACATGGTCAGTGACATCACTGATGACATCACTGATGACATCTCAAATGACATCACTGATGACATCTCACTTGACATCAATGATCACATCACTGATGATATCATTCATGTGATAATGCAATGCATCTTCTCACACTCTAATATAACCTCCGTTACACCCAGTGTTAAATAGAGAGTATCATTTTTGAAACCATTGACACACCAATACTAGTTACTACATACGCACTCACTGATTCCTATGTCTACACACACATTCACTCATACAATCATTCATACATACAATCACTCATCTTTACAACACTATCATATGCACTCATACACCTATACAGACACTCACACTCTGCCACTCATCCATGGAGTTACTCACACACCTAGTCAGTCCTGAAAAGAATCAATCACACTTCCATTTTCTCATCTATACAGTTAAACACAGAACACCTTACATTTTTGAAACATATACTAACACATAGTTACTCTCTTATAGAATCACTGATACAAGTACACATTGATCTGCACAGAGTCACACACCTCCCAGCCAGCCATACACACACTCAGTCTCCCATACAAATACTTGTGCAACCAATCAATAACCCATATAGCTACTTATATAGCTACTGATCAACACGTGCAGCAGCTTGCACAACAACAGACATACTGATGCACACTTTTAGACAGTTTAGTCACTAACCCGTTCATTCAGTAAGACGCATTTAATCACTCACTCATACAGTCAATCACGCACCTACTAAAACCTTCATTCAGACACTTATACATCCACTCATTCTTCAATATGTAAAACATATTTAAACTTTACAGAAACACATAATCACTGGATGTTGTCATCAGTGATGTCATCAGTGATGTCACTGACCATGTCATGAATGATGTAATATGTGACATGATCAGCAGTGGATTGCGAGTGCGCGATATATAGTTAGTGCAACTAACTATATATGGAATTTCAATGGTTTTGTGTGAGTAAAATAAGGTTTTTTAAATGCTAATTCCTAACTATATATGGTCTATAACCTATGGTTTTTTCAGTGAATTTTCAAGGTTTTGTAAATGCTAATTCCTAACTATATATGTTCTATAACCTATGGTTTTTTCAGTGAATTTCAATGGTTTTTTAATAGCAAATATCATAAGCTGTCGAATGTCAAGTACGTGGTAAGTGAAAACATTTTCGTGTTTATGCACACTGATCTGCTTTGAATGGTGCCCCCCCCCTCATTTCTATTAGGAGTACTCTCTCTTTGCAGATAGTGAAAGGTAGTTAACGCAGGCCTTTGCCCCCGTTGTAATCCGTCGTGCCTGCTTCTCTCTCCATTTGATTGATTGTTATCCAAGTATTTACTGTTTTAGAATTAGTTCTCTTTGGTTCATTCTCTATTTACAAACAAACACAGAGTCGCAATACTCTGTTTAGTCTTTGCAGATAACGAAAAATCGTGTAAAAAAAAAGAAAAGGAATCGAGCAAAATCAGTAGGCCACTAATGGGATCTCTTTTTGACCTCGCTAAAATAGAAACATTAGGAACAACCCCTCATGACAAATACAAAACTAGTGAGATGAACTGAACTCCACACAATGATGGCTGCAAAACAGCTCGGCTCCGCCACCCACCCCGCCCAAAATAACGATAAAGAGCGGCTGCCATGATTGGTTGCGGAATGGCCACAACGGAGCTACGAAATGGTGGTGCTCTCATGCTAACCCCAGCTTCAGTCTGAAACATCCAGAAACACTGTAGACTACCAATTCGATCAGTTCCGGTAGCGCCCCAATGTAACCCGGTAGAGAAGAACTAGCCCTCCCCTCTTTGACTGATGGTTCTTGTTGCCTGTCCCTTCTGTTGTCATTTAACAGAACTATTTAGCCTGCTGAAAGGGGTTGTGTTTCGACCGCTGGTTGGTGGAGACATTTTGACTATATTCTGGACCTGCGTTGTCGCGTAATGCGTCATATGACGCGCCGCGTTAGCGCATCCGGAAGTCATCCGGGGCGCGCAGCGCGTAACGTAAGCATAACAAGTCATGTGACTTGTTAATAAAACTTTTCATTGGTTCATTTTACTTTTCTTATTCTAATGATGAAAGCCTTGGTCATATCACCTAAAAATTACGCTTTTAATTACTTCCGAACATTATTTTTTCTTAAATATATGTTATAATGTTCCAGGCTAATGTACTTTCCCGGAAATTTTACAACTGTCCTGCAAGTAAAATATATTCTTTTTTCGAGAAAAAGAGCGTTTCTTCGTCCCATGACGGAGCCGTTGAGCAAAAGAGGGTCGACCTGCTGTCTTAGTCGCCGATACGCCTGAATATGAGATTCTTAGCGATCACTTTATGTTGCAGGAATAGAAAACACAACAGCCCTTGACCATTTATCTTTACTGCGTTCCTTCGTATTATACCTTTTACCCTTCATGTAATTGGTCTGCTTTATTTCACTTGCCTTTTAATGATTCTAAAACAGTGACTATTATTAAAAACTTTACCAATGTATATACTACTACCATGTTTTCTTTTAAAAACCTTTATTGTGAAAATTTCATTATACAAATACGAGCCTATAACCACGTGGGCCTGCCACGGAGCAAACTGTAATCGTATATGATGAATAGACATTTACACTGTAGAGGAACGTAACGGGCGGGCCATTAGGTTGCAAGAACTAAGGTGTCTAACAGTTACGGAATCGGTGGACGTACATTTTATAATTAAAATACGACAGGGCCAGTTACAATAAAATTATCTAGATATACATTTGCGGGCAAGTACCATGGGTGACGTTAATTCGAACTTTCAACAGTACAGTAATCAATAACACATCAGAACTTAATATCAATAGGGATGTCGAAATATTCAATCAATTCTCGTCCCCGCCCGCCATGTGCTTCAAAACTGCATACGTATCTCGTGATTTCAAGGTTCTGCAACCAGTACACAACAAGGAGTTACGAGTCCCATTTATTCCGGCGCCATTTTGGGCGAGGACGGGCAGGTCCAGGATATAGTCAAAATGTCTCTACCAACCATCGACTATGATGATGTTCATATGCTGTATTTATTAGAGTAACACTCATCTGTCCACATGAAATTAATTTACCACAATCTAAACATGTCATTTTAATCTTTCCAAAGTTCTTCTAAATATTTGGGACCGTTTCCCTTGCCTCTGAAGCTCTCAGTGCCACTTCTTTGATGAATGTACTAGCAGGTCAGGGGTTCTCCTCCAAATCTCTCTTTTATGCAGCACTATAATTAATTGGTGCCACCTCTCTATATGACGATGCATGGTATAGTTACCACAACTATATATTTTTTCGGTTCCTCTGGAGAGTTCATCGTGGCAGATGAAGCGTGTAACGTACCGGGCATTTACCTTTTTTTGCATGTACAGGAAAGGGAAAAAAAATCGAGCGTCCAAGTTCTAAGGTGTCCCAGTGGACCAGGCCCAAATCCAAAGAACAGGCCGCCATTTTGAGAGTCCTCTTGCAGCCGCCTGTCGCTGTAGCATCAAGAGCAGCCGAAACTCAGCTGAATGGCAACTGAAACGGTAAATGGGCGCCCCACTACATTTCAGCATTGTAGGATGACCACACCAGTACAGCAACTTGCTAGACATCACCTCGGTGCCATCCGGATCTCGGCACCCCACTGCAGATGAAGTGCCTCTCAACTATGAAACCACCACGGTGACATCCGGATCTTGGCGCGTTGTGCTGCCTTCGGCCTATTCGCACATCGGTCCGCTACTGACGCCATCTCACAGGCTAATGGGATGACCCACGCCGAGTTTCAGCATTGTAGGATGACCACACCAACTTGCTAGACATCACCTCGGTGCCATCCGAATCTTGACATCTCAACGCCTAGTGGTATCTTCCATACAGAAAATATTGTTACGCTGCCTTTGGCCCCATTCGCACATCAGTCCGCAACTTAGACATCACCTCGGTGGCATCCGGATCTTGGCATCTCAGCGCCTTGTGGTGTCAGTCAGAAAATATTGTTGCGCTGCCTTTGGCCCCATTCGCACATCAGTCCGCTACTGACACCATCTCACAGGCCAATAGGGCGCCCCACGCCGACTTTTACCATTGTACGATGGCCACACCAGTGGCACAACTTGCTAGACATCACCTCGGTGCCATCCGAATCTTGGCATCTCAACACCTAGTGGTATCTTCCATACAGAAAATCTTGTTACGCTACCTTTGGCCCCATTCGCACATCGGTCCGCAACTTAGACATCACCTCGGTGCCATCCGGATCTTGGCATCTCAGCGCCTTGTGGTGTATTCTCTTCAGAAAATATTGTTGAGCTGCCTTTGGCCCCATTCGCACATCGGTCCGCAACTTAGACATCACCTCGGTGCCATCCGGATCTTGGCATCTCAGCGCCTTGTGGTGTCTTCTACTCCGAAAATATTGTAGAAAATATTGTTGCGCTGCCTTTGGCCCCATTCACACATCAGTCCGCTACTGACACCATCTCACAGGCCAACAGGGCGCCCCACGCCGACTTTTACCATTGTACGATGGCCACATCAGTGCCACAACTTGCTAGACACCACCTCGGTGCCATCCGGATCTTGGCATCTCAGCGCCTTGTGGTGTCTTCAAATCAGAAAATATTGTTGCGCTGCCTTTGGCCCCATTCGCACATCGGTCCGCTACTGACGTCATCTCACAGGCCAACGGGGCGCCCCACGCCGACTTTCAACATTGTAGGATGGCCACAGAAGTGCGACAACTTACTAGACACCACCTCGGTGCCATCCGGATCTTGGCGCGTTGTGCTGCCTTCGGCCTATTCGCACATCGGTCCGCTACTGACGCAAACTCACAGGCCAACGGGGCGCCCCACGCCGACTTTCAGCATTGTAGGATGGCCACACCAGTGCGGCAACTTGCTACACACCACCTCGGTGCCATCCGGATCTTGGAATCTCAGCGCCTAGTGGTGTCTTCTATTCCGAAAATATTGTTGCGCTGCCTTCGGCCCCATTCACACATCGGTCCGCTACTGACGCCATCTCACAGTCCAACGGGGCGCCCCACGCCGACTTTCAGCATTGTAGGATGGCCACACCAGTGCGGCAACTTACTAGACACCACCTCGGTGCCATCCGGATCTTGGCGCGTTGTGCTGCCTTCGGCCTATTCGCACATCGGTCCGCTACTGACGCAAACTCACAGGCCAACGGGGCGCCCCACGCCGACTTTCAGCATTGTTGGATGGCCACACCAGTGCGGCAACTTACTAGACACCACCTCGGTGCCATCCGGATCTTGGCGCGTTGTGCTGCCTTCGGCCTATTCGCACATCGGTCCGCTACTAACGCAAACTCACAGGCCAACGGGGCGCCCCACGCCGACTTTCAGCATTGTTGGATGGCCACACCAGTGCGGCAACTTACTAGACACCACCTCGGTGCCATCCGGATCTTGGCGCGTTGTGCTGCCTTCGGCCTATTCGCACATCGGTCCGCTACTAACGCAAACTCACAGGCCAACGGGGCGCCCCACGCCGACTTTCAGCATTGTAGGATGGCCACAGAAGTGCGACAACTTACTAGACACCACCTCGGTGCCATCCGGATCTTGGCGCGTTGTGCTGCCTTCGGCCTATTCGCACATCGGTCCGCTACTGACGCAAACTCAAAGGCCAACGGGGCGCCCCACGCCGACTTTCAGCATTGTTGGATGGCCACACCAGTGCGGCAACTTGCTGGACACCACCTCGGTGCCATCCGGATCTTGGCGCGTTGTGTTGCCTTCGGCCTATTCGCACATCGGTCCGCTACTGACGCAAACTCACAGGCCAACGGGGCGCCCCACGCCGACTTTCAGCATTGTTGGATGGCCACACCAGTGCGGCAACTTACTAGACACCACCTCGGTGCCATCCGGATCTTGGCGCGTTGTGCTGCCTTCGGCCTATTCGCACATCGGTCCGCTACTAACGCAAACTCACAGGCCAACGGGGCGCCCCACGCCGACTTTCAGCATTGTAGGATGGCCACACCAGTGCTGCAACTTGCTGGACACCACCTCGGTGCCATCCCGATCTTGGCGCGTTGTGTTGCCTTCGGCCTATTTGCACATCGGTCCGCTACTGACGCCGCCTCACGTGCCAACGTATTTTCTCCGCATTTTACACCCTATGCCGCATAACAGGTCATGTGACTTGTTTATAAAACTTTTCATTGGTTCATTTTACTTTTGGTTTCCTAATGATGGAAGGCTTGATCATGTGACCTAAAAACAACACTTTTCATTGGATGAAAACTTTTTTTTTTCCCAAACGATGAAAGCCCCACCTTGTTTCTGGATGTTTCAGACTGAAGCTGGCGTCAGCATGAGAGCACCACCATCTCGTAGCTCAGTCGTGGTCATTCCGCGAGCAATCATGGCAGCCGCTCCCCACCAGAAGCCTGCAGGAGTCGGAGCCCCCAAAACTTTTGATGAATTCTCAAGGCGGAGGGGACGCTTTCGAGAATGGGGTCCAAGACCTAGCAGACAAGCGTCCGATTTCCAAGGTGTCCCAGGGCCATTTCAGTGGACCAGGCCCAAAAAGGAAACAGCCTGCCGCCATTTTGAGAGTCCTGTGACAGCCGCCTATCGCTGCACCGCAAGAGTGGGCGCAACTCAGCTGAATTGCGGCTTTTGACACAGTGGACCAAAAACGGACGGAATGGCAACTGAAACGGTAAAGGGGCGCCCCACTACAACAGATGACACTCCACCTGGAGAGGCCCGTTCACGCCGCCTCCCCCGGAGCGCCCCACGCCGTTATTCGGAGCAGCATTGTAGGATACCAAAACCAGTGCGGCAACTTACTGGACATCACCTTGGTGCCATCGTTCTGCTGCCTTGGAACTATTCGCGCAACAGTTTGCTACTGATGACCCACCCCCCGCGACGCCCCATGCCGTTATTTGCTGGGTGGCAACTTACTAGACATCACTTTCGTGTCATCTAGATTTCAGCGCGTTCTGCTGCCTTGGAACTATTCGCACAACAGTTTGCTACTGATGACCCACCCCCCGCGACGCCCCACGCCGGAAATCTGGACGTTGTGCTGCGTTGGGACTATTCGCACAGCCGACCGCTACTTCGTTGTTTTTCCCTAAAAATGTTTATATGTTATTACTATTTTTGTTTTCTTGTATATATTTATAAATTATTAAAGTTTTATAATCTTACTACTTTGTCGGAGTGCTATATATTTTTAATGTGACACATAATTGTAAAAACTTTGATGTACAAAGAGTCATCCCTGGAATCTTCCGCTTCAGGCTCGGTCCCCTCCCCAATCACAATACAGGATGGTTTTCAGATAATAGCAACGCTTCTGCTGTGACGGATCTCATCGAGTGTGGGCCTTGATCTACTATAACTCCTTTGAAGAGGGGTGATTCTTTACAGCTGTGGCCATAAACTACATCTGCAGGGCTAGCTGATACCCTAGGACCAGCCTGGACAATCGGACACAGAGGAAAAGGAGTGTCAGAGGGTGCGGTAGTGAATAGGGCGAAAGGGAGGTGTCGGGCGGGCACAGGGTGTGATTCTCAGGGAAGAGCAGCGCAGATGGGGGGAGGTTTATTACCCATGCATAAGACAGAGAGCGGGGGTGACCACTGCCTGGGGGAGATGCTTGCGAGGGTGGGGAGCCATGCTAAGGATCGACAGCGTGCACAGAGTGGGTCTGGTCAAGGCATCTAAAATGGCTGCCGTGCACGACAAAAGTGTGGCATTTGAAAAAAGACAAGATGGCGCAGACAATGTTTTTCAACACTTCCTGATTTCCTTCGAATCGAATGTTAACAGACGTTGGGGCATATTACCAAAGTTAAGCGATATTTATCCCTAACGATGCTTAGCAACGATTTTTTTACCGTCAGAAATTATCGCAGATAAACCTTGCTATTATCAAGGTTTATCGGAAATACGATAAAAAACGACCGCAATGCATTAATATCGCTGAAAACTCAGCGATATTCATGCATTACCGAGCTAATGCTCTTAGCCATGTTATCCACCTCCCATTGGATAACATGGCTAAGAACTGCTCAGGGCAGGTGGTAGCTTTTGGAGATATTCGCGCTTATCTCGAATATTTCCAAAAGTTGATAATAGGAGATAGCGATGTTAGCGACTGTTTCCAGTCGCTAACATCTTGGCATGCCCACTTTGCATGTCATTAGTGATAAATATCACTCACATGCAAAGTGGGGCCCAAGATGGTCACTATATTCTACTAGCCGTCGCTAACTGGTGTTAGCAACAGCTAGGTAATACACATATAATTTTATCTCCGCGAAGCGGAGCGCTGTTACAGATATATATCTTGTTTCTGAACGTTAATTTCCCAAAATGCACTGAAGCACATATATTGAGACCTAGCAAAGGCACATCGGGCTACCAGTCCCTACAATTTTGCCAAGTTTCGTGCAAATCCATTCAGCTGTTCGATCCTACCGAGAGACAAGATGGCGGCCGCTACGGACTGTTTGGAATGTTTACAGACACCGGAGAGCCAATCAGCTTTGCTTCGCAAAGCTCCGTAACGCGAAAAGTACGCGAAGCGGTGCGCTGTTACAGATATATATCTTTTTTTGAACGTTAATTTCTCAAAATCCACTGGAGCACATATATTGAGATCTAGCAAAGGCACATCGGGCTACCAGTCCCTACAATTTTGCCAAGTTTCGTGCAAATCCATTCAGCTGTTCGATTATTATTATTTTTATTTTTTTTTGCCCCGCGGGGCCCTTTTAAAACCTCCACATCAAACCTAGGGGGTCAGCGAGGATCTACTATGCCCCCTTATAGTTATTTCCCCCTTTGTTTTGACCTCCTCTTGTCTCTCGATCCTACCGAGAGACAAGATGGCGGCCGCTACGGACTTTTTGGAATGTTGACAGACGCCGGAGAACCAATCAGCTTCGCTTCACAAAGCTCCGTTGCGCGTAAAGTACGCGTCCTGGGACGCTGCCAGGTCCGCTGTTACAGATATATATCTTTTTTTAAACGTTAATTTCTCAAAATCCACTGGAGCACATATATTGAGACCTACAAAAGGCACATCGGGCTACCAGTCCCTACAATTTTGCCAAGTTTCGTGCAAATCCATTCAGCCGTTCGGGCTAAAAGTGAGGCCAACCGCCCTATGGAAAACTCAATGTTAAAAACACGTTTTGGGACCCCCCTTTTTTCTCGGCCCCCCCTTGACGAACCCCCCCCAAATTTTCAAGGGCTGCTCAGAAACAAAATTTGCCATTTTCCTGAAAATTTCAGCCAATTCCGTCCACAAACGCCAAAGTTATTAGACATAGAATTTTCAAAAAACCCATAGAGAAAAAATCCTAACTATATATACCTACTGGCGACCGCCAGTAGGTAATATATATATATATATATATATTACCTACTGGCGGTCGCCAGTAGGTATATATAGTTAGGATTTTTTCTCTATGGGATTTTTGAAAATTCTATGTCTAATAACTTTGGCGTTTGTGGACGGAATTGGCTGAAATTTTCAGGAAAATGGAACATTTTGTTTCTGAGCAGCCCCTGAAAATTTTGGGGGGGGGGTTTGTCAAGGGGGGGCCGAGAAAAAAGGGGGTCCCAAAACGGGTTTTTCCCATGTTAATTTCCATAGGGCGGTTGGCCTCACCTTTAGCCCGGACGGCTGAATGGATTTGCATGAAACTTGGCAAAATTGTAGGGACTGTTAGCCCGATGTGCCTTTGCTAGGTCTCAATATATGTGCTCCAGTGGATTTTGATAAATTAACGTTCAAAAAAATATATATATCTGTAACAGCGCTCCGGGTAGCGCTCCGGTTCGCGTACTTGACGCGTAACGGAACTTCGCGAAGCGAAGCTGATTGGCTCTCCGGTGTCTGTCAACATTCTAAACAGTCCGGAGCGGCGGCCATCTTGTCTCTCGGTAGGATCGAGAGACAAGAGGAGGCCAAAACAAAAGGGAAATGACCATAAGGGGGCATAGTAGATCCACCCTGACCCCCTAGGTTTGATGTGGAGGCTTTAAAAGGGACCCGCGGGGCAAAAAACCCCCCCAAAAAACGTTTTTTTTGCATGGGGAGCGCCCGGTACGCTTTTGTGCAATGGGCGGTGGTAATATAAATGATGAGGGGGGGGCAGCGTTCAAAGCACATCAGCGTGCATAAACACGAAAATGTTTTTATCTACCGCGTACTTGACTTATCTCTCTGAGATGCATTCCCTTGTGTTTCGGCAATGGTAGTCTGTTCATTACATAGATCGCCCGAGGGTGGTAGTACAGACCGCTCGTAGGAAAGGGTCAAAAGCCAGGGGTATAGGAGTATGTAACAAGCGAGCCATTTAATTGAAAAAACTAAACGTGACAAACGGTTGCAGGATCAGTGAAGGTTGATTTTATAATTGAAAGTATAACAGGATCAGTTACTATAAAATCGTCCATACGCACACCATGGTCGAGTATCATGGGTAACATTACTTCGAAGCTTTATTAATACAATAATCAATACTGAAAAATCGACATCAATAGGGTTGTCCGTATGCCCAGTCAGTACCCTTCCCCGCCCGCCATGTGCACAAAGACCGCATACATCCCCCATAACGTCAAGGCTAAGTAACTAGAACGTCATAAGGAGTTGCAAGTCGCTCCCATACTGGCGCCATTTTGGTCGAGGCCAGGCAGGTTCAGAGTATAGTTCAATGTCTCCAATAAGTAGCGGCAAGATCAGAATCCCTTTCGGCAGTTCAAAAAGTTTGTTAGCGCCAACAGAAAGAACAGGCAGCATGAACCATGACTCAAAGGCGAGGGAGGCAAAATCTTCCCTACCAGGTCACGCTGAGGTCCCACCGGAGCTGATCAAGTTGGCAGTCTACAGTGTCTCTTAGTAATTCGGACAAAAACTGGCGTCAGCATGAGACCACTACCATCCTGTGACAATGTTGTGGCCACTTCCGGAGAGCGGGACAGCAGGCGTATCCCTCCGCCGATGCACTGAATCAGCCTCCCTCACGGCACCAGATGTGGATAAGGCGGCGGACACCCGTGGCAGCGGTATATCCATGGGGCATAGTCGAGCAACAGTGGCGGTTGCCCCCATCGGAAGCCCGCGGGAGTCGAGGGCCAACGACTCTCATAGAACCTTTAAAACTGAGAGGACGTCTTCAACAGTGGGGCTCATGCCCGAGCAGGCAAGCATTCGAGTTCCAGGGTAGTCCAGAGTCGTTCTAGTGGACCAGGCCCAAATCCGGGGATTCGGCCGCCATTTTGAGCGTTCCGCAGCAACAGCCGCTCTTCACCCCGGCCACCGGAGCGGGTCCCTGGCCATCCAACCGAGTGGAACGCCAATGGCAGTCATGGTGCAGCTGACCAGGGAGTGAAACGCTAAGGGTCGCCCTGCTGCAGCTGACCGCGGGGACGGGCCTTGGCGCGTGGTGTCGCCCCGGGCTATTTGCAGAACGGTCCTCCACCCCTAGGCCACCACCTATGCTACCTCGACAGGAACAGCGTCATGCATTTGGATCGATGTTGCAGCAGGCTGCAATGTAAATAGTTATTTAATAAAACGTTTTACCCTGTTACTTTGCTGGTGTGTTGTATATATTTATAATATTTGCATAGGGTTTGTCGTTATTTTGGGCGGGGTGGGCGGCGGAGCCGAGCTGTCTTGCAGCCATCATGGCGTCGAGCTCGGTTCCTCTCACTAGTTTCATATTTCTCATGAGGGGTTGTTCCTAATGTTTCTATTTTAGCGAGGTCAAAAAGAGATCCCATCAGTAGCCTACTGATTTTGCTTGATTCCTTTTGTTTTTTCTAACGATTTTTATGTTATAGTTTGCTTGCACGATACAGCGGCTAGTCCACATTTTATATATATGTCCTTTTTATTAGGGGTGTCCTCCGGTGGAGTCGGATGATTTACCTCTAATAAACGGTCCGGGCTGAACCAACTACCAACAAACGGGGCAGAGATAGGCATGACGGATTACAAAGGGGACAAAAGTCTGCACTACCTATCCTTCACTATCCGCAAAGACTAAACAGAGTATTGCGACTCTGTGCTTATTTGTGAATAGAGAATCACCCAAAGAGAACCAATTCTGAACGATCAATGTTCGGCCAAACAATCAATCAAAAGAGGGATAAAAATAGGCACAACGGATTACAACGGGGGCTAAAGCCTGCGTTACCTATCCTTCACTATCTGCAAAGACTAAACAGAGTATTGCAACTCTGTGCTTGTTTGTAAATAGAGAATGAACCAAAGAGAACCAATTCCAAAACAGTAAATGCTTGGATAACAATCAATCAAATGGAGAGGGAAGCAGGCACGACGGATTACAACGGGGCAAAGGCCTGCGTTACCTACCCTTCACTATCTGCAAAGAGAGAATACTCCTAAAAGAAAAGAGGGGGGGGGCAGCGTTCAAAGCACATCAGCGTGCATAAACACGAAAATGTTTTTACCTACCACGTACTTGACATTTTAAAGCTTTTGATATTTGCTATTAAAAAACCATTGAAATTCACTGAAAAAACCATAGGTTATAGACCATATATAGTTAGGAATTATCATTTACAAAACCTTGAAAATTCACTGAAAAAACCATAGGTTATAGACCATATATAGTTAGGAATTAGCATTTAAAAAAGCTTATTTTACTCACACAAAACCATTGAAATTCCATATATAGTTAGTTGCACTAAATATATATCGCGCACCTGCAATCCACTGCTGATGATGTCACATATTACATCATTCATGACATGGTCAGTGATATCACTGATGACATCACTGATGACATCTCAAATGACATCACTGATGACATCACTGATGACATCTCATTTGACATCAATGACCACATCACTGATGATATCATTCATGTGACAATACAATGCATCTCCTCACATTTTAATATAACCTCTGTTATACCCAGTGTTAAATACAGAGTATAATTTTTGAAACCATTGACACACCAATACTAGTTACTACATACGCACTCACTGATTCCTACGTCTACACACACATTCACTCATTCACCCATACAATCATTCATACTTACAATCACTCATCTTTACAACACTATCATATGCACTCATACACCTATACAGACACTCACACTCTGCCACTCATCCATGGAGTTACTCACACACCTAGTCAGTCCTGTAAAGAATCAATCACACTTCCATTTTCTAATCTATACAGTTAATCATAGAGCACCTTACATTTTCAAACATATACTAACACATACTTACTCTCTTATACAATCATTGATACAAGTACACATTGATCTGCACAGTCACACACCTCCCAGCCAGCCACACACACACTCAGTCTCCCATACAAATACTTGGGCAATCAATCAATAACCCATATAGTTACTCATATAGCTACTGATCAACACATGCAGCAGTTTACAGAACAACAGACATAATGATGCACAAATTAAGACAGTTTAGTCACTAACCCATGCACTCAGTGAGACACATTTAATCACTCACTCATACATTCAGTCATGCACCTACTAAATCCTTCGTCCAGACACTTATACTTCCACTCATTCTTCAATAAGTAAAACATATTTTAACTTTACAGAAACATACAGTCACTGGATGTTGTCATCAGTGATGTCATCAGTGATGTCATTTGAGATGTCATCCGTGATGTCATCAGTGATGTCACTGACCATGTAATGAATGATGTAATATGTGACATCATCAGCAGTGGATTGCGGGTGCGCGATATATAGTTAGTGCAACTAACTATATATGGAATTTCAATGGTTTTGTGTGAGTAAAATAAGGTTTTTTAAATGCTAATTCCTAACTATATATGGTCTATAACCCATGGTTTTTTCAGTGAATTTTCAAGGTTTTGTAAATGCTAATTCCTAACTATATATGGTCTATAACCTATGGTTTTTTCAGTGAATATATATATATATATATATATATATATATATATTCACTGAAAAAACCATAGGTTATAGACCATATATAGTTAGGAATTAGCATTTAGAAAACCTTATTTTACTCACACAAAACCATTGAAATTCCATATATAGTTAGTTGCACTAACTATATATCGCGCACCCGCAATCCACTGCTGATGATGTCACATATTACATCATTCATGACATGGTCAGTGACATCACTGATGACATCACTGATGACATCTCAAATGACATCACTGATGACATCACTGATGACATCTCATTTGACATCATTCTTGTGCTAATACGATAAACCTCTTCAGACTCTAATATAACCTTAGATACACTCAGTGTATACAGACACTCACACACTGTCACTCATCCATGGAGTTACTCACACACCTAGTCAGTCATGCAAAGAAACAATCTCACCTCCATTTCCTCAACTATACAGTTATACACACCTTACTTATTCAAACATATACTAACACATATTTACTCTCTTATACAATCCCTGATACAAGTTCACAATGATCCATACAGCCACTCACACATTCAGTGGCTCTCATGCACAGTTATTTATATATGCCAACTCTCACATGTACTGTGTTTTACATATGTACTTACTATGACATGTAGCATTGAGATATCCATTCACTCATCAATACACTCATGCACACAGTCAACCGCCCATGTAGCTTTTTCCACATGCACTCTTGAACTCATACACCTAGTGAATCAACTGCTCACACATCTATGCACAGAGTCACACACCTCCCAGCCACCCCCACACAAACTCAATCTCCCATAGAAATACTTGGGCAACCAATTAATAACACATATAGCCTCTCGTATAGCTAATGATCAACACATGCAGCAGTTTACATCACAACAGACATAATGATGCACAAATTAAGACAGTTTAGTCACTAACCCATGCATTCAGTGAGACACATTTAATCACTCACTCATACAGTCAGTCACGCACCTACTAAATCCTTCATCCAGACACTTATACATCCACTCATTCTTCAATATCTAAGACATATTTTAACTTTACAGAAACATACAGTCACTGGATGTTGTCATCAGTGATGTCATTTGAGATGTCATCAGTGATGTCATCAGTGATGTCACTGACCATGTCATGAATGATGTAATATGTGACATCATCAGCAGTGGATTGCGGGTGCGCGATATATAGTTAGTGCAACTAACTATATATGGAATTTCAATGGTTTTGTGTGAGTAAAATAAGGTTTTCTAAATGCTAATTCCTAACTATATATGGTCTATAACCTATGGTTTTTTCAGTGAATTTTCAAGGTTTTGTAAATGCTAATTCCTAACTATATATGGTCTATAACCTATGGTTTTTTCTGTGAATTTCATTGGTTTTTTAACAGCTAATATCTGTAGCTGTAAAATGTATTCTTCTTTAAATCCAAAAATATATTTTATATGTTTATGAATAATTTTTTTTTAAAATATTTTTTTTTCTTCGTTCCCGCTTCGCGAATCGGGAAGCTTCCCGTTAGCTGACCTTGATGCCGCGAAATAGACCGCGAGCCGGTAAACGTTTCTTTACCGCAAGTGCCGCGTTAGAAAACAACATCGTGACGCCTCCCGTCCGCATGACGTTTCACGTTGTCGCGTGATACGTCATATGACGTGCTACGTTAGCGAACTGGTACGCGAAGCGAGTCGCAAAGCGCAGGTTTCTGGAAGCAAACCGGGAGGCCCTGCAAAGCGCTTAACGTAAACACAGCAAGTCATGTGACTTGGTAATAACACTTTTCATTGGTTCATTTCACTTTTGGTTTCCTAATGATGTAAGACTAGGTCATATAATCTAAAATGAACACTTTTGATTGGTTGAGAACTCTTGTTTTTCCCAAATGATGAAAATCCCTCCTTCTTTCCTCACTCTGACTTTCATCATTGTGAGAGAAAGACCCTTTGTGATCACTGAGCAATGGCTTCTTTAGTAGCTTCAGCTGGTGCTTCCCCACCACCTCCACCACATCCAAGGAAGAGTGGACCACCTGCTCAAGTTGTAATTCAACAAGAAGAAGAAGAAGAGGAACAGGAGGACGAGCACGAAGAGAGGCAGTTTTTGCCTGAGCAGCCCAAGACGTCTCACCGGAAAGAAAACTTCATTTGGCAATTTTTTAAAATTCCCAAAGGTCAGAAAAAAGTAAATGCAAGATACGTAACTTGCCTTATATGTCAAGATAGACTGTCCAGAGGGACCGACAAAAAATACAGTTTCGGAAACTACACAATGCATCGCCATATGACTAGGTGGCATCCTAACAACTACAGTGCTGCACAGTTTCGGAACGACCTAGATAATCTCCCTATTATGGCCAGAAGATCTGTTGTACCGGAAGTAACGGGACCAGAGGGCAGGGAGATGGTGCCAAATATACAAATGAGATTTGGTGATGTAAAACACACCTGCGCATTTTGCGATGGATTCATTTCCTACGGAGAAAAAAGCATCACTCTGATCAACAGAGCTATTGACTATCATATGCAAGTTTGTCCGAAACGCCCAAAATAATAAATACTTCTTTTTTTTGTTTTGTTGCTCCTGTTGAGCCCTTTACAATGAATCGTTTTCATTGCCCCCTCCAAGAAAAACCCCAAAAAATATAAAACTGTTCCGAAAAATTCAAAAACAGTAAAAAAATGTTCAGAAAAATAAAAAAAAAAGTTCTTTTCAGAACTACCTCCCCGTTATTAAAAAATTGGTACAATATTTGGAACTGTGCCAACCTCTATTTCTCTTAGTTCGCTTCCTAGTTCGCTCGCTGGTACGCGAACTGGAAGCGAACCAAAAACAGTAAGTATAAGGGAAGGAAACACACACTTATGTTAAAAGAAAGACAGCTATAGGGGAGTAAACTAGAGATACCATTACCCATAATCCACTGCTGATGATGTCACATATTACATCATTCATGACATGCTCAGTGACATCATCAGCAGAGGATTGCGGGTTTTTTGGCAACATGCCTTATCCACGGTTTAATAACGCTGCCTTTTGCTTTATATAAGTTTTCAAATTGTATGAAATATATACCAATAGGTCGTTATGAACCTTTAGGTAGTGCTTTTCTTCATGAGGTCTGGTCGCTTCCATACACATACAGATGTTTCAAAGATGATCAAGAAGTTTATCTGAATGGAGAGGAATGCACTGAGACGCCAGATCATTCACTAATGTGTAGGCACATACAGTTACACGATTCATGCAACAAACACCGACCAAATATGGCTTGCGTGTTGCAAGGCACGCCAGTTCCTGCTATCATCCCCACGTTCAAGTTGTTGGAAAATGGTAGTTATTTGATGCTCAATAATGAAGATTGTTCTGAGTTAATTAAAAGTATTCCTTTTATCGTAACAGTAAGTGAACGGGTTATTTGCTGCAGAAATGTTCTATTTCCTCCCACACATGAACATAGGGAGTTTTCAATCTGGCCACAAATACCAACCTTGGGACACGTTTCAACGGCATGGCAAGAATAAGAGCTCTTTTGTCTCAGAGAGAGGTGGCCTTGAGTTCGGCCCGTGAAACTTTCGTACTTCACATAGCGAACACCCGTACACAGGTTTGCCTTTCAATTTCAGCAACATGTTTCCGACTATCTTTAACGCATCCTCCACAAAATCCCTGGCACACTTTTTTAAAGTTGTTACCAGTGGTCTCGTGACTTCATTTGAGAAAATCTTTGGAGTCATCCCTGCTTCTTTTCATTGTATTTTCTGCACTCTGGTTCGTGGATTGGCATTTTTACTTGCATTACCAGCGGACGCTCTTGTGCTTTTTTACATTTTTAAATATGGATGTCCCTCCTATGCAACCTCCGACCCTGCAGCTGCTGACACTGTTCCGCAATCGCATGCTAGAATATTATGGCACAATGCCGTTGGCGATATTAAGCACGGCATATGGATTATCTTTTCGGTTCTCCTACTTCACCTGTGTCCAGCCTGTATTTCACTGCCTGACCTGTGATTTCGATTGGGCCATTGATTTGTGTCTCTGCGGACCGGTTTCTCCTGACGTCGACTTTAATCAGCTGATGACTCCTATCATTACTCACGAGTTGGTTTGTCCTGGCGAAAGGATTATGGCTGTGGCATTGATGCATGGACTACTTGGTCCCTGGAATTTACTGGCGGCAGCACAGTCTTTCTTGGAACAGAGCTTTCTTGAAAACCCACCGAGCTGTCCTCTGATGGTGATAGAGGATCCGGTGCTGGGAGAGCACGTATGTTCTTTTCCGCTTTTAAATTGGATGGCTGAACTGTTTTCGGATGAAGACGGTGACTTCCTATTGGAGGCTGTTGCAGCTTATTTTGCATACACAGTTATGTCATAGACCTTTTTCATGTTTGATATGCTGAGTACTAGCATTTCATTGACAATTCATTGACTTATTTGTCAAGTTTTTATTATTTACCTTGCCTATTGGCTTAAGACTCGATAAAGTACTTGGCTGTTTTATTTTTCTTTAGCATTGAATTTTCCTAGTTTTTAATGCTTTACCTTGCGGACCGTCCACATATAAACTTGCAATCTGCTCTCATGAGATGGCACTTCTATTATCTTATTCAGTTCGTTTCCGGATCATGAGGAGGTGTCATCTAGGTCCTGGATATCTTTACACCGTGTTAAGTTAGCATGGGCTCATTACCGGTTTAAACGCCATTTTTCCTTTTTTGCAACTTCTGCACACGACACTTAGTTGTTGCTTTAGCTTTCCACCTAGTAGTTCATCGTGGTTTACATGAGAATAATATGTTATTGGTCTACTATCTGCTTTACTTGTTAAACTATATCTGTACAGCGAGTGCTAAAGTTTCAAGAACAACACGATACAGAATTGTTATGAGGTCTGATCTCCACGACTTCATACTCATAACATAAGTGCAACTTCTGCCAATTCTGGGCATGAGGCGGGTTTTATATTGCTTTGCCGAACACACATACACAACAGTTGATGCGGTTCACATGAAGAGAGAGCTGGTGTATGCTGATGTGATTCCTTCAAATCTAAGACACTAAAGTATGGGCACGCCCTAAACCAACACAAAGAGACCTTCTTAGCAAATAATATAATATGTGTATTAGGGAGGGTGAGATATAAGCAGCCGCGGGCCGTGGAGGGAGTTACGATGGGGCAGGGAGGCGGGGAGGGGGAGAAGCAGGGTGGAGCCCTCTCTACCTTGCCCCTCCCCCTCCCCGCCTCCCTGCCCCACCGTAACTCCCTCCACGGCCCGCGGCTGCTTATAAGTGTTGCTAACTCTTATTCATTTACAGCATGTTAACATACTGTCACCATTCGCTTTTTATGTACTAGTAACTATGCTGGTAATTTTGCTACTGATAATATGTGTACTTGTATTCTCCACCCTGCTTCTCCCCCTCCCCGCCTCCCTGCCTCACCGTAACTCCCTCCACGGCCCGCGGCTGCTTATAAGTGTTGCTAACTCTTATTCATTTACAGCATGTTAACATACTATCACCATTCACTTTTTATGTACTAGTAACTATGCTGGTAATTTTGCTACTGATAATATGTGTACTTTTATTATCTAAGGTACTACGCCTGAGAAGACGGCATTAGTAAATAAACATTTCAAATACACATCTGTTCTTCTTAACTCCATGTTCTGGTTTCTAAGAAATCTATAACGACCGACTGTTCATGAGTTCCACGTATCCTGAGGTACTATAAGTTCATATTCTGGATTGTCTAAACATTGAGAGTTTGTTATATCCAATGTGACACTGTACCTAGCTTGCTAAATAGTTTTTGATTACTAACGTGAGTTTTGGGACACCCTAATTCGCCGAGGTTCCAATCCTCTGTCCACAGTTCTGTGTGAGAACAGAAACCCTGCGACAGGGGCACCCCCGACCCTTGCTGGAGCTTCATCACACTTGCGATACAACTCCAGCAATGCATTCGCCGAGGTTCCAATCCTCTGTCCACAGTTCTGTGTGAGAACAGAAACCCTGCGACAGGGGCACCCCCGACCCTTGCTGGAGCTTCATCACACTTGCGATACAACTCCAGCAATGCGCCACCTTTACGGCACAGATACATCACGCATCTGTGCTGTTTTTGCCCCATGATGCGCCGCATTGTAAATGCAGCACACCATAGGTGACGGAACAGCGGCACAGAATGACTAACACATCCCTGGTGATGCGCCAGTCATCATAAATGTATCCCTATGCTTCTTATCTTGTTAGAGATGAACCGCCATATGTATCATCAAAGTTATTTGCATTTCCTAAATAGCGAACTTTAAGGAATAAATAGCGATTCTTTACCATTCCTAGTTTGCGATGAGCTATTTGCTAATTAGCCGAATGTAGCCCAATGAAGCCCAATGTAGCCCAATGTAGCCCAAAGATGGCCGCCAGACACACAAAAAAACAAATGTAGCCCAAATATCAGCCAGATGTAGCCCAACTATAGCCCAGTGACAGAATGACCAATCAGCTTCGCAAACCTCCGTTACGCGAAGCGGAGCGCTGTTACAGATATATATCTTTTTTTGAACGTTAATTTCTCAAAATCCACTGGAGCACATATATTGAGACCTAGCAAAGGCACATCGGGCTACCAGTCCCTAATATTTTGCCAAGTTTCGTGCAAATCCATTCAGCCGTTCAATTATTATTTTTATTATTTTTTTTTGCCCCGCGGGGCCCTTTTAAAACCTCCACATCAAACCTAGGGGGTCAGCGAGGATCTACTATGCCCCCTTATAGTTATTTCCCCCTTTGTTTTGACCTCCTCTTGTCTCTCGATCCTACCGAGAGACAAGATGGCGGCCGCTACGGACTGTTTGGAATGTTGACAGACGCCGGAGAACCAATCAGCTTCGCTTCACAAAGCTCCGTTGCGCGAAAAGTCCGCGAACCAGAGCGCTGCCTGGTCCGCGCTTACAGATATATATCTTTTTTTAAACGTTAATTTCTCAAAATCCACTGGAGCACATATATTGAGACCTACAAAAGGCACATCGGGCTACCAGTCCCTACAATTTTGCCAAGTTTCGTGCAAATCCATTCAGCCGTTCGGGCTAAAAGTGAGGCCAACCGCCCTATGGAAAACTCAATGTTAAAAACACGTTTTGGGACCCCCCTTTTTTCTCGGCCCCCACTGGACGAACCCCCCCCAAATTTTCAAGGGCTGCTCAGAAACAAAATGTGCCATTTTCCTGAAAATTTCAGCCAATTCCGTCCACAAACGCCAAAGTTATTAGACATAGAATTTTCAAAAAACCCATAGAGAAAAAATCCTAACTATATATACCTACTGGCGACCGCCAGTAGGTAATATATATATATATATATATACACAAATATATATATATATGTATATATATATATCACCTACTGGCGGTCGCCAGTAGGTAGTTATAGTTAGGACCTAGCTACCATAGGAAATCCGCAACATTCTATTGGGAATAACTCTGGCGCCGGTTGAGGAATTTGCGTGTAATTTTCCAAAGTTTTCGCCAGCTCTGCTCCACTCCTTCCCCGTAAGTTTCGGGGGGGATTCGTGAAGTGGGGGCTGAGAAAAAAGGGGGGTCCCAAAACGTGTTTTCCCCATGTTCATTTCCATAGGGCGTTCTGACATGTCTACAGCCCGAACCGCTGAACGGAATTACGCCAAACTTTGCAAAATTGTAGGGACTGGTACGCAGATGTGCCTTTGCTATATTTGGTGAAAATTGCTCCAGTGGTTTTTACGAAAATTAACTTCAAAAACACATATATATCTATAGGCGCGCTCCGAGCGCTCACCGGTACGCGTACCTGGGAGCGCACCCGGCGCGCCACGGGAGTGCGCGAGCGGAAAGCTGATTGGCTGTCGGATGTCTGTCAACATTCTAAACAGTCCGGAGAGTCCGCCATATTGTGTCTTGGTAGAATCGAGACACAAGAGGTGAAAAAAAAGGGGAAATGATTAAAAGGGGGCAGGGTAGACACTCCCTGACCACCTAGGTTTTCTGAGGGGGGCCTAGAAGGATCCCTGACCACCTAGGTTTTCTGAGGGGGGCCTAGAAGGTCCCCGAAGGGCTTAAAAACATTTTTTTTGTTGCAATTTTCGCGGGGTAAGCGATGGGTGCGTTCCCAGGTGCGCTCTCCGGTACGCGCACCCAGAGCGCACCACAGGGAAAAAAATTGAAAGAAAATAGAGTAAAAATAAGAATTTGGAGTGCTTAGAGGTAGGGTAGCTCTAAAAAGAGCTGTTGTGTTATGTGGGTGATTTAAGTACCTACAAGTAGGTACCGATGCAGAGTCTAAAATTCACTTCAATACAATCACTTCCCTACTACTTCATAAATTAGAAATAAAAATGAATAATATGTCAACGAATTTTGAATTTGTAAATATTAATTTATTGTTCAAATTTTCATAATTTAATAGAACTTGTAGCATCTGGAATTTCCTCTTCAATCATATGATCAGGAATGTCCTCATTATAAGTGTGCCATGATGAATGTTGGAATTCTATTGTATCCAAACATTCAATTAATTCTTCGTCAAGAGATTCATCCCAAAAATTATTTATGTTATCTCCTCCTTGTGATAAAATGGTGTTGTCGATATCCGTGACATTTTCAATTTCAATCAATGTAGTTGAAATTTCAAAAGAAATTTCCTTGGTCTCCTCATTCTGATTCATTTAAATTTCAAATTTCTTGCTGTAAATTGCAGAAAAAAGGAATCACTTTCATTTATTGTTTTTAGTAATACATAATATAAATGTAGCTTAATCAAGTGTTTAGTTCTTTAAAATTAATTGGGTAGTGTATAGTATCAGGCAGGAACTAGAAATATAAAGCACTGCATGTGATGAAGCTTATCCTAACCCATAATTATAAAAGAAGGACTGTAAATAACTAACAGAAAACATTTTCAAAATTATCTTAAAGTGTACAACATAGTTCCCCTTACAAATTAACAACTCACCTTTTTGAAAGTAGAAGAGTTAGTACTGTGTAATTCAAAGTCCAGCAATTGAGCACCCAAAATTTCTCTCAAAAGTACCTCAGACAGGAGTATCACAAAATGGCTGTGTTTTCCTCTCATTTAAGATATATACATAACCAATCAAACTTCATCACAAACAAATTCAAAACTAAAGTAATATTTTGATTGGTTCTAAATTTCAATACTTTCAAATGTGTTTTCCCCATGCAATTTTCCATAGGACATTTAGACACGGCTACAGCCCGAACGGATGAATGGAATTACACCAACGTTGGCAAAATGATAGGTACTGGTATGTAGTAGGGCCTTTTCTATATTTCTTTGAAATTGCTCCAGTGGTTTTTATGAAAAGCAACTTCACAAAAACATATATATCAATAGGCGCGCTCCGAGCGCTCACCGGTACACGTACCGGGGAGCGCACCCGGCGCGCTACAGGAGTGCGCGAGCGGAAAGCTGTCAGTTGTCTGTCAACATTCTTAACAGTCCGGAGAGTCCACCATCTTGTGTCTCGGGAAAATCGAGACACCTGAGGTGAAAAAAAAAGGGGGAAATGATTAAAAGGGGGCAGGGTAGACACTCCCTGACCCCCTAGATTTTTTGAGGGAGGCACATGACTAGGATGTTACATGTAATCTAACATGTCTGTCTCTGCAAGCAGTATGTGTGACTCTGCTCATATTATTTCCCTGACTCTACAGGCCAAACACAGGCCACCTATATATAAGCAAGACATAACATTAATTTCTCATTACATGTAACATCCTGGGCATGTGCCTAAGATCACACTGTGAGTGAAGCTTGAGTCACCCATCAGTGTGATCTTAGGCACATGACCAGGATGTAACATGTAATCTACCATGTTTTTTAAAAACATGTACTTTCATATTTTTAAAGATATCAACTAAGCATATTATTCACCCAGATCCATTTAAAATCAAGCTTGACTCATAGTGTGATCTTAGGCACATGACCAACATGTTACATATAATCAATATACCATCTCTGTCTCTGCATGACCAGGATGTTACATGTAATCTAACATGTCTGTCTCTGCAAGCAGTATGTGTGTCTCTGCTCATATTATTTCACTGTCTCTACAGGCCAAAAACAGGCCACCTATATATAAGCAAGACATAACATTAATTAGTAAATCGTTTTTGACACAAAGCAAAGCACATGTAATGTAAATCAGCCTTTTGTTGTATACTAGTGTTTATATCGTTTACTTATTGTAATTGCTATGTAATATGTTTGTAGTGGTCTATAATATGTTATTTTTTCTTTACCACGGATTATTATCATCTATACAAAGAAAGAAAAATATGCCATCCAAACAAAGACGTGAAAAACTTTATAAAAATAATTTAAGGTCTAAGGAAAAAGAAAAACATGACTCAACCAAAACAAAATCTTCAGAGAAAAAAAATAATGCTCCTGGTAAGCAAACTAAAAATTTTCTCAGGAACTTATTGAAATGTCAAAAAAAACGTGTGTTTTCAAACAAGAATAAGATACCTGTAATTAGAAAGAAGACAGTGTGTCGCTTTAAAAATGTTAGACCTGTACAAGGAGATGATATTGTCTATAACAAAAGAAGGAGAAATCAATTTATTGAAATTCGTAGACGAATGTTTTATAACAGAATTATATCTAATTTATTAAAAAATGTAAAGAGGTATCAAAAAAGACAGCTTTTTACAAGAAAAAAAAAACATAGTTAAGATTGTGGATGAAGCATTTAAAGTGAAAAATAAATTGTTTAGTTTAGTAATGAATAGAATTCGTACACTCGATAAGGTAATCAATGTGTTCAAATCAAAATGTAAGTGGCGGAGAGTAATTAATCGGACTAATTTTTGTGATGTTTTTTCTGGAGAATGGAAGCATAGTTCAAGTTGTGAGCCATTTTTTAATGTAGAAAGTTACTTTCAGGATAATGATTTGGTGCATGCAGTTGGCACCAGTGGTCGAGCATATGAGGTGAAGGATGGTTGTCCGGTTGAAAAAGAAGAGATTGTGCCTAGAAATACAGAAGAGGTGTAAGCTGATGAAGTTTTAGGGAGATGTCCTAAGGCTCCAGTGTATACTTGGAATTGTAGTAGTATTTGTAGTGTGCGACAGGATTCAATTGATTTGTTTCGCACTTTCTTACGGACATATACTAAGAAAAGTGTGAAACAAAAAATAAAATTTTTACAAGAGTTAGATCCTTGTAGAGTGAGAGAAAAAACAGGTTTGCAAGGGCATTCACTGGCTTGTCTTTCAAGAAAAGTATGTCAAAGTGTTTTTCACCATTTTAGGATGTTAGCAGTGCATCATACTAAAGTGAGGAAATTAGTGAGAAGGTTGTATTATGCAAAAAGTCCAGCACTTAAACTAAAACAGTTAAACAGTGCTCTTTTGCATGGAACTGAATTAGATGTCAAAAACATTTGTGATGAAATTGAGTTTTGTTACTTTGGTGAAAAAGAGGTCAGTGCAGAAATTGATACAGTAATAGAAGGTAATGTAGAAGAGAATGTAGAGATTTTAAGTACAGAAAAATTTGAAAATGAAATTACAAAGTTTAAGGTCAATTCAAGTGAAAGGCCTCATTTTACTTGTGTGTGTTGTCGACGAACTCATTATAAGCATCAGACTAGATTAGTTGATTTATATGTAAAAAGCGAAAAGATAAATAATAATGAGTGGAAGGATTTTGCAACTTATTTGTTGGTTGAAAATTGTTTTGATTTGGGTTCTGATCAACGTATTTGTAAATATTGTTATAATAAATTAAATGAAAACAGAATGCCTGCTAGAGCTGTTCATAATAATATGGAGTTGGTAGACATTTCTTCTGAATTGATGGATTTAAATACCTATGAGTCTATTCTGATTCAATGTGTGCATCCTTTTCAGGCTATTGTGCGCATGGAGCCTAAGACAGGGAAATTGCCTCCTTCAGATTTACAGAGAGGATTAAAGGGAAGAGTTGTTTATTTGCCTCTAGATTTTAAGAAAAATATTGATACAATTGGTGTCGAAAAAGTAGCAGCGGAACCTCTGGTTATTCTAATTAATGGTGTTCCGACAAAAAGTACGAAAATCTGGCAAGAATTAGTGGATGTTAGGAAAGTCAAAAAGGCAACGTTGTATCTGGTAAAAAATAATCAGTACTATAAAAATGTGTATGCAGGAGAAGAGGAAACAACTGTACAAGACGACACTGATGTCTCTGCTGGGCAAATAGAAAAAGTTGATGTCTCTAGAAGTGAAGAAATGTATGAACATTATAGTGTACATCCATTGCATTCCAAAGAAGTAATGGGGAATGCTATTGACTTGTTTCAGATGAAAAAAGCCAAAGGAAGTCCCATTAGTGTATGGGAAGAAAGTTTGGAAGCTCGTTGTTTTCCACAGTTATTTCCAACAGGTGAAGGTGGACGATATGACGACCGACCTGTTAATATTCCTGCATCTGAATACCGGACTTCAAGATTATATGCAGAAGATCCAAGGTTTCGTCAATGCATTCCATATTTGTTCCATTTACTGTTTGAGAATGATTTGTCTGGACTTTCTTATGCAGTAAACCATATACTGAAAAGTGGATCACATCTTCAAAATGTTTCGGCAAGGGATTTTATGGATAAAGTGAAACTGCAAGACAGTGTTTTGGAATCTCAGCTAATTAATCTCATGGCATGTCAGCGTGGTACTAACGAGTATTCGTACCGTCGTCATGGGGAATTGAAATGTATGCTAAGAAACTTAGGAACTCCTACATGGTTCCTCACTCTTAGCTGTGCTGAGTATGCTTGGGAAGACTTACTTGAATTTCTACGAGAGGCAAATAAAAACATTGAAAATATTGAATACAAGACACCTGGAGAACTGTGCTCTTTGGATCCAGTTAATGTATGCAGATATTTCAATCATAGGTTTGAAGCTATGATGTCTTTTATTACAAACAAAAAAAAATCCTCCGCTTGGAGAGGTGTTGGATTTCTTTTGGAGAAAAGAGTATCAAGCAAGAGGTGCTCCTCATATACATATGCTGCTATGGATTAAAGATGCACCAAAATTTGGAACAGATTCAGATGAGAAAGTGATGAGTTTCATTGAGCAGTATTCTACATGTGCTGTTCCAAAAAGTACAGAAGAAAACAATTTAAGACATCAAGTTTTACGCTTTCAAACCCATCGTTGTGGGAAATACTGTCGTCAAAAATACAAATCCAAGGACAAGTTCTACACGAAATGTCGTTTTGCATTTCCACGTCCAGTAACTTCGAAAGGAAGAGTCAACAATTTTATGTCTTCTCTGCGACATACTGTGACAAGAAAATCACCCAAAAATACATACAACCTAAGAAGAAATGAGGAATCCAAATTCATAAATGACTACAACCCAGTCATTTTGTCCATGTGGAATGCTAACATGGATATTCAATATGTGGCTGACAACTCTATTGCTGTGGCTCGATATGTGACGTCTTACATCACAAAATCAGAAAAGACGGAACTGAAGGAAATGTGGGAGGAAATTTCACATGAAAAGAGTCTAAGCAAGAAATTATACAGTTACAGTCTGAAGATGTTGTCGCATCGAGAAATTGGAGCATATGAATGTTCTGATCGGTTATCATCAGCAAGTCTATATGCCAAATCTAGAACCATTATTTGTTGGTGTCTAGGTCTTGCTGCAACACGAAACCGAGTTTTGAAATCTGTACAAGAAATAGAGTATTTGGCAGAGGAAGAACCAGACAGTACAGATATTTTGAAGACAAACATGTTGGACACATACTATCCAAATAGAAGTACTCACCTTGTAGTGTAGCTCCTATTTTCCCAATAGGCTCTGCGCATTGGAATAGTACCTACAGCAGTAAAGGCCTAGGCCAGACGTTAACTAGGTCTACTACTGTCGATACTAGACTTAAGTTTTGGGTTTGCCAGCGTAGCTCAGAGTTCGCTAGAAACTTTCTCGAATGTTCAAGGAGGAATTAACTTCCCTGATGAGACAAGAAGGGATTTAGTTTCTGACAACCATAGAACATGACAACTTTGCTCTCCCCTAATCAAGAGTCAATCTCGAGAGTCGTGTGAGCACAAGGCAATTATTTTACTCAGTCAGTACGTGCATTCTTAGTCTCATCAGATTGTAGAGAAAAGGAAGAGACGGGCGTGTTCAATAAAAAGGTGTTATTTATTGATCAGTCTCTTTTCTCGTACAAGAGAAATGGATCGATATTATTGCAATACTTATATTTAAGTAAAGTGCATACATTAAAAGCAATAGTATAAAATAATACTGTAAAAACATTGATATGGTTTCTGAGCCATATGATGTTTAAAATGATTAAAATATATTTACATACACATATACATTTGACTAAACGAACTCAACTGGTGTTTCTAAATACGCCTACCCCGTGTACCTGACCTAAGTCTAATGCGTGGGCGGGAATAGAAAGTTACAGTTTAAGTTAAGTTTGTTTTTGCCAAGTGAATAACTAAAGAATTCTCTGTGAGGGGTTATTCAGTTCTGTACCTGGAAGTTAGGATGAATGAGGAATGGTATCTCTTTCTCTGCTCTCGATATTCCAGGCTGCCTGCGAGGGCTACCCGGAAGCGCCGGTGCTGGGTCTCTCGGCTTGAGATAGCAGCGCGTCTCTCAGCGCGTCAGGAAGGCGGGGCTGCTGCCAGCGGGGTCTGCTTCTGCTCTCGGCTTCGGCAAGGATGGCTGCTCCGTCTTGTCACCACGCGTGTGTTTGCATAGGGCAAGATCGGCAATATTTATACCTTAAAGGTGCCGAGATTGACGTAAGGATGGACATAGATACGTCAATAAAGATGTCATACGACTTGCTCGTTAGCACATTCTTTACTAAAGTTCTCTGTGAAATCAAAACAATGGCCGCACGGATTTTTCCAGGTTGTCATAGGTTTGATTTGTTATGAGAGCGTCGTATGCCTTATCAGGGGCTGGAGGAATGTCGCTTGTCTAATTAGATCTCAAGCGTTATGACCTAATCAGATAACACGTTCCTGTGCCGTAGTGTGACTGCGTCAGATAACGGTATCTGCATCATGGGGGCTGTTCTTGCCTCATGGGCTGATTGTTAGTTAACTAGATAGTTAGTTTAACCAGAATAGGGTCAGGAAAAGGGGGATCGATTCAGAACCTATAGGAATACATGACACCCACTCCACGCTAACTATGGTCATATCTACTAATCTATGCATAGTATAACATAGTACAACATACTATAGAGTATAGTGTATACCTTACCACCCCAAAATACATAAATGCATTTTGAAAATTTCAAATATACTGAAAAATTGCAGTCATATATATTGTATGCACTTAAGCTATGAATTAAATGCAAAAGGAAACACGCATTTTTATGCAGTATTGCTTATTGGTATATGAGAAATACACATGAAATGGCTCTTAATATGGCTATACAGAAAGGAAGTTCGAGACCATTTCATCACATAATAAAATATTTGTGAACATCCCAGCGGGCAACTAAAGTTTATAAAGTATCTAAAAATAGAAATCTTAGTTCTCTAGGAATAGTTTCTTACTTTAAGCAGAAGACAAGTGTCTCGAAAATTTTGTAAAAAATAATTTGGAGCTGCTAAAAATTGTTGTCCGTGAACTGGTGGGAAAAATTGTTCATGTGACTTTATTTTTAAAGTTGAAGGCCGAATTCAGGGAACGCCGTGTGCGAGCTTGCTCAAAAGTCTCTATTTCTGTTCTGGAGAGAACATCATATCATTAAGGCTTTCGAAAAAACTGTCAACAGCTTCATGGGAAAGTTCCACTAAGTCGGAAATAGGGGTAACCATGCATTTGTGCGCATGATTGTCTCCATTGACATTCTGATTCGCATTGCTGACAGAAGGTCGTACCTGATCGATGCTGCTTTCATCTTGAACTTCACTACTCTTCAATCGTAGTGGTGAAGATTCCAGGAATGCCGTCATCAGGATTGGCAGCCTTTGAGGGCAGCACAAAGCGTGAACCTTGGTAGGAACCAACAATGTATCTGCATCCACTGGCGCATCCGATTGTAGCGTCAGACAGGTGTCTAACACGCATTCTTCTCCGCATAGCAGACACCTTAGTACAGGTAAAACACACCTTTGCCACATTGGTCGAAATGATAGAAACCAAGTCATGTTCAGGTCTCTAAGCCGGGAGAGTCCCAGGATTTTTGATATCCGGTCCCGGTATCCAATGGCTAGGATCGTATCTTCCATTGTCGCGAGAGTTTGATCTGTGACATGGGTTGCCATAACGAAAAATAAGGACTAAGAATAGGATTCCTGCAATTAGTCCCAGGATCAGGGGAAGTCCGCCAAAAATCGAATGGACGAAATCTGGAAAAATACCCAGTATGGCTTTGAATGGTGTTAATGCCATCGAAAATACTGTCTTAAATACCTTTGAGACCCCAGTGGTATCAGAAATATTTAAGATTTCGCTCAGGATTTCCGCGAAATGTACGGGGGAATTAGTTGATAATAATGTATGTATCTCTGCAGTCGTCCTTGCGACTTGTAGATCATACGTTTCTTTTGATGACGTGAGCCTTGTAGGCGTCTGAAGAAGCACTGTTTTCATTCTGCTAAAAGTATCGATTCGAATAGAAGTAATTTTCAAATTGGGCCATGCCCTTGCCTCCCTGTCTGGAAAGGAGCTGGGGAACAAAGAACGTCCACAGCACTTGACCTTGGCAGTCGTAGTGACTAGATAAGGAGTCCCGGGCATAAGACTACAACATCTGCGGTCTACAATAAGAATGTAACTCCCATTATAGAGTCTTTGAAAGAATGGTTCTATTTCAGTTGCAGGTGCGCCTTGCTGGTGACATGAAAGGTTGTATGAATTCCCTTCACAGGCTCCATGCAAACTAATTCCGTTACACAGAAGCGTGCCGCTTAGTGACATAGCACAATTGTTGCCACTAAGAAACACTTTCTGTCCTTTATTACTGACACATGCATGTGAATAGGGCAGGTTCCAAGTTGTTTTAAGGTACCCCTTTCCCAATTTCTCGTACATGCCAGCCTGTATATATTTTTGGCAGTATTGAAACCTGAAGGTTGAGATTGGAATATTTATGATTCCGTGGATTATCCATTCACTGACAGGTCGTTCTGACATTGTCATTGGTAATCTTTCTAGTTTTTCAATGCTCAAGATTGTATAATCAGCACCCTTTTGCGCCATACCGATTTGTCTATCAGTAAGGTTAAAGATTTGGAATAGTGACGTTGTGTTGATTAAACGCCAAGGCACATAGCCTGAACGCAGATTTTGTAACGTCCAGCCAAGCTGTACAATAGAACGCAATTGTGACTGACCTTGTTGTAATAACAGTAAGTCTTGCGATAATATATCGATTGCTGAAGACACAATGCTGTCCAATGAAAAAATTCTGGAGGACAGAGTCATTAACCCATTGTCCACTACAGAAAGTGATTTTTCCAAATTAATACGGTCAATTTCCCGTATTCTCTCTGCTGTTTCAATTTGAGTAACCTTCCAGGCCTCATTGTATGCTGCATATACAGAGGCTGCTATGAAACGCTTTTGACGCTGTTTGCGTGGTCCCATTATGAAATCACGCAAGTCAGCACCATCAGTAAGTAAAGTTAGGTGTTGCTTAATTTCAGGCAGTGTGGAAGTTTGTAGCCATTGAAGGCATAATTTGCCCACACTGTAGGTTGTTATTATCCCTGGGTGATGTCTTTGGGGATATCTAGGGTCTGGCCTGGTCATTTTGAACCCCTGTGTTTTATTCAGGAATCTGTCTTGACAGTTATTTGTATCTGTGGGCCAGATCAACCATTGTTTCCAATCAGGATGTGTTCTGTTTTGGTTTAATATATGGTTTACGTCTATCTCTTCATCTGTATCAGAGCTATTGCTAAACATTATTGGCTTTGGAATAGACGGTTTATTTAAATCTTTGATCTTCGCTAAGCCAAGACAGGTGGTTTGTTGAACAGTTTCATTTAAAAATATCATTTGTTCTGGGATCATGCAGGCTCTAAACAAAGCTTCTAAACCCTGTACTTGCCATTCTTTTGTACCCCAAACACTTTTCAAATCAACATTTTTGTCCCAATAATCAAATCCAAAAGTATTCATTTTTTCGAAGAATGAATCTGAATATATCAACTTTGTGTTGGTTATCATGGTTTTCATCCCTGTCTTGTTTGACAATTTAAAATAAAATGTTTCAGCATTACTTATGTTAAAACCTGAAAAATATGAATATTTGTCATAAACGGTTCTTGAGCTCCCTTTTGGAGGTGTAGCACAATGTTCCCATTGATTATAATTTAAAACATTTCTAGGTTGTGCAGATTTATGCAAAAAATGGTTACCATAGTGGTTATAGCAATACATACTGTCATAATTTGTAGAACCTTGCAAATAATCATGTTTTGTAAATTTAGCAGACATTACTAAGTCAGACATCATGTTATTAATGCTTTCGAAGTCCCAATCATCAGCAAATGAGTTTGGTTTTGCAAAGTCACTCAAGGAGATCTTGATTTGGTGTGGATATTTCAGGATCTCGACCGGACCATAAATTTCATAGTCAGTGTTGTCCCAGGCTACCCCACCAGGTATAGGATTGGCTGTGAAGTTGGCTGAAGAAAGTTCTCTTTTCTCGACGTGTGAAGATGTGTGTGGTTTGAGGACCAAGTTGATGTTCTGACTTGCTGTGTCCATTTTAGCATATTTTCCCTCAATGAAGCGTCCCAAAGTAAATACCATGATGAGCCAAAGTATGAGGATAAATGCACCAAAACCCACCCAAAATTCAATCCATGGAGAAACCAGATATGTTTCTTTCAGTTGTTTCAAAAGTTCCTTAGCTTTGTCTTTAAAGGATTTTGATGATGGCTGTGTCTTTGATTCACTGAAGCCTTCAGAGGAATCATCGAAGTTGATGAAGTACCCGGATGCAGTTCTCTCAATTGTTTCAATTGCTTCAGGATTTTTGTTTCTTGCATTGTCACTCGGTACTTCATTGTAGATTGGTGTGTCTCTGCTAAATGTTTTTATTTGGGTTTTCAGAGGTCTTAGTTCTATTGCATTGTTGCATAGTCCTTGTTGTTCTTCTGTAGGCGTTTCGAATGTGATGAGCCTCTTTGTTAGGACCTCTGTACTGGTAGCAAACCTTGGTGTTCTGCTACTTATTGGGAGTCCACTTGGCCTACTGTTTGTTATCGGCCACATGTTGTGGTTTTACCAGGTCGATGGATACAACTCGGTTCTCCTTTTTTCCAGCAAGTGGCGGTAGTACAACTGATCTTGTCCCGTTGACAGACAAGACAGGAACTGCTTTTCTGTAAGAAGGCCCAAATTCCTTCTTTACCGCGATCTTCTCCCTGACTAGATCCCCGACTTTTGGAATCCAGGCAGGTCTTGCTGGGACAGGTGGTGATTCTTCAGTGGTCGTTGGCTGTTGTTTCAACTGTATGTTGCTCAGGTCTTTTCTTGTTTTGTTTAAGTCCTGCAAAATAGCCAAACGGTCTTTGACATCAAAGCTTTTTTCTTTAACCACTGAAGTCTGACTGTCGAGGTCAGAGATAATCATTCTAGTTCCAAATAATAATTCGTACGGACTGAATCCCTTCAGAGAATTTCTTGGCAAGTTATTTAGACTACGTTGGACACTTATTAGATGTTTGACCCACCCAGCTCCCGAACCTAATATCCTTTCTATTATAGATTGCTTTCTGCCTTGGTTTTTTCTTTACACCATCCCGTACCCTCAGGAAGGAAGTGAGAAGATTCCCGCTGGGCTGTGCTCATTCGGCCATGTTTCCCCCCAGGCTGGTGTGCCTGAGTGAAAACAATGGTCGAACGTAGCATGCTCTTAGCGTATATGCCATTTAGACTCGCAAATCTTTGTATAACAGTCCGGCCGTCAGCCGAGTGCCGAGGATCTACATTATAAGTGGAAACTAGCCTGTATATGTTAATCGCAAGCCATTCTTTTTACTGGTGATGTTATCTGCAGTTAGATTCCACCGTATTATATTTTTTCTCTTCCCACTGCGATTTCTGTTGCAGTTTGGGCAGTTTTTTACAAACATGGTATGATGTAGGCTCATGCCTGGCCACCAGTACCGTGATTGTAAATCTTCCAGAGAATCTTTTAGTTTGAGGTGTCCAAGACCCTCACCCATATGTGCGTCTGCGATTAACAAGCTTCTCCTGTCCATGTTTGGAATCACTCTATCCCCCACTCCAGGGATTCGAGCAAAAGGGACGGAGTTTGCATCGATTATGTATGTATAATTGAGTGGATAGTTGATCGGTAACGCTGAGCAGTCGGCTTTTGATGACGTTTTCACCGCCAGCAATGTTTCACCGTCAATGTATTTTAATGTACGCTTTTTTCGAACTACGGGAGCCGATTTAGTGGCTGCCGCTGCGGCTGTTTCAGCCAATGAATTCCCTACAACGTGAACGCCATCACGCTGATGACTCAGTGAGTGAGTCACGTGAGTCTTTGGTAGTTCTTTCTGTAAAAGAGCTATTTGTTCCCAGAGCAGTTTCTGCTTTATTGGTGCATCTGTGTCATCTTTGTAACCGTTCTGAATCCATGTCTGCAAATCGCTGTTATATGATTTGACGCAGTAATATGAATCTGACACTATAAGTGTCGGGAATTCGCGATCCGCATTATCTAGCGCCATTTTCAATGCGATTATTTCAGTTTGTTGTTCTGAATTAGTTTCTACTGAGTGTGATTTTGTTAATAGAGGTTTTAATATACCTCCGCGCCACACTTCTTTTGTAATCTCACATGTGGGGTTGTATGCTTGTTCTCCCCAAACGGAGGGTTGAGCATGTCCGTCTGTATAGATTACACAGGCGTAATGTCGTAGAGGCAGAATGTCGATTGGCAGAGGATACGTCTTTTCATATTTTAGATTTTTTAATTCTTCTAGTTTTCAAAAAATTGTCAACTAGGCTATACTTGATAATTCATATCCTTCGTATAGAACTTTTAGATGGGCAATTCTGGACTTTTTAAAGTTGAATTTGTAACCCTCTGCAGCGAACCCAAGTATTATGGTGTTCACTCTTTTCAAGTGAGTCTCCAAGTCATCATCTGTTAAGTAAATGTCATCTACATAAGATAATGCTTCATCATCATATAGTTGTAGTAATTCTGTTACTCTCGCTGAGAATACCCCCGGGCTGTTTTTGTACCCCTGGGCTAACCGACAGAATTGTTTTTGAGTGCCATTTACTGAGAATGCAGTTAAGTATCTGCTCTCTGGTGCTATGTTTTGACAAAAGAATCCATTGGAGATGTCCAAGGTTGTTTTGTATTTTTTGCGCACTATGTTATTCATTAGTGCAGCACTGTGTGAGTTTTGCACTGCAAAAGTTTTGCAACATGTGTTAAGGTGTCGGTAATCCAAAACTAGACGATATGAGTTGTCTGGTTTGGAGACCGGAAACAAAGGATTGTTCATTTTTGAGGTGCAAGTTTCAATCACCTCCTGGTATTCTAGCTGATCTAGTATTTCATTTACCTGTTTTTTAGCTTCTTGCTTAATTGGGTACTGCCTTTGTGCAGTAGGTTGTGATTTTAACTGGATTTTCTGAGGAGGAGAATCCTCATCCCATCCTACATGATTTTTATATAAAGCAGGTGCTAAGGCCACTGCCACTTTCTAGCAAGTGTGTATTTTTTATGAATCGGTATTTGATTCGAGAAGGCAGGCATAATTACTTCTTCGCCATGAGGGCACTCCCTGACAAACTCTGGTGGCCAGTCTTTTTCAGCTAGAAGGATATCATAGCCCTTGGAGAGATTATCCCAAAATAGTCCCCTTATTTTCCTAGTCTTATCTCCCTCTATACGTAATGTTATCTCGTATATCTTGTGGGGTTTGCTAACTCTGTTGTCTGCAGTTTCCACTTGAAGATATTCATTCGTGTCCACTGTCTCCAGATGATTCATAAGGACTTTGCGAGCTATGCTCACCTCTGCTGCGCTGTCTAGCATTGTCTGAGCCCACTCTCCGTTTTTCAGTTGTGTCCTCAGTATTCTCGGCATTGTTAACTACCTTGATACTGGCTACCTTCTTTTTTGGAAATTGTAATTTCTTTTTTAGCTGAGCAGGTTCCTTGTCTTTGGACTTGGCGTGCTCTTCTCTTTGTTCTGATCGTCCTCTTCTTTCCGATTTCTGCGAGGAATTCTGAAAAGATTGAGAGGGACGTGTATCAATGTCTTGATATCTATCAGGTTTTTTAATATTATCCCTATTTCTAAGGTTATATCTATTCCCAGAGGGGTCACTCTGCGGTGACCTCTGTCTTCGGTTTGGACATTTCTCTCTTCGCCTAGGAGACCTTCCTCTGGACTGGAATTTCTTTTCTTTAGGATTGGATTATTTGTTTCCATCCCAGTTCTTTTTTGGTGAATTATTATTAAAAAATATTTTTTCTGGACTTTCAGTCAGTTGCGGTTTTACTGGTATTCCACCTAAACTATCTCTACCTAGTTCTTCATAAGATTTTTCTATGATTCTGGCAATTTCAGCTGGTTGGTCTGCTATATCTGTCTCTTTTAACCTTTGGCGGATCGCCACGTTTGCTGCTTCACCTTTTATGTTGGCTAATAATATAGCCGAGACCTGCTTGAAGTCTTTCAGTAATTTCATACCAAGAGTTAAAGCAGGTTCTGGACCGTATTCGTCTTGAATTTGTTTTAGCACATCTGGTATCACCGATATGGATGGAACACCATGCGTTTTTGTGTAGATGGAAGCAAAGACTGTACCCCAAGTGTCACAGTCCTCTATGTGTGGTGCGATTCCCATTGGGAGACATATAGTCAGAGCCTGTGTTTTTCTAGCGGGGTGGTGTCAGGAAACACCGCCTCTATTTGGGTAATTTTTTGTGCCAACCAGAATGGTATCTGTTCCCGTTTAGCCGGAACTTTACCTAGGCAGGATTGGATGTTCTGTGGTGTGATTTTATTTGTGTTCCCCTGGTGAGGGGTCAGCTGTGGTAGTTTAATCGCTGGCTGAATTGTTGAAGTCCGCATTACATACTGGACTAATTGTCTATGAATTTTTAGCAATTGTTTTAGCTGTATTAACAGCTCTCCTGTAGACATCCCTTCGATGTCTGGGTGTGGTGTGTATCCGGCTAAGACCGGCCACGTTGCTCCTGGTCTACCTAAATGACCGAGCCTTGTAATGTGATTATTGTGTTTTAGGGCGCCATCAAATAAGAGCAAATGTACTTGGAATTTGAGTGGTACTTCCACCTCCTCGGAAGGAGTGTACATTTCAGGAGGTTCCTCTATTTTGTAATAGTGGAAGTACTTTGTTACAGCATTTGCTGCTGGAAAATGTATCCATGAATAGTATACCTCTGTCTGCCGATATTCGTGTGCCTCAATTACGAATATGACTGTGCCACCTCTAGGTGTCAGTCCATTTTCTATAAGTTTTAGAGTTATAGATCTCCTTTTGATGACCGGGATGAGTATTATCTCCGGGTCCGCGTCTTGCATAGTAGCATCCGCTGCTGCGAGTTCAGTTGCTAATCTAACTGCCTCTCTTTCATCATCACTCTCTGCCATTTTACAGACAGGATGGTATTATGTCTATTTGCAGATCAGGTTTCTTATGGAAACAAAGATTAGATGCACAATATTTTGGAACTGTTTATCCTTCAACGTTGACTATACCAAGAACCATACATAGGAGTTCCCTCCTGCGAGGTCTGGCAGATATAACCTTTCACCCACTCCAGACGTCTTTGGAGTATTTGGGAAAAGGGGTCTGAGTGAGAAAGCACGACTGAGTTACTCTAAATGTCTTACGTTAGTTTTATCGCCCTTTCCAAACGTGTTGGGCGCCATGTAGTGTAGCTCCTATTTTCCCAATAGGCTCTGCGCATTGGAATAGTACCTACAGCAGTAAAGGCCTAGGCCAGACGTTAACTAGGTCTACTACTGTCGATACTAGACTTAAGTTTTGGGTTTGCCAGCGTAGCTCAGAGTTCGCTAGAAACTTTCTCGAATGTTCAAGGAGGAATTAACTTCCCTGATTAGACAAGAAGGGATTTAGTTTCTGACAACCATAGAACATGACAACTTTGCTCTCCCCTAATCAAGAGTCAATCTCGAGAGTCGTGTGAGCACAAGGCAATTATTTTACTCAGTCAGTACGTGCATTCTTAGTCTCATCAGATTGTAGAGAAAAGGAAGAGACGGGCGTGTTCAATAAAAAGGTGTTATTTATTGATCAGTCTCTTTTCTCGTACAAGAGAAATGGATCGATATTATTGCAATACTTATAGTTAAGTAAAGTGCATACATTAAAAGCAATAGTATAAAATAATACTGTAAAAACATTGATATGGTTTCTGAGCCATATGATGTTTAAAATGATTAAAATATATTTACATACACATATACATTTGACTAAACGTACTCAACTGGTGTTTCTAAATACGCCTACCCCGTGTACCTGACCTAAGTCTAATGCGTGGGCGGGAATAGAAAGTTACAGTTTAAGTTAAGTTTGTTTTTGCCAAGTGAATAACTAAAGAATTCTCTGTGAGGGGTTATTCAGTTCTGTACCTGGAAGTTAGGATGAATGAGGAATGGTATCTCTTTCTCTGCTCTCGATATTCCAGGCTGCCTGCGAGGGCTACCCGGAAGCGCCGGTGCTGGGTCTCTCGGCTTGAGATAGCAGCGCGTCTCTCAGCGCGTCAGGAAGGCGGGGCTGCTGCCAGCGGGGTCTGCTTCTGCTCTCGGCTTCAGCAAGGATGGCTGCTCCGTCTTGTCACCACGCGTGTGTTTGCATAGGGCAAGATCGGCAATATTTATACCTTAAAGGTGCCGAGATTGACGTAAGGATGGACATAGATACGTCAATAAAGATGTCATACGACTTGCTCGTTAGCACATTCTTTACTAAAGTTCTCTGTGAAATCAAAACAATGGCCGCCCGGATTTTTCCAGGTTGTCATAGGTTTGATTTGTTATGAGAACGTCGTATGCCTTATCAGGGGCTGGAGGAATGTCGCTTGTCTAATTAGATCTCAAGCGTTATGACCTAATCAGATAACACGTTCCTGTGCCGTAGTGTGACTGCGTCAGATAACGGTATCTGCATCATGGGGGCTGTTCTTGCCTCATGGGCTGATTGTTAGTTAACTAGATAGTTAGTTTAACCAGAATAGGGTCAGGAAAAGGGGGATCGATTCAGAACCTATAGGAATACATGACAACCTTGAGAACGTTTGTCTCTATGAAGTTCTGCAAACCTATACTTTTAAAAAGAACGTCACAGAAGACATCAATAAAGGTGTATATGCTGTAATTGGTTGTGAAGGCTGTCTAGTGAAACAAAGAAAAGGCCATTTGATTAATCATCGAAAATTGAGTTGTGATTCTCCAGACAAAAGGGAATTTTATTACTTAGCTCTTTTGCAACTCTTTAAGCCTTGGCATACAGAAGAGGAACTACTTGGAGATTTTCTTACTTATGAAGATTCGTTCAATGCAACCAAGGATACGATAGAATGTCCTGTTTTTTCAAATTATCTGCAAATGTTGAACGAGGAAATACAGCAAGAAGCTACAATTGCAGCAGAGATTGCTAGAGACAGTTCTCAAGATAGTCAGAGTTCTGCTTCATTGAGTCAGGATCCACTAGGAGGACCAATTATATAAAATGAAGCTGCCACTGCCATGGATGAAGTTGAAAGAGCCATGGAACAAGCTCAGGAGGATGGAGTTAACTTAGAAGATTTGAAAAAAGAACTAAACGTTGAGCAGAGACAAATATATGACGAGGTCACAGAAAACATTGAGCATGGTTTATCTCATGAGAAAAAAGAGTGCTCATGTACATCATTTATACCTGTTCGACTGTATGTGAGTGGAGAAGCAGGAACTGGAAAAAGTTTCCTGATTAAAGCGATTGCAACATATATGCAGAAAACAACGGAGTCATCGCTCTCTTGTGTTGTTACTGCTCCAACTGGGTTGGCAGCACACAACATTAAAGGATTACTTTACATCGCTTATTGATGCTGCCAGTAGAGCATGATAACAAATTACAATACCACAAGCTATCTGGAGAAGCTTGTTGTGAACTTTCAAGAGTCCTAATGAAAATGAAACTTCTTATCATTGATGAAGTAAGCATGGTATCAAATGTAATGCTTTCTTTTGTGCATTTAAGAATGCAAGAAATTCTTAAAACAGACTATGATGTGTTATTTGGAGGCAAACACATCATTGTTTTGGAGATCTACTGCAACTAACTCCAGTGAAAGGACAGTCAGTGTTTAAAATGCTTACGCATGAAGATACCAGGAAGTGCTTAGGAAGCATTGGAAATGTTAACATATGGTTAAATTTCAAATATGCAGAACTGCTTCAAAATATGCCACAGGCAAAGGATGAAGATTATAAAAATATTCTACAAGATGCAAGAATTGGAAAACTAACTGAGCATGGCAAAGAAGCTTTACATGGACGATTAATTTCAAATTTGTTTCCAAATGAAAATATTCTCCCAGAGAATGTTTTTAAGAAAGTTCCTGAAAACAAATCTGTCATATGCTTGATGCCAACTCTGCAAGAATGTTCAATGTTCAACAACAAAATGTTAAAGTTGGAAAATCAAGAGATTGTGAAACTGGAAGCTATTGATAAAATCGAACATGAAGGAGCAACTATTATTTTGTCAGAAAAGTTGAAATCAAAATTGTATTCTTTAGAGAAGACAATATCTAAAACTGCTGGTATGGAAAAGACTGTATGCATCTTTAAATTGTCGTATAATTTTACGAAGTAATTTACATGTGGAAAGTGGTTTAGTAAATGGAGCAATGGGTCATGTTGTGGATTTTGTGAATTACCGAAATAGAGATGGAATTGAATTTATAAAAATTAAATGTAATGGTATTGAAGAAGTACAACAAATCAGTTGTTGTTCTGCCGAATTTTTGCTTGTGAAAGATTTATTTGTCCTCAGAAAACAGTTTCCTGTTTCTTTGACATATGCAGTGAGTATTCATAAATCTCAAGGTTTAATTGTTGATAGTGCTTTGGTGAATATTGGAAATTCTGTGTTCAAGGAGGGTATGGCATATGTTGCTTTATCTAGAGTCAGAACTTTATCAGGATTGTACTTGATTGATTTTGATGAGACAAAGATTAATGCAGATCTAAATTGTGTAAAAGAATATAATAGGTTAAGAAGAGAGTATGCTCCAAATTTACCTCAATATCCTCTATTTGAAAAGCGTGTGGGAGGCCAAAAAAGAAGAAATGAGAAAAATTGTAGTGAAATTGTAGCAAAAAGAAAAAAGCTAGATGAACCAGTAATTGTAAGCAGAAACTAAATGGATTCAGTTAAAGATGTTGTTGAATTTCAGTTTGAAAATAGTTCTGCTGTCAACTGCTATGCTAATGTAGTGGTTAATGTTGTTTTTTTTCTCCAAACTGTACAAGAATAGATTGCTGAAAATCGTGATCAAACATTTTGTTGTTTATTAAATTCTGTGTTAGAGAAATGTAGCAGTGATAGAACAAAAATACAAAAGTGTTTCTGAAATTCGAAATGTTTTAGACATATGTTCTGGTCTAAATCAATTTTCATAGAATATTCAGCAAGATTGTCAGGAATTTCTAATTTATATGCTTGTTGTTTTGCAAGATGAAGGTGTAGATGTAGAAAATCTTTTTGGCCTTTCTTATAAATGGCAGCATGACTGCGACAATAGCTCCTTTTCAAGTAGTACTACAATAGACACTGAAAGATTTATATATTTGACTTTACCAGACTGCAAATCAGTGTCATTTATCAATCTAGTTAGACATGCAAATCAAAGCATGGTCTGTACTCAATGTAAATCAGCAATGCTATCAACATTATTTATACAAAGATATGGACAGTATGTTATTTTAATGTTCCAACGATGTAGACCTGATGGAACTAAATTGACAACATTAATTAAACATTTTGTGGCTTCTCAATTATCATTTTCAGGAAGAACCTTTACAACTGCAGCAATTATTTACCACGATGGTCCTTCAACAACATCAGGACATTACACAGCTTTTTTAAAATGTCAAAAAGGATGGAAACACTGTAATGATACTCAATTGACTTTCAAACAACGTTTGCCTTCTGACTTACAAAATTCTTACCTAGTGTTCTTACAACCGAAATTTTAGGGAAGGTAATTGGCGTATGAAGATTGCAGCAGTTAATATAACTTAGTTTGCTGTTCAAAATTACTTTCTGAATGGGAGTGATGAAGATAATAAAAAACATGTAGTTCTCATATAGATAGTATATGTATATCACATAGTGTGTGCTGTGAGTATTATAGAAAATATTTATAAAAAGTAAGCTAGAGGTGGAAATAAAACTCTTGTTTCATAATGTAAAAGATGTTGGAGCTTTTCTTTCAGAAACTCGGGTAAATGAGACATTAAGAATACTCTGGACTAATTTCCAAAGAAAAGGACTTTCCATATACTATTTGGCCTTGTGGAAAAGTGGATGGATCAAAAGTGAGTTTAGATATGTTTTTTCTAAATTTTACATTGTTTATTAAAAGATTGTATGGGTTTTTTTAAACACAATCATTTTGATAGTGGTTTTTTTGCCCGCTGTTATATGATGAGTACTATTGAAGTCACTGTTTTAAGTGTAATTCAATATATTCTTTGAACAGCAGAAATAAACCATGTAACATGCTGTTGAAATTATTTTGTATTTTCTATTATTAAATATATATTATTTTCCCATTCTCTTATGCTCACTCACCTATTTCCACCCTCTATCACTCCTCTTAACTCACCCTCACTGGACTTTTTTCACTCTCCCTCACCTCCCTTCCCTTATTCCACTTTCCTCACTTATTCTCATTATCCACTCCTTCACAGCCCTTTCCCTCTCTCCCATCCACCACTTTCCGGCTGTCAGTCACTCTACTTCACTCCCCTTCCCCTTGTTTCCTTTCTTTGTTCCCTCAATAATTCCCCTTCTCTCACTCACCCTATTACACTTCACTCACTCCTTCTCTCACTTCCTCTGTCCTCTCACATCCTCACTCCCTTTCCCTCACTCCCTCTCTCTTAGCTTCAGTCTCTCGATCCTCTCACTCTCTCACTTCTCTTCCGTCACGCTTACTCCCTAAAACTCACCCACACTCCCTTACTTACCTTTCTTTGCTCTCTTTCTCAGTTCCTTTCTGCCACTCTTTCCTTCACTACCTCTATGTTCTCACTCCTTCACTTCCCTTGTCTCAAGCTCACTTGCTTTTATCCTCTCTTTATTTTTACTTTTTCATCAACCTCACTGCCCTTCACTCACCCTCCCTCACCCTTGTTCCCTTACTCCAGTTCCTTCAGTTATCCTCATTCATCATCTTTAACTACCCTTCTTCTTTCTCTCGTCACGCACTCACCTTTTCCCAGTCCCTTTTTTTCACTTTTCTTCCCTTTCTTCCCATCCTTTGCTCCCTCAGTCATTCTCCTTCCTTTACTCACCTTACTGCCGTTTACTCACTCTTTCTCTCACTCACCTCTGTTCTCTCATATTCTCACTTGTCTTCCCTCACTCCCTCTCTGTTACCTTCACTCCCATTGTCTCCTCACTGTCTTACAACCCTACATTCACCCTCACTCACCTTCCATGCCTCATTGTCATTAATCCACTGTTATTCACTCCTGCTTCTCTGTCACTCACTCCCCTTTCTTTACTCCCCTTTCTTCCTTTAGTTTTCCTAATGCACATTCCTTTAGGATCTTACTCACCTTCAGTTCATTTCTCTCTCCTGCTCTTGTTCACTGTCACTGAATGTATCCATGTCATTATCCTTTTAGTAATTTGCTCTCTCTCTATTTCTTTTTAACTCTCTCTGACCTTCACCATTCCTTTGTTTTTCTTTCTGAGTCCTTCACTTCTACTTTATCTCTTACTAACCTTTTATGACTTTTAATCTCCTACTTAGTCTCTTGTATTGTAAAATATATATTATAAATATTGTAACTTATTTTGTTTTCTCTTTCACAGATATTAAATTTAATGAAAATATGTAATTAAGTTTACATTACTTATAAGGTAAGTTTGATGTACAAAATGTAGTTTCCCTATACTCTTTTCCTTAACCTCACTACTCTTCTCTGATGCTCCCACACCCCTGTTCCCTTATTGTGCTTGCCTCACTTATTCTGAATCCCCACGTTTACTCCTCTTTTCCTCACTCCTCTCTCACACTCACCTTCTTTCAGACCTTCTCCTTTACTTTCCTTCCTCTCTCTTCCCTTTCTTCACCCCTTTACTGTTTTCCTTTCCCTTACTCTCATTACTCCACTTCACTAACTCCTTCTCTTACTCCCTCTGTCCTCTTTATTCTGCACTCCCCTTCCCTCATTCTCTCTCTGTTAGCCTCATTCTCTCCATTTCCTTAGTCTCTCACACCTCTCCTGTCACACTCACTCCCTATAACTCAGCTACACTCCCACACTCACCTTCTTTCAAACCTTCTCCTTTACTTTCCTTCCTGTCTCTTCCCTTCTTTTGCTCCTTCACTCTTTTCCCTTCCCTTACTCTCCTTACTCCACTTCATTAACTCCTTCTCTTACTCCCTCTGTCCTGTTAGTTCTACACTTTCCTTTCCTCATTCTCTCTCTGTTAGCCTCATTCTCTCCGTCCCCTTAGTCTCTCACTCCTCTTCTGTCACACTCACTCCCTATAACTCAGCCATACTCCCACACTCACCTTCTTTCAGACCTTATCCTTTACTTTCCTTCCTCTCTCTTCCCTTGTTTTGCTCTTTCACTCTTTTCCCTTTCCTTAATCTCCTTACTCCACTTTACTAACTCCTTCTCTTTCTCACTCTGTCCTCTTAGTTCTACACTCCCCTTTCCTCATTCTCTCTCTGTTAGCCTCATTCTCTCTGTCCCCTTAGTCTCTCACTCCTCTTCTGTCAGACTCACTCCCTATAACTCAGCCATACTCCCACACTCACCTTCTTTCAGACCTTATTCTTTACTTTCCTTCCTCTCTCTTCTCTTACTTCATTCCTTTACTCGTTTCCCTTCCCTTACTCTCCTTACTCCACTTCACTAACTCCTTCTCTTTCTCCCTCAGTCCTCTTAGTTCTACACTCCCCTTCCCTCATTCTCTCTCTGTTAGCCTCATTCTCCCCGTCCCGAAAGTCTGTCACTCCTCTTCTGTCACGCTCACTCCATATAACTCAGTCATAGTTCCACACTCACCTTCTTTCAGACTTTCTCCTTTACTTTCCTTCCTCTCTCTTCCCTTCTTTTGCTCCTTCAATCTTTTCCCTTCCCTTACTCTCCTTACTCCACTTCAATAACTCCTTTTCTTACTCCCTCTGTCCTCTTACTTCTACACTCCCCTTCCCTCATTCTCTCTCTGTTAGCCTCATTCTCTCCGTCCCCTAAGTCTGTCACTCCTCTTCTGTCACACTCACTTCCTATAACTCAGCTACACTCCCACACTCACCTTCTTTCAAAACTTCTCCTTTACTTTCCTTCCTGTCTCTTCCCTTCTTTCACTCCTTCACACTTTTCCCTTCCCTTTCTCTCTTTACTCCACTTCACTAACTCCTTCTCTTACTCCCTCTGCCCTGTTAGTTCTACACTTTCCTTCCCTCATTCTCTCTCTGTTAACCTCATTCTCTCCGACCCTTTAGTCTCTCACTCCACTTCTATCACGTTCACTCCCTATAACACAGCAATATTCCCACACTCACCTTCTTTCAGACCTTCTCCTTTACTTTACTTCCTTTTTCTTATTTATTTATTTATTTATTTATTTGCGGGTTTATAGAGCGCTTGAGTCGACTCCTAGTGGAGTATCTCTGCGCTTAGGAGCCAAGAACAAAAAGAACAGAATGACAATCGCAGAATCTAGATTTGATTACTGAACAGCAGGGTTTTGAGCTGCTTTCTAAATTTTAGATGCTCTGAGCACTGTCTGAGGGACAAAGGGAGTTTGTTCCACAGTGAGGGTCCCGTTATAGAAAAGGCTTTACCGCCATGCCTGGCCTTTCTAGCACGGGGTACCACCAGAAGAAGGTAGTCGCTGGATCTGAGAGAGTGGGTCGGGATATATGGGGTACATTTCTTTTCCAGGTAGGCAGGCCCTTGTCCGTTAAGACTTTTATGTATTAAACAGCATATTTTAAACTTCGTTCTCTGCCGGATTGAGAGCCAATGCAGTTGTTCCAGAAGAGGTTGAGATGCCGTTCTTGGGGGGACATTTAGGACTAAACGGGCCACGTGTTCTGGATTACTTGGAGCTTAGCCAGCACACCCTTATTTGCAGAAAGTAATACGCCATTGCAATAGTCGATCCGACTTAACACAAGAGCCTGTACCAGAGTTCTCCTGAAAGAGTCTGGGAGCAGGGGGAAAACTTTGCGCAACAGGCTAATAGTGTGGAAGCAAGAGCCTATGACAAAGTTGCTGTGTTGTTTCAGCGATAGTTCTTGATCTAGACATATCCCTAGATTTTTAAGGACCTGTTTGGGTTCTGGAACGGCTCCCAGGTCTTGTGGCCACCAGTCAGGAGTCCACAGCATTTTGGCCTCCCCGAACAACATGACTTCTGTTCTGTTAACATTGCACTGGAGGCAGTTGGAGGACATCATTGTGCTACAGCCTTCATGCCTGACGAGAAGGAGCTTATTACATCAGTGGAGAGAGTTTTGAAAGGGAAGAGGAGCTGTGTGTCATCTGCGTATGACACTGGGATGAAGCCATACATGCGCATCACTCTTGCCAGGGGTGCCACGTAGATGTTAAAAAATCTCCACCTCCTCTGAGCGGTAAGCACCCATGATAACGCTCTGGGTGCGATTAGATAGGAAGCACCTTAGCCAGGCGAGGGCTTTGTTCTTTATAGTCCAATGTTAGTCAACCGGTCAATTAAGATGGTATGTGACACGGTGTCGAACGCTGCAGACAGATCTAATAGTACCAGGATTACGGCGTAGCCTTTGTCCTGATACATATGCAGGTCGTCCGTGACTGATAGAAGGGTGGACTCAGTGCTGTGCTTTGGCCTGAACCCTGATTGAGAATAGTCCAGGCCGCCAGCAAGTTCAGTGTAGTTAGACAGATGATGGTTAACATGTTTTTCGGTCAGTTTCTCTAGGAATGGTAGTAGGGAAATGGGCCTAAGATTGGTTAGTTCGGTCCAAGGTATGGCAGTGTTTTTCCTGATTGGTCTTACCAGGGCCCGTTTCCATTCCCTGGGGACGTCACCTGAAGTTAGTGAGAGATTCACGAGTCTCTGACTCACAGGGCATAATTCTTCAGTAAGAGTGGGCATTATTCTGGCTGGGATTGTGTCGTCTGGGCTTCCACTCTTAATCTGTGTGGATAGCGATGATACCTCCTCTGCAGTGATGGGGGGGAAAGAGTCCAGAGTATGTGCAATCTGATTCGGTTCATCATTAATCAGAGGGAGTGATGGGATTGTACTAGTTGCCCTGTTGGAGTTGGTTATTTTCTCGTAAATTGTGTCTATTTTCTTGGTAAAGAACTGGGAAATTTCATCGCATAACTGTTGCGATGTTGACTCAGAGCTTTCACACGCCACTGGTTTTACGAATGACTGTAAGATTTGGTACAAAACCCTAGGGGAATTTCCTGCAGCTGTAATTTGGGACGTGATGTGCGTTTTGCGTGCTGTACGAATGGCTTTATAATAAATGGACAGAGAGTTCCAGTAACGGTTCTTATCATCCGCCTGGTGGGACGATCTCCGCCTCTTTTCCAGTTTTCTGGCGGCTTGTTTTAGCGTTCTTAAATGTTCTGAGTACCACGCTTCTTGTCTGTGGGCTGGTCGGGATTTAAACAGTTTTAGAGGGGCTATGTCATCTATGGCTGCTCTAGTTGCCCTTTCGAATTTCTTTAGAGCAATTTCGACGTTCTCTGAGGAAGTGATGGCGGGTTCGACAAACCTCTCTTTAAATGAGATTTTATTGATTTTGTGCCATTGTCTTCGTTTATTGGGCAGAGAGATTGGGTCTGAGGGGGTGGGTTTAAAGTGGGAAGTATAGACTTCAATAATAAAGTGGTCTGTCCACTTAACTTGTGTTGGAGGCAGGCAAAGGACCGAAGGGGAATTGGATAGGACCAGATCCAGGGTGTGACCTGCCTGGTGGGTTGGCCCGTAATTTCGTTGTGTTAGTCCCAGTAGGGACAAATCAGTTAGTAAAGACTGTGCCTCACAACAATCTTGTAATTCGTTGTGCACATTAAAATCCCCTACTAATAGAAAATCGCTGTCATCATTTACATATGGGGCAAGTATTTCAATCAGTGTGTTATAGAAGTTTGTTCACGGTCCAGGAGGGCGATACACCAGCGCTCCCATTCGGCTTTCCTTAGGAGAAGTGGTAATTTTGAAGATCAGTAATTCTAATTCGGGTGTGCTAAGTTCCTCTGATATGGTAATAACAATTCCTTGTTTATGAACAATCGCAATCCCTCCACCTATCTTGGTGGGGAGGTCTAATCTGACTATTTTGTAGCCCATCGGGATTCCTAAAGTTATAGTGGGAGTCGAATGGGGCTTTATCCATGTCTCGGTAAGAAAGCACAGATCAGGTTCTCTGGAAGAGATTAGATCCCATACCTCGGCTGTATGTTTTGATAGTGATCTAATATTACAGAGGAGATTCTTGTTCCTCATGGGAGCCTTAATGATGTCATTGCTAACGGGGGTGGGGTGGTGCCTGTTAGTGTGACCATTAGGGCTAGCGTCCTCCTTATGGATGTTAAACTGGGTGCGGCAGTGACGGCAGGAAAAAGGCCCCTCTACATAAACGTTTTCCCAGCTTATGCATCCCTGTAACGGTTTATCCCGTAGTTTTAGGAGTACCTGTGGTGAATAGGTAGTCCGCATGGTAGAGCGCAAATCCAGGTTTGCAGATATAGCCCCCATGGCCTCCGGCCTCATCCAGACGCGGACGGGCGCAGACGGGCTGGTCTTTGGCTCGTCTTCGGCGCGTGCTTAGGCATCCCCCTGCGCGCAACCGCTGCGCGCTTGTGCCGACGAGTGGCCAAATAGCCCTTTGAGCTTGAAGGCTAGAGCGCTAACTGCTCGACTGTCAGGAAGTGTCTGGGCGTGTCTCTCTGGCTCTTACCTGTCCCGCCCTCCACTCAACGGTATTGGATACCGAGTCGGACCTGGGCGGGCAGGCTGCAACACTGAGCACAGACTTCCTAAATGAGCCCTAATGCCCCTGGCAACTCCGTGAATGAGCGTAAGTGCACAGAGAGTGAGTGTTTTAAAATTATTAGTCAATTCCAACACGACGTAAGTGATTTAAAAATTCGTAATCAATTTTTAAAAGCGTGACATTTAAGTTTTAAAATGAGATCCACAAAACCAACAGAGTGTTCTGCTCTGCAAATGTTTACCTGGCGCCAAGCGGGGTCGGGGACACTGCCACTGTCTACCTTTACCGCGATCAGCCTCGCCTCCTCGCGGCCTAAATAGCCCTTTGAGCTCTGCTAACCGCTCGACTGTCAGGAAGTGTCTGGGCGTGTCTCTCTGGCTCTTACCTGTCCCGCCCTCCGCTCAACAGTATTGGATACCGAGTCGGACCGGGGCGGGCAGGCTGCAACACTGAGCAAAGACTTCCTAAATGAGCCCTAATGCCCCTGGCAGCTCCGTGAATGAGCGTAAGTGCACAAAGAGTGAGTGTTTTAAAATTATTAGTCAATTCCAACACGACGCAAGTGATTTAAAAATTCATAATCAATTTTTAAAAGCGTGACATTTAGGTTTTAAAATGAGATCCACAAAACCAACAGAGTGTTCTGCTCTGCAAATGTTTACCTGGCGCCAAGTGGGGTCGGGAGACACTGCCACTGTCTACCTTCCCTTCTTTTGCCCCTTAACTCTTTTCCCTTCCTTTACTCTCCTTACTCCACTTTACTAACTCCTTCTCTTACTCCCTGTGTCCTCTTAGTTCTACACTCCCCTTCCCTCATTCTCTCTCTGTTAGCCTTATTCTCTCCGTCCCCTTAGTCTCTCACTCCTCTTCTGTCACGCTCACTCCGTATAACTCAGCCCTACTCCCACACTCACCTTCTTTCAGACCTTCTCCTTTACTTTCCTTCCTCTCTCTTCCCTTGTTTTGCTCTTTCACTCTTTTCCCTTCCCTTACTCTCATTACTCCAGTACACTAACTCTTTCTCTTACTCCCTCTGTCCTCTTAGTTCTACACTCCTCTTCCCTCATTCCCTCTCTGTTAGCCTTATTCTCTCCGTCCCCTTAGTCTCTCACTCATCTTCTGTCACGCTCACTCCGTATAACTCAGCCATACTCCCACACTCACCTTCTTTCAGACCTTCTCCTTTACTTTCCTTCCTCTCTCTTCCCTTGTTTTGCTCCTTCACTCTTTTCCCTTCCCTTACACTCATTACTCCAGTACACTAACTCTTTCTCTTACTCCCTCTGTCCTCTTAGTTCTACACTCCTCTTCCCTCATTCTCTCTCTGTTAGCCTTATTCTCTCAGTCCCCTTACTCTCTCACTCCTCTTCTGTCACGCTCACACTCTATAACTCAGCCATACTCCCACACTCATCTTCTTTCAGAACTTCTCCTTTACTTTACTTCCTCTCTCTTCCCTTCCTTCATTCCTTCACTCTTTTCCCTCCCCTTACTCTCCTTACTCCACTTCACTAACTCTTTCTCTTACTCCCTCTGTCCTCTTAGTTCTACACTCCCTTTCCCTCATTCTCTCTCTGTTAGTCTCATTCTCTCCATCCCCTTAGTCTCTCACTCCTCTTCTGTTACGCTTACTCCCTATAACTCAGCCACACTCCCTCACTTATCTTTCTTTCCTCTCTGATTCAGTCGTCTACTCTCACTTTTTCCTTTACTTCCTCTGTCTCATCACTCCCTTACACCCCTTGTCTCAGGCTCACTTGCCTTTATCTACTCTCTATCACCACTCTTTCCTCAACATCACTGCTCTTCTCTTACCCTTCCACACCCCCGTTCCCTTACTCCGTTTTCTTCACTTATCCTCATTCACCTTGTTCACTCCCCTTCTCCTCACTCACCTCCCACACTCACCTTCTTTCAGTCCCCCTAGTTCACTTCCCTTCCCCTCTCGTCCCTTTCTTTGCTCCCTCACTCATTTTCCTTTCCTCTCTCACTGCACTCCACTTCACTCACTCCTTTTGAATTTGTTAAGAATACAGCTCTTTTTGAAGAATTGGAGGTAGTTCTAAACTAGAACTGTTTTTTTCTTCTTTTTTAGTTTTTTTTCTGAACAAAAACAAAAACAGGGTATGTCAAACTGCTCAACAGGAGCAAAAAAAAGGGTAACAAATTAGGGCTGGGGATGGCAGCGGTGATTTTCCCTTGTACGTACAATGTTCATGATGCTCTGCTCTCCGTAGCAAAGCAGTTCATCACACTGCTTACATTTTATAGGGATACCATCGAAAACAGGCTGAATGTTAGGGATCAGCTGCTCAGGTCTCCCTCTCACGGATGATGTTGTTGGTCCTCCAGTAGATGGTGAGGCGCCATCCCTTGGGGGATTACGTGCCAGAGCCCTGACACTCTCCCGAGTCTAGTTCTGAGGGTGCCTCCTCTGAACATGGCGAAACATCGTCGAGTTGCCAAAACTATACTTCCTTCTACGGTCACCCCGTGAAAGCACAGTTTGGCAAATTTTACACTCCACCTTTGGAGCATTAACCTGGTGGTATGGTAAAAAACGTCCATATAAAGTGCTCCTTTACCTGGGGCTGAGGAACCTTTTCCTGGATGAACTCATCCGAGTCCTCACTGCTGCTGGGTGGTCTAGCAGCCATTCTTTTCACAAAAAGTTAGAACGGAAAAGAACAGGTCTTGCTGTCTCCAAAGTGAGAGAAGAAGTGAAGGAAATGGGTGGGGGTTTCAATATTTGTAAAAAAAAAACTGTTAACAGCCAATGAAAAGAGTTAATTTAAGGTCACATGACTTGACGTGCACCGGAGCGCTTCCGGGGGCGCCTACGCAGCACGAACGTAGGCGCTTCCGGAGGCGCCTACGCGGCGCGCCTAAATGACGTTTTGCTAGCTTTTCGGAAATGTAAAATCATTTTAATTCGGAAAATCAAAAACACTACTTTTATAAGTATGGTACTGAATGTCTTGCATTATTATTTAGTTTAAATACATATTTTTTTACGCACGCAGAAATAGCGCTCTCGGTACGCTCTCGGGTGAGCTTACTGGTGCGCGCACCCTGAGCACTCCTAGACAAAATGATAAAAAAGAAAAAAACATGAAAAATACATTGAAAAAATAATTTTGGGAAAAAAAATAATAATAATAAACAGTTATAAAAAACAGCTAATAAAAAAAACTTTAAAATCATAGGTTACAAACTCGATATACAAAGGAATTAGCTTTTAAAAAACCTTTGAAATTCACTGAAAAAACCATAGGTTTCACAATCGTTATAGTTAGGAATTAGCATTTAAAAAACCTTTAAAATTCACTGAAAAAACCATAGGTTTCACATTTGCTATAGTTAGGAATTAGCATTTAAAAAACCTTTGAACTTCACTGAAAAAACCATAGGTTTAACATTTGTTATAGTTAGGAATTAGCATTTAAAAAACCTTTGAAATTCACTGAAAAAACCATAGGTTTCACACCAGTTATAGTTAGCTAAACATTTTACTCATACAAAACCAATGAAATTCCCACGTTATAGTTAGTTGGACTCACTATAACTCACGCGCCTGCAATCCACTGCTGATGATGTCACATATTACATCATTTATGACATGGTCAGTGACATCACTGAGGACATCACTGATGACATCTCAAATGACATCACTGATGACATCACTGATGACATCATCCATGTGATAATATAATGCACCTCCTCACACTCTAATCCAACCTTTGATGCATCCAGTGTTGAATACAGACTACCATTCCTGAAACCATTGACACACCAATACCATTTACTACATACACACTCACTGATTCCTAAGTCTACACACACATCCACTCATTCACCCATACAATCACTCATACATACAGACACTCATCAATACAACACTATCATATGCACTCATACACCAATACAGACACTCACACAGTGCCACTCATGCATGGAGTTACTCACAAACCTAGTCAGTTATGCAAAGAATCAATCACACTCCCATTTCCTCATCTATACAGTTATACACACATAACCTTACTTATTGAAACATATACTAACACATACTTACTCTCTTTTATAATCACTGATACAACTACACATTGATCCATACAGCCACTTACGCAATCACAGGCTCCCATGTATAGTCATTGATATATGCCAACTCTCACATGCACTGTGTTTACATATGTACTTACTTGGACATGTAGCACTGAGATATCCATTCACTCTTCAACACAGCCATGCACACAGTCAACCTCCCATATAACTGTTTCCATATGCACTCTTTTACTCATATACCTGGTGAATCAACTGCTCACACATCTATGCAGAGAGACACACACCTCCCAGCCACCCACACACACACTAAGACTCATATACAAATACTGTGGCAACCATTCAATAACCCATATAGCCACTCATATAGCTATTGATCAACACATGCAGCAACTTGCACAACAACAGACATACTGATGCACACATTCAGACAGTTTAGTCACTAACCCATGCATTCAGTAAGACACATTTAATCACCCACTCATACAGTCAGACACGCACCTACTAAATCCTTTATCCAGACACTCATACAATAACTAATTTGTCAATATGTTAAACATATTTTAACTTTACAGAAACACACAGACACTGGATGATGTCATCAGTGATGTCATTTGAGATGTCATCAGTGATGTCATCAGTGATGTCACTGACCATGTCATGAATGATGTAATATGTGACATCATCAGCAGTGGATTGCGGGCGCGCGAGTTATGGTGAGTCCAACTAACTATAACGTGGGAATTTCATTGTTTTTGTATGAGTAAAATGTTTAGCTAACTATAACTGGTGTGAAACCTATGGTTTGTTCAGTGAATATATATATAAATAAATGTTTTATATATATATAAATATATATATATATATATATATATATATATATATATATATATATATATATATATATATATATATATATATTCACTGAAAAAACCATAGGTTATAGACCATATATAGTTAGGAATTAGCATTTAAAAAACCTTATTTTACTCACACAAAACCATTGAAATTCCATATATAGTTAGTTGCACTAACTATATATTGCGCACCCGCAATCCACTGCTGATGATGTCACATATTACATCATTCATGACATGGTCAGTGACATCACTGATGACAACATCCAGTGACTATGTTTCTGTAAAGTTAAAATATGTCTTACATATTGAAGAATGAGTGGATGTATAAGTGTCTGGACGAAGGATTTAGTAGGTGCATGACTGAATGTATGAGTGAGTGATTAAATGTGTCTCACTGAGTGCATGGGTTAGTGACTAAACTGTCTTAATTTGTGCATCATTATGTCTGTTGTTCTGTAAACTGCTGCATGTGTTGATCAGTAGCTATATGAGTAACTATATGGGTTATTGATTGATTGCCCAAGTATTTGCATGGGAGACTGAGTGTGTGTGTGGCTGGATGGGAGGTGTGTGACTCTGTACAGATCAATGTGTACTTGTATCAATGATTGTATAAGAGAGTAAGTATGTGTTAGTATATGGTTGAAAACGTAAGGTGCTCTATGTTTAACTGTATAGAGTAGAAAATGGAAGTGTGATTGATTCTTTACAGGACTGACTAGGTGTGTGAGTAACTCCATGGATGAGTGGCAGAGTGTGAGTGTCTGTATAGGTGTATGAGTGCATATGATTGTGTTGTAAACATGAGTGATTGTATGTATGAATGATTGTATGGGTGAATGAGTGAATGTGTGTGTAGACGTAGGAATCAGTGAGTACGTATGTAGTAACTAGTATTGGTGTGTCAATGGTTTCAAAAATTATACTCTGTTTTTAACACTGGGTGAAACAGAGGTTATATTAAAATGTGAGGAGATGCATTGTATTGTCACATGAATGATATCATCAGTGATGTGGTCATTGATGTCAAATGAGATGTCATCAGTGATGTCATTTGAGATGTCATCAGTGATGTCATCAGTGATGTCACTGACCATGTCATGAATGATGTAATATGTGACATCATCAGCAGTGGATTGCGGGTGCGCAATATATAGTTAGTGCAACTAACTATATATGGAATTTCAATGGTTTTGTGTGAGTAAAATAAGGTTTTTTAAATGCTAATTCCTAACTATATATGGTCTATAACCTATGGTTTTTTCAGTGAATTTTCAAGGTTTTGTAAATGCTAATTCCTAACTATATATGGTCTATAACCTATGGTTTTTTCAGTGAATTTCAATGGTTTTTTAATAGCAAATATCATAAGCTGTCGAATGTCAAGTACGTGGTAAGAATTTTTTTTTTCGTGTTTATGCACACTGATCTGCTTTGATTGCTGCCCCCCACCCCTCATTTCTATTAGGAGTACTCTCTCTTTGCAGATAGTGAAGGGTAGTTAACGCAGCCCTTTCCCCCTTTGTAATCCGTCGTGCCTGCTTCTCTCTCCATTTGATTGATTGTTCTCTTTGGTTCATTCTCTATTTACAAACAAGCACAGAGTCGCAATACTCTGTTTAGTCTTTGCAGATAGCGAAAAATCGTGTAAAAAAACAAAAGGAATCGAGCAAAATCAGTAGGCCACTAATGGGATCTCTTTTTGACCTCGCTAAAATAGAAACATTAGGAACAACCTGTTGAAAATAGCAATGCGTATGTACATAAGCGGCGTTCATTTGTGTTCACAGTACCCCTTGTTGATTGTTTCAATCGAGCATTGAATTGTTCGATGTTAATTCTCTTAAGCATCTTCTCTACCTGCAAACGAGGAAGAATAGGAATATTCTCTCTCCCTTTGCAGATAGTGAAGGGTAGGTAACGCAAGCCTTTAACACGTCGTACCTATTTCATTCCTCATTGATTGATTGATTGTCCGAACATTGACTGTTTGGGAATTAGTTCTTTTTGGAGGTATTCCCTGTTTGCAAATAAACGTAGGAAAATCTTTGCAAGTAGTGAAAGGGTACGTAATGCGGACCTTTCTCCCCCGTTGTAATCTATCATGCCTATCCCCACTGATTGATGCACCTGTTTCACCCGGACCATTTACTAGACATACGTCATCTGGCCCGACCAGAGAGCACCCCTAGTGAAAAGGACATATGCAATAATAACGAAGTGATCACTGTATCCTGTTAACAGAAACTTTAGCATGAAACAACCTGGAAAGAAAAGAATAGGAAAACGAAAATCAGTAGGCCACTGATGAACATGAACTTTTATTAAACAACGAACAAAGAAACGATAACATAACGTAATGATAAAACCTATTAATGTCCTAGAAACAAGAAAACGTTAAAATATGCCAGTGGTGAGAGACCAGAAAAACAGTAAGAGAAACCAAATCACCCCTCGCTGTCCCACCGCCTGCCACGCCAAAAAAATCGATAGACTAGGGAAAATGCAAGTCAGTAGAACATCCGCCCCCACTCTGGAAACTTCCAAGGTGGGGCAGGGTTCCGGCTACGCCCAGCCGGGAGCAGCCCATATAAGGCAGGTCCTGCTGCCACGCCTCGGCCAGGAGATCCTAACGTAGGGTGTAGCCGGAGGAGAGGCCGAGACCAACGGGACCCGGCCAGGGGATTGCCTTTACAACGCTGAACAGTTGCAGGGGGGGGGGAATGTCTCCTCGACCCTCCCCTCTCTCTCCCAGTCCGGCCGCGGTGGCCCTTGAGAGTTGCAGGTAGTCCCGCCACATGCTCTTCCGGTCCGGCCACCAACGGTCGGGGGGCCGAGGCCGACGGAATCCGGCTGCAGCCGATAAACCAAGAAACCCGTTCATGGGGCCAGAGCCAGGGGCGTCCGGCCGACATCCACCGGAAGCCCGGCCCGAAGACGGACGGGACACTTCTTTCTTTTATAATGGCTGCGACAACACTGGGGGGGGATGTCTTGCACATGCCTCCGACCCCCCCCTCGTCCTCATCGCCTGGTCCGGCCATAACAAATCTCAAGCGAGACGCCGTGGGGTGCACTGGGAGGGAGAGACGGTGCGAACAGGCCTCTCCCGCCTCCCCAGTGTAGGCTTCCCAGCTGCACCCTCAGCGGTCCAGGCGCCCGGAAAAGAGTTCTTCCACTGTGGCCATGCTGCAACGTCTCGCCCGGCAGGGTGGAGCCCGTCCGTTCATTTGACCCCGCGATCGCCAGTAGCTACCGAACTCTCAAAATGGCGGTCGACCTGGCAAGAGCGGGCCCAGCATAAAGAAATGGCCCGGTCACTGGTTGACTCCACCACCGTAGTCCTCCACGACCTTGAAGATTCTAGAGGAGCCGCGGGAGTCTCCCACCCCCGATGGGGAATGACTGCCATGATCACCCGTGGAGTGACGAAACTGTATCCGCGGGACGTCGGCGCCAGCCTCACTTTGAATTACTAGAATCCTGCAGACCTCACTTCCGGTGAAAGCACAGTGTGACCCGGTAGGAAAAATTGTTGCACCCCCTCCCCTTTTTGACTGATAGTTCAAACCACCGATCCTTTCCTTTGCCCTTTTAACGGAACTTTGGACTGCCTCCCCCTCTTTTACATTTTCTAGAGAAAACAAAACATTAACCACTACATTAGCATAGCAGTTGACACCAGAACTGTTTTCAAATTGAAAACCAACAACATCTTCAACAGAATCCTTTTTGTTTCTGCTGTGACCCTGCTCCAGCACAGGCATTGTCCCCAGCAGTAATTCTGCAATGCCGGTAAGAATAGCTGTGGTGCCTACTGGACTCACTCACCCCCGCGGCGCCCCACGCCGTTATTTGCTGGGCGGCAACTTGCTAGACATCACCTTCGTGACATCCAGATTTCAGCGCGTTCTGCTGCCTTGGAACTATTCGCACAACAGACCGCTACTGACAAGAATATTTCATTATTGGTGCTGTCAATTTCAATAAATCTATTACTGTTTTTGTTTTGTTGTATATATTTATATGTTATTAAAGTTTTATATTCCTACTACTTTGTTGGAGTGCTATATATTTTTTATGTGACACATAATTGTAAAAACTTTGATGTACAAAGAGTCATTCCTGGAATCTTCCGCTTCAGGCTCGGTCCCCTCCCCAATCACAATACAGGATAGTTTTCAGATAGTAGGAACACGTGTGGTGTGACGGATCTCATCGGGTGTGGGCCTTGATCTACTATAACTCCTTTGAAGAGGGGTGATTCTTTACAGCTGGGGCCATAAACTACATCTGCAGGGCTAGCTGATAGCCTGGACAATCGGACACAGAGGAAGAGGAGTGTCACAGGGTGCGGTAGTGAATAGGGCGAAAGGGAGGTGTCGGGCGGGCACAGTGTGATTCTCAGGGAAGAGCAGCGCAGATGGGGGGAGGTTTATTGCCCATGCATAAGACAGAGAGCGGGGGTGACCAGTGCCTGGGGAAGATGCTTGCGAGGGTGAGGAGCCATGCTACGAATCGACAGCGTGCAGAGAGTGGGTCTGGTCAAGACATCTAAAATGGCTGCCGTGCACGACAAAAGTGTGGCATTTCAAAAAAGGCAAGATGGCGCAGACAATGTTTTTCAACACTTCCTCATTTCCTTCGAATCGAACGTTAACAGACGTTGGGGCATATTACCAAAGTTAAGCGATATTTATCGCTAACGATGCTTACCAACCAATTTTTTACCACTAAGCATCGTCAGAAATTATCGAAGATAAACCTTACTATTATCAAGGTTTATCGCAAATGCGATAATAAACGGCCGCAATGCATGAATATCGCTAAAAACTCAGCGATATTCATGCATTACCGAGCTAATACTCTTAGCCATGTTATCCACCTCCCATTGGATAACATGGCTAAGAACTGCTCAGGGCAGGTGTTACTTTTTGGAGATATTCGCGCTTAGCGCGAATATCTCCAAAAGTTGGTAATAGGAGATAGATATCTTGCATGTTGTAATGCAAGTTATTGTGGTATATGGAACTCATACCATAATCTCTCAGGAAAGCAGAAACTGATCCTTTTGGGACCGCCTAAAAAGGCCTAGGGGGTGAGGAGTACTCTACTTTGCCCCCTTTTCACGTTCCGAACTATTTTATTTTACTCTCTTCTGTAATTACACAAAATACCAGCGATAAGATGCATCGGAGACACACAGTGAGAGAAAGGAGGCCGGAGATGAAGAAGACATGTCAAATACACATTGGAGATAATATAGTGGCAGAAGGTAAGTAAATATGAGTAAACTTACCATGTAACATAAAAATGTTGCACTCTATACTATAAGTCTCATTTTATACTACAATCACTTCGCTACAACCTCATAAATTAAAAATAAAAATAAATAATGTCTCAAACAATTTTTGATTTCTAAATATAAATTTATTCTTCAAAATTTTCTAAATTTGAAACAACTAGTAACATGTCCTCATCAGTAATTTCCTCTTCAATCATCTCATCTGGAATCTCCTCATTAAAAGTCTGCAATGATGATTCTTGTAACTCTATGGTCTCCAAACACTCGATAAATTCGCCATCAAGAGATTGATCAAAAAAATCATTCAAGTCATCTCCTCCTTCTGACAATATTTCATTATTGGTGCTGTCCATTTCAATCAATGTAGTGGAATCATTCAAGTCATCTCCTCGTGACAATATTTCATTATTGGTGCTCTCAATTTCAATCAATGTAGTGGAATCATTCAAGTCATCTCCTCCTTGTGACAATATTTCATTATTGGTCCTGTCCATTTCAATCAATCTAATGGAATCATACAAGCCATCTCCTCCTTGTGACAATATTTCATTATTGGTGCTCTCAATTTCAATCAATGTAGTGGAATCATTCAAGTCATCTCCTTGTGACAATATTTCATTCTTGGTGCTGTCCATTTCAATCAATCTAATGGAATCATACAAGTCATGTCCTCCTTGTGACAATATTTCATTATTGGTGCTCTCAATTTCAATCAATGTAGTGGACAATTCAAAAGAAATTGCCACGGTCTCTTCATTGTGAGCCATTTTATTTTGAAATTGCTTGCTGTAAATTGCAGAAAAAAATAATCACTTTCATTTATCGTTTTTAGTAATACATAATATAAAACTAACTTCATCAACTATTTAGTATAACAGAAGGACTGCAAATAAATAACAGAAAACATTTTTCAAATTATCTTCAAGTGTACAACATAGTTCCCCTTACAAATTAACAACTCACCTTTTTAAAAGTAGCAGAAGTGTTAGTACTGTGTAAATCAAACACCAGAAATTCACCACCAAAAATTCCTCACAAATGTACCTCAGACAGTAGTATCACAAAATGGCTGTGGTTTCCTCTCATTTGACATATATACATAACCAATTAACTTTCATCACACACAAATACAAAACCAAAGTAACATTTTAATTGGTTCTAAATTTCAACACTTTCAAATGTGTTTTCCCCATGCAATTTTCCATAGGACATTTACATACGTCTACAGCCTGAATGGCTGAACGGAATTACACCAAACTTGGCAAAATGGTACATCAAACCTAAGAGGTCAGGAAGGATCTACTATGACCCCTTATGGTCATTTCCCCCTTCGCTTTGGCCTCCTCTTGTCTCTCAATCCTACCGAGAGACAAGATGGCGGCCGCTACGGACTGTTTGGAATGTTGACAGACGCCGGAGAACCAATCAGCTTCGCAAAGCTCCGTAACGCGAAAAGTACGCGAAGCGGAGCGCTGTTACAGATATATATCTTTTTTTGAACGTTAATTTCTCAAAATCCACTGGAGCACATATATTGAGACCTAGCAAAGGCACATCGGGCTACCAGTCCCTAATATTTTGCCAAGTTTCGTGCAAATCCATTCAGGTGTTCGATTATTATTATTATTATTTTTTTTTGCCCCGCGGGGCCCTTTTAAAACCTCCACATCAAACCTAGGGGGTCAGCGAGGATCTACTATTCCCCCTTATGGTCATTTGCCCCTTCGCTTTGGCCTCCTCTTGTCTCTCGATCCTACCGAGAGACAAGATGGCGGCCGCTACGGACTGTTTGGAATGTTGACAGACGCCGGAGAACCAATCAGCTTCGCTTCACAAAGCTCCGTTGCGCGAAAAGTACGCGTCCTAGGACGCTGCCCGGTCCGCTGTTACAGATATATATCTTTTTTTAAACGTTAATTTCTCAAAATCCACTGGAGCACATATATTGAGACCTACAAAAGGCACATCGGGCTACCAGTCCCTACAATTTTGCCAAGTTTCGTGCAAATCCATTCAGCCGTTCGGGCTAAAAGTGAGGCCAACCGCCCTATGGAAAACTCAATGTTAAAAACACGTTTTGGGACCCCCCTTTTTTCTCGGCCCCCCCTTGACGAACCCCCCCCAAATTTTCAAGGGCTGCTCAGAAACAAAATGTGCCATTTTCCTGAAAATTTCAGCCAATTCCGTCCACAAACGCCAAAGTTATTAGACATAGAATTTTCAAAAAACCCATAGAGAAAAAATCCTAACTATATATACCTACTGGCGACCGCCAGTAGGTAATATTTATATATATATATATTCACTGAAAAAAACATAGGTTTTACACATGTTATAGTTAGGAAGTAGCATTTACAAAACCTATGAAATTCACTGAAAAAACCATATGTTTGACACCAGTTATAGTTAGCTGGAAATTTTACTGATATAAAACCAATGAAATTCCACGTTATAGTCAGTTGGACTCACTATAACTTGCGCGTGTAATGCACTGCTGATGACGTCACATATTACATCACTCATGACATCACTGATGACACCATCCTTGTGACACAGTGACAGACCTCCTTTCACTGTAATCTAACCCTTGAAACACATATTCAAAAATAGAAACTAAAATTTTCAAAAAAATGGAGATACCCATACCAGTTACAACAACCAATTCAATAATTCCACATCTATATACACATGCACTAATTCACCAACAGTTCTCTATAGTCACTCATACATATATTCACTAATCATATGTAGTGATACACCTATATATCCTGTTACACACCGACAGTCATCCAAAAGTTATTCACACACATACTCACACATGCAAATAAACTATTGAACATCCATTTATTTGCATAAACAGCTATACACACACTACCACTTTACTTCTAAGGAAACTTACACATACTTACTCTCTTAAAAAATCACTTATAGAAACACATACTAATTTAAACAGGAACTCTTACAATCCCTCACTCTCACATATACTCACTTATATACATCAATATTCACATATACTAGATTAAAACATATGTTGTGATGTATTCCTATAGGTTCTGTATCGATCCCCCTATTCCTGACCCTATGCTGTTTAACAAGTTAACTAGCAGCCATCCCATGAGGCAGAAAACCCCCATGATGCAGGAACCGTTATCTGATTAAGCCACACTACGGCACCGTAACGTGTTATCTGATTAGGTCATAATGCTTGCCATCTAATTAGACAAGCAATATTCCTCCAGCCCCTGATAAGGCATACAGAGTTCTCAAAACAAATCAAACCTATGACAACCTGGGAAAAACCCTGCGGCCATTGTTTTGATTTCACCGAGAACTTCAGCAAAAGAATGTGCTAACGACCAGGTCGTATGACATCCTTATTGACGTATCTATGTCCATCCTTACGTCAATCTCGGCACCTTAAAGGTATAAATATTACCGATATTGCCCTATGCAAACACACGCGGTGGTGACGAGATCGGAGCAGCCAGACTTGCCGAAGCCCAGAGCAGAGAAGACCCGCTGGCGCAGCCCCACCTTCCTGACGCGCTGAGAACGAGAAGCTGCCTTTTCTCCTGCCGAGAAATCCAGCTCCGACGCTTCCGGGTAGCCCTCGCAGGCAGCCTGGAATATCGAGACCAGAGACGAGAGATACCATCCCTCATTCATCCTAGATTCCAGGTACAGAACTGAATAACCCCTTGCAGAGAATTCTTTAGTCAGTCACTTGGCAAAACAAACTTAACTTAAACTGCTACTTTCTATTCCCGCCCACGTATTAGGCTTAGGTCAGGTACACGGGGTAGGCGTAGTTAGAAACACCAGTTGAGTACGATTAGTCAAATGTATATGTGTATGTATTCATTTTAAACCTTCATATGGCTTAGAAACCATATCAATGTTTTTACAGTATTATTTTATACTTCTGCTTTTAATGTATGCACTTTACTTAACCATAAGTATTGCAATAATATCGATCCATTTCTCTTGTATGAGAAAAGAGACTGATCAATAAATAACATCTTTTATTGAACACGCCCGTCTCTTCCTTTTCTCTACAATCTGGTGAGACTAAGAATGCACGTACTGACTGAGTAAAATAAGTCGTCTTTTGTTTTCACACGACTCTAGAGATACACTCTTGATTAGGGGAGAGCAAAGTTGTCATGTTCTATGGTTGTTCTATGGTTGTCAGAAACTAAATCCCTTCTTGTCTATCCAGGGAGGTTCAACTCCTCCTTGCCTATTCGAGAAAGTTTCTAGTGAACTCTGAGCTAGCTGGCAAACCCAAAACTTTAAGTCTAATATAGACAGTAGTAGACCTAGTTAACGTCTGGTCTAGGCCTATACTATTGAAGGTATTATTCCAATGCGCAGAGCCTATTGGGATAATAGGAACTACACTACATGGCGCCCAACATGTTTGGAAGGGCGATAAAACTAACGTAAGACATTTAGAGTAACTCAGTCGTGCTTTTTCACTCAGACCCCTTTTTTCCCATAAAACTCCAAAGACGTCTGGAGTGGGTGAAAGGTAATATCCGCCAGACCTCGCAGGAGGAAACTCCTATGTGTGGTTCTTGGTTTAGTCAACGTTGAAGGATACACTGTTCCAAAATATTGTGCATCTAATCTTTGTTTCCATAAGAAACCTGATCTGCAAACAAAAGAAATAAGCTTCCTGTCAGTAAAATGGTAGACAGTGATGATGAAAGAGAGACAGTTAGAATAGCAACTGAACTCACAGCAGCTGATACTGCTATGCAAGAAGCAGACCCGGGTATAATAATCATCCCGGTCAACACAAGAAAATCTATAACGTTAAAACTTATAGAAAATGGACTGACACCTAGAGGTGGCACAGTCATATTCGTAATTGAGGCACACGAATATCGGCAGACAGAGGTATTCTACACATGGATAAACTTTCCAGCAGCAAATGCTGTAACAAAGTACTTCCACTATTACAAAACAGAGGAACCTCCTGATACGTACACTCCTTTCGAGGAGGTGGAAGTACCACTTAAATTTCAAGAGCACCTGCTCTTATTTAATGGCGCCCTAAAACATAATAATCACATCACCAGGCTCGGTCCCTTAGGTAGACCAGGAGCAACGTGGCCGGTCCTAGCCAGATACACACCACATCCAGACATCGAAAGAATGCCTGCACCAGAGCTTTTAACACAGCTAAAACAATTAATAAAAGTACATAGACAATTAGTCCAATATGTGATGCGGACTTCAACAATTCAACCAGCAATTAAAATTCCACAGCTGACCCCTCATCAGGGGAACACAAATAAAATTACACCACAGAACATACAATCCTGCCTAGGTAAAGTAACAGCTAAACGGGAACAAATACCATTCTGGTTAGCACAAAAAATCACCCAAATAGAGGCGGTGTTTCCAGACACCACCCCGTTAGAAAAACACAGGATTCTGACTATCTGTCTTCCAATGGGAATCGCACCACACATGGAGGACTGTGACACTTGGGGTACAGTCTTTGCTTCCATCTACACAAAAACGCACGGTGTTCCATCCATTTCGGTAATACCAGATGTGCTAAAACAAATTCAAGACGAATACGGTCCAGAACCCGCTTTAACTCTTGGTATGAAATTACTAAAAGACTTCAAGCAGGTCTCGGCTATATTATTAGCCAACATAAAGGGAGAAGCAGCAAACGTGGCGATCCGCCAGAGGTTAAAGGAGACAGATATAGCAGACCAACCAGCTGAAATTGCCAGAATTATAGAAAAATCCTATGAGGAACTAGGTAGAGATAGTTTAGGTGGAATACCAGTAAAACCACAACTGATTGAAAGTCCTGAAAAAATATTTTTTAATAATAATTCAACATCACAAAAAAAGAGCTGGGATGGAAACAAACAATCCAATCCTAAAGAAAAGAAATTCCAGTCCAGAGGAAGGTCTCCTCGGCGGAGAGAAAAATCTCCGAACCAAAGACACAGGTCACCCCAAAGTGACCCCTCTGGGAAAAGATATAACCTTAGAAATAGGGATAATATAAAGAAGCCTGATAGATATCAAGAGATTGATACACGTCCCTCTAAATCTTTTCAGACTTCCTCGCAGAAATCGGAAAGAAGAGGACGATCAGAACAAAGAGAAGAGCACGCCAAGTCCAAAGACAAGGAATCTGCTCATCTAAAAAAGAAATTACAATTTCCAAAAAAGAAGGTAGCCAGTATCAAGGTAGTTAACAATGCCGAGAATACTGAGGACACAACTGAAAAACGGAAAATGGGCTCAGACAATGCTAGACAGCGCAGCAGAAGTGAGCATAGCTCGCAAAGTCCTTATGAATCATCTGGAGACAGTGGACACGAATGAATATCTTCAAGTGGAAACTGCAGACACCAGAGTTAGCAAACCTCACAAAATATATGAAATAACTTTACGTATAGAAGGGGATAAGACTAGAAAAATAAGGGGACTATTTTGGGATAATCTCTCCAAGGGCTATGACATCCTTCTAGCTGAAAAAGACTGGCCACCAGAGTTTGCCAGGGAGTGCCCTCATGGCAAAGAAATAATTATGCCTGCCTTCTCAAATCATATCCCAATTCATAAAAAATATACACTTGCTAGAAAGTGGGCAGTAGCTCTAGCTCCTGCTTTATATAAAAATCATGTAGGATGGGATGAGGACTCTCCTCCTCACAAAATCCAGTTAAAATCACAACCTACTGCACAGAGACAGTACCCAATTAAGCAAGAAGCTAAAAAACAGGTAAAAGAAATTCTAGATCAATTAGAATACCAGGGGGTGATTGAAACTTGCACCTCACATATGAACAACCCTTTGTTTCCGGTCTCCAAACCAGACAATTCATATCGTCTAGTTTTGGATTACCGACACCTTAACTCATGTTGCAAAACTTTTGCAGTGCAAAACTCGCATAGTGCTGCACTAATGAATAACATAGTGCGCAAAAAATACAAAACAACATTAGACATCTCTAATGGATTCTTTTGTCAAAACATAGCACCAGAGAGCAGATATTTGTCTGCGTTCTCAATAAATGGCACTCAAAAACAATTCTGTCGGTTAGCCCAGGGGTACAAGAATAGCCCAGGGGTATTCTCAGCGAGAGTAACAGAATTACTACAAACATATGATGACGAAGCATTATCGTATGTCGACGACATATACTTGACAGATGATGACTTGGATACTCACTTGAAGAGAGTGAACACCATAATACTTGGGTTCGCAGCAGAGGGTTACAAATTCAACTTAAAAAAATCCAGAATTGCCCATCTAACAGTCCTGTTCTTAGGATATGAATTATCAAGTGAAGGCAAAAGCCTGGCTGACAATTTCCTAGAGAAATGTGCCGTACTCCAAGCACCTAGAACACTAAAAAACCTACAGTCAATTCTAGGCTTCCTAAATTTCGGAAGAACATACATTGCAAATTACGCAGAAAGGGTCAAACCCCTTTATGATCTAATAAAACCAGATTTTAAAAGAACCAATTGGACTCAAATACACACAGAAATTCTGAGATCCTTACAAACAGACATGTTAATTAAAACAAAATTAGAAACACGTGATAACACACGCAATCTTGTGATTCGAGTCATCCCAGGAAGATGCGGATTCACATACCTGACCTCTAATGAGGGAGAAAAGGTACCGATTGCATTCAAATCACACTTGTACACAGAAGCTGAAAAGAAGTTCAGCATTAAAGAAAACATTGTTCATGCAATTCAAACCGCAATAGCTAGAGAAAAAGATCAAGCTGACGGTAGACGTATCACAGTCAGAACAGCAGAATCAGCCTTTGAGGCATTAACAACACCGTGTAATTTACCAACAACAACATTGAATCCGGAATGGATACAATGGGTGAATTCCATTACAACGGACAAAGTATACTACTACTTTGATCCAGAACTAGAGGAACTGAAAAATCTAGAATATGAAAGAACATTCCCTCTGCCAATCGACATTCTGCCCTTTCGACAATACGCTTGTGTAATCTATACAGACGGACATGCTCAACCCTCCGTTTGGGGAGAACAAGCATACAACCCCACATGTGAGATTACAAAAGAAGTGTGGCGCGGAGGTAAACTAAGACCTCTATTAACAAAAACACACTCAGTAGAAACTAATTCAGAACAACAGACTGAAATAATAGCATTGAATATGGCGCTAGATAATGCGGATCGCGAATTCCCGACACTTATAGTGTCCGATTCATATTACTGCGTCAAATCATATAACAAGGATTTGCAGACATGGATTCAAAACGGTTACAAAGATGACACAGGTGCAACAATAAAGCAGAAACTGCTTTGGGAACAAATAGCTCTTTTACAAAAAGAACTACCAAAGACTCACGTGACACACTCACTGAGTCATCAGCGTGATGGCGTTCACGTTGCAGGGAATTCATTGGCTGAGACAGCCACAGCGGTAGCAACTAAATCGGCTTCCGTAGCTAGAAAAAAGCGTACAGTGAAGTATATTGACGGTGAAACAGTGCTGGCGGTGAAAACGTCATCAAAAGGCGACTGCTCAGCGCTACCGATCAACTATCCACTCAATTATACATACATAATCGATGCAAACTCCGTCCCTTTTGCTCGAATCCCTGGAGTGGGGGATAGAGTGATTCCAAACATGGACAGGAGAAACTTGTTAATTGCAGACGCGCATATGGGTGAGGGTCTCAGACACCTCAAACTAAAAGATTCTCTGGAAGAATTACAATCAAGGTACTGGTGGCCAGGCATGAGCCTGCATCATACCATTTTTGTAAAGAACTGCCCAAACTGTAACAGAAAATGCAGTGGTGAGAGAAACGGTGTAATACCGTGTCGTTTCACTCCAGAAAGAATCAACAGTAAAAAGCAAAGCGTCCGATTAACATATACAGGCTAGTTTCCACTTATAATGTAGATCACCAGCACTCGGCTGACGTCTGGACTGTTATACAAAGATTTGCGAGTCTAAATGGCATATACGCTAGGAGCATGCTACGTTTGACCATTGTTTTCACTCTAGCCCTCCAGCCTGAGGGGAAACATGGCCAAATGAGCATAGCACAGCGGGACTCTTCTCACTTCCTTCCTGAGGGATACGGGATGGTGTAAAGAAAAAACCAAGGCATAAAGCTATCTATAACAGAAAGGATATTAGGTTCGGGAGCTGGGTGGGTCAAACATCTAATAAGTGTCCAACGTAGTCTAAATACCTTGCCAAGAAATTCTCTGAAGGGATTCAGTCCGTACGAATTATTATTTGGAACTAGGATGTTAGTCTTAGACCTCGACAGTCAGACTTCAGTGGTGAAGGAAAAAAGCTTTGATATCAAAGATCGTTTGGCTATTTTACAGGACTTAAACGAAACAAGAAAAGACCTGAGCAACATAAAGTTGAAACAGCAGCCAACAACCACTGAAGAACCACCACCTGTCCCAGCAAGACCTGTCTGGATTCCAAAAGTCGGGGATCTAGTCAGAGAAAAGATCGCGGTAAAGAAGAAATTTGGGCCTTCTTACAGAAAAGCAGTTCCTGTCTTGTCTATCAACGGGACAAGATCAGTTGTACTACCGCCGCTTGCTGGTAAAAAGGAGAACCGAGTTGTATCCATCGACCTGGTAAAACCACAATCATGTGGCCGATAACAAATAGTAGGCCAAGTGGACTCCCGATAAGTAGTAGAACACCAAGATTTGCTACAAACACAGAGGTTCAATCTAAGAGGCTAATCACATTCGAAACGCCTACAGAACTACAACAAGGACTATGCAACAATGCAATGGAACTTAGACCTCTGAAAACCCAAATAAAAACATTTAGCAGAGACACACCAATCTATAATGAAGTAACAAATGACTATGCAAGAAACAGTAATCCTGAAGCAATTGGAACTATTGACAGAACTGCATCCGGCTACTTCATAAACTTCGATGATTCCTCTGAAGGCTTCACTGAATCAAAAACACAGCCATCAACAAAAACCTTTAAAGATAAAGTTAAAGTACTTTTGAAACAACTGAAAGAAACATATCTGATTTCTCCATGGATTGAATTTTGGGTGGGTTTTGGTGCATTTATCCTCATACTTTGGCTCATCATGGTACTAACTTTGGGACGCTTCATTGAGGGAAAATATGCTAAAATGGACACAGCAAGTCAGAAAATCAACTTGATCCTCAAACCACACACATCTTCACACGTCGAGAAAAGAGAACTTTCTTCAGTCAACTTCACAGCCAATCCTATACCGGGTGGGGTAGCATTGGACAACACTGACTACAAAATGTATGGTCCGGTTGAAATCCTGAAATATCCACACCAAATTAAAAACTCGTTGAGTGACTTTGTAAAACCAAGCTCATTTGCTGATGATTGGGACTTTGAAAGTATAAATAATATGATGTCTGACTTAGTGATGTCTGCTAAATTTACCAAACATGATTATTTGCAGGGTTCGACAAATTATGATAGTATGTACTGTTATAACCACTATGGTAACCATTTTCTACATAGATCTGCACAACCTAGAAATGTTTTAAATTATAATCAATGGGAACATTGTGCAACCCCTCCAAAAGGAAGCTCAAGAACCGTTTATGACAAATATTCATACTTTTCAGGTTTTAACACAAGTAATGCTGAAACATTTTATTTCAAATTGTCAAATAAGACAGGGACAAAGACCGTGATAACAAACACAAAATTGATATATTCAGACTCATTTTTCGAACAAATGAATACTTTTGGTTTTGATTATTGGGACAAAAATGTTGAAGTAAAAAGTGTTTGGGGTACAAAAGAATGGCAAGTACAGGGTATAGAATCTTTGTTTAGAGCCTGCATGATCCCAGAACAAATTATATTTTTAAATGACACTGTTCAACAAACTACCTGTCTTGGCTTAGCCAAAATCAAAGACTTAAATAAACCGTCTATTCCAAAACCAACAATGAACAGCAATAGCTCTACAGATGAAGAGATAGACGTAAATTATGTATTAAACCAAAACAGAACACATCCTGATTGGAAAAAGTGGTTGATCTGGCCCCCAGATACTAATAACTGTCAAGATAGATTCCTGAACAAAACACAGGGGTTCAAAATGACCAGGCCAGACCCTAGATATTGCCAAAGACAACACCCAGGGATAATAACCACCTACAGTGTGGGCAAATTATGCCTTCAGTGGCTACAAACTTCCACACTGGCAGAAATTAAGCAACACCTAACTTTACTTACTGATGGTGCTGACTTGCGTGATTTCATTATGGGACTGCGCAAACAGCGTCAAAAACGTTTCATAGCAGCCTCTGTATATGCAGCATACAACGAGGCCTGGAAGGTTACTCAAATTGAGACAGCAGAAAGTATACGGGAAATTGACCGTATTAATTTGGAAAAATCACTTTCTGTAGTGGACAATGAGTTAATGACTCTGTCCTCCAGAATTTTTTCTCTGGACAGCATTGTGTCTTCAGCAATCGACATAATATCGCAAGACTTACTGTTGTTACAACACGGTCAGTCTCAATTGCGTTCTATTGTACAGCTTGGCTGGACGTTACAAAATCTGCGTTCAGGCTATGTGCCTTGGCGTTTAATCAACACAACGTCACTACTCAATATCTTTAACCTTACTGATAAACAAATCAGTATGGGTGCTGATTATACAATCCTGAGCATTGAGAAACTCGAGAGATTACCAGTGACAATGTCAGAACGACCTGTCAGTGAATGGATAATACATGGGATAATTAATATTCCAATATCAACCTTCAGGTTTCAATACTGCAATTTTTCGGTTAAGCGCTGTGTCTGCCGTCTCACTCGATACCAAGGAACCTTGGTATCGAGTGAGACGGCAGACACAGCGCTTAACCGAAAAATGATGGGGTGTGGACAGTGAATAGATACGTTCCACATGACCAGAGCTCAGTATAGACAGAAGGATTTGACTGTCATCCTTCTTTGCGAGGCCACTTATGCCTTGTATACTCTCTGACGCTCAACAAACTAGAAAACAATAAGAAAAGATAATACTCTTTTTCAAAACAGCCACAAATGAAAAGGTCGTTATTGACAAATTTAAAACCGTGATGGCAATTGCCTCATAAAAAGATTTGTGTGACAACTTTGATATCCGTAGAAAAACTTTCCGCCCTGAAGAAGTCCTACGGACGAAACGCGTTGGCTACGTTTCTTCTTTTTAAACTGGAAAATTGTTAATAAAAGCAAAGAAAAAAAGAACCTCCAGTCCTACTGAAATGTTTCTTTGAAGAATGTATTCAATGTTGTTGTAAAAGATATACTGTGTGGGGTGCTGTACCATTTTGCTGCTTTTAACCATAAGTATTGCAATAATATCGATCCATTTCTCTTGTATGAGAAAAGAGACTGATCAATAAATAACATCTTTTATTGAACACGCCCGTCTCTTCCTTTTCTCTACAATCTGGTGAGACTAAGAATGCACGTACTGACTGAGTAAAATAAGTCGTCTTTTGTTTTCACACGACTCTAGAGATACACTCTTGATTAGGGGAGAGCAAAGTTGTCATGTTCTATGGTTGTCAGAAACTAAATCCCTTCTTGTCTATCCAGGGAGGTTCAACTCCTCCTTGCCTATTCGAGAAAGTTTCTAGTGAACACTGAGCTAGCTGGCAAACCCAAAACTTTAAGTCTAATATCGACAGTAGTAGACCTAGTTAACGTCTGGTCTAGGCCTATACTATTGAAGGTATTATTCCAATGCGCAGAGCCTATTGGGATAATAGGAACTACACTACAATGTAGTTACTGATAAAGACACTAATAAGACAGTCATTCACTCACTAACACAGACATATACACACTCATGCACCCATACAGTCCTGCACATATGCTGTCTTCAAAACACATACAAACAGAGACTCAGTCATTCTTGCATCTATGTACTAAGTAATACTCCCACCAAAGCATGCAAACACTCATACTGATACTAAGAAAAACATCTAATAACCTATATACATACACATGTACCTACTCATCAACCCATGCAGCCACTTATACACAAAGGGAAACACTAATACATATATTTAAATATTTAAGCATTACTCACTAATATATGAATTCACTAAGATATTCAATAATATATACATATATAACACATATCTATTTTTCAGAAAGACACACATTCACTGGATGGTGTCATCAGTGATGTCATGAGTGATGTAATATGTGACGTCATCAGCAGTGCATTACACGCGCAAGTTATAGTGAGTCCAACTAACTATAACGTGGAATTTCATTGGTTTTATATCAGTAAAATTTCCAGCTAACTATAACTGGTGTCAAACCTATGGTTTTTTCAGTGAATTTCATAGGTTTTGTAAATGCTACTTCCTAACTATAATGTGTGTAAAACCTATGGTTTTTTCAGTGAATTTAATTGGTTTTTAAAATGCTAATTCAGAAATATCTCGTGTATACAACCTATACTTTTGTCAATAAAGTTCTGGCAATATTTTTTTCAGAAACAAGCCGTTTTCTTCACTGTTCAAGTTGCATAGAGACTCCTTGTAAAGCGATACAGAATTAGAAAGTCTGTACCTTGCCTTTTTTTCAACGCATTCAAATTTGCCTGTAAATAAAAATAGCCTTTCTAAACTTTCGTGCACGACCCGGTGTGCGCACTCTCAGCAACAGTTCTCAATAAAATGGATAGCGCATTTCCAGGCTTTCGTGCGCGACCGACTGCGCGCACCCGCCTATATATTTCGTGAAAACTTTGCAATCTGAACTTATTGAATTTCTTCATAGACCCATCAAAGAACTTATAATACGTCAAAGAGACTAAACCTAGGCTTCTTTTTTAATATTATGAAAATTTTCATTAAATGGAGCCGAATGTCTTTTTAAACTTTCGTGTGTGACCGAATGTACACACCTTGGTATTTAAAAAAAAATATAAAAGGTTTTATACTTTAACAATTGTATGCTTGATTCGAGCTCAGAAGATATATTAAATCCGGATATGTTTGGATTTACTCCTTTTCACGTTTTGAAACTTCGCTGAATTAGACCGCTACTTCCAAATGGCGTACGTGACCAGATACTATCACCGCATACACGTCCTGAGACGCGCATGTGAAGTCATGTGACTTGAAAACAACACTTCCAATTGGTTCTTAGTAGTTTCTATTCTGCAATTTACACGGAGCACTCCACCCACTTCTCTCACTATCTTTTCTACTCTCAAAAGAGAACAACGTTCAACACCCTTCGGAAGACTTTGCTGAAATGGCTGCCGCCCCGCATTCATCTTCCGAATCTGAAGGAAATGAGCGACTACCTTTAAAAAGAAAAAAGGAATCTTTTATTTGGCAATTTTTCACTTATCCTGAAGAACAAAAGAAAGTGAATGCGCCAAAAGTTACCTGTACGATATGCAATTCGGTTCTCTCAAGAGGAAATCCAAGAAAAAAATATTCCTTTTCCATACATACCATGGTGCGGCATGTCAAACAAGTGCACCCTGTGGAATTTGCACAGGCATCGACAAGAGCCCTGGCCACGCTATTACCATCAGAGGTGGCCAGCACATCTTCTGGTGGACGACCTGTATCTCCATTGAGTGCTGTGATGGACTTGAGACCATATCTTGCAAAGGTGCACATGAAATGCAACGAGTGTGGAAAAATTCTTCTGTACGGAGAGCAGAGCCTCATTCTTACTAAACTAAAAATTGAGAGTCATAAATGCCCCGAGAAAAGATAAATTTCTTCATTTCATTTTGATCCTGTGTCACACATGAAAATGTTGTTGCAAGTTAAAAAAATCAAAAACTGCATGACACTGTTCCTGTCAAGGTAGCATAGCTGACGGCCTAGGGGTGGAGGACCATTTTGCAAATACCCCGGGAAGGACTCTGGATATGCTTGGTCCCTGAGATTCTTCGATGTCACTGCCTTCCACAAATGGCATAAGTCCTGGATGTTCGGTGCCATACTTGAGGGTTTGACCTAAAGACACGTCCTGCGGTGCCCTGGTCCAAAATCAAACAACATAACACTTGTTTTAAAAAAACAAAACAAAAAAAAAAAGTTATTTTCAGAACTAACTCATTGTACCAAAAACAGCTCCAGGAGCATATTATAAAGGGGGTTTATCTCCCCTTTTTTGGCTTTCGTTCGTGCTCGACCATGTGCGCGCACCCGCCTATATATTTCGGGAAAACTTCGCGATTGCAACTTATTAAATTTCTTCATAGACCCATCAAAGAACTTATACTACGTCAAAGACAGTAAAGCTAGGCTTCTTTTTTATTATTATGAAAATTTTCATTAAATGGAGCCGAATGTCTTTTTAAACTTTCGTGTGTGACCGAATGTACACACCTTGGTATTTTAAAAAAAAATATAAAAGGTTTTATACTTTAACAATTGTATGCTTGATTCCAGCTCAGAAGATATATTAAATCCGGATATATTTGGATTTACTCCTTTTCACGTTTTGAAACTTCGCTGAATTAGACCGCTATTTCCAAATGGCGTACGTGACCAGATACTATCACCGCGTACACGTCCTGAGACGCGCATGTGAAGTCATGTGACTTCACAACAACACTTCCAATTGGTTCTTAGTAGTTTCTATTCTGCAAAATAACACGAAGCACTCCACCCACTTCTCTCACATCTCTACCCTGTTATCTGCAATTGTGAACATCAAAAGGAGCTGCGCTACGCCCCTGTAAGAGGCCTCACTCCCACTGCTGCAACGGTTTGGCAGTCCTCCAGATGCACAGGAACAGCCCTTCCGATCCATTGAAGTTCTCTGTCGTGAGAGGCCTCACTCCCACTGCTGCAACGGCTTGGCAGTCCTCCAGATGCACAGGAACAGCCCCTCCGATCCATTGAAGTTCTGTGTCGGTCTCAATACCACTTACAAAATGAAAATAAGCACTGAAGAATATTTATGCTGTAGCAGGAGGAGTACTACATGCTTGCAGAATGCATTCTATTACCTATAAAAAAGTGAAACACCCACGCTACAATCATATAGAATACTTCCTCTAAAGAAGCCTGTGAATAACTTTCGAACATCAGGTTAACCTTTTTTTACTCTCTCATCATTGTTAAAGATAAGTATTTACAATACTATATTAAACAATGCCATGATTTTTCCTTTTTAATTTAAAAAATCTTGCAATCTTTCACAAACCCAATACTCATGGCTTCTTTTTCGTGACAAAAATCTTGCAATATTACATACCTACATAGAATAACAGAAAAAACATAAAACTACAAAGGCCAAACAGTCTACTAAACGCGGATTTGTAACCTATGGGGCAGATTTATGTTAACTACTTCATACCCAGATATGCACCAGTTTATGTGCACCACAGTATGGTAGTGCTCCGTTACCCATGGTGTGCCACATTTGAAATGTGGCGCACCATGGTACAAAAACACCATACATGCGTAACACATCTGTGCTCAAAAACTAATACATTGCTAGAGTTGCATCGCAACTGTGATGCAGCTCCAGCAAGGCTCACCAATGCACTATATTCACAATGCTGCGTCAATACCTACGCCTGCTTCAAGCACATGCACAGTTTTGAAACAGCATGGGCCTGAAAGTCACTGAGTGAAATATCATACATTACAGTCAGCCACTTTCAAGACGCATTCCTTCAGAGGAACACTTACCGGTTATTAGAGGTAGATCGTCCGACTCCACCGGAAGAGACCCCTAATAAAAAAGACATATATAAAATGCGGACTAGCCGCTGTATCGTGCTAGCAAACTTTAACTTAAAAATCGTTAGAAAAAATAAAAGGAATCGAGCAAAATCAGTAGGCCACTGATAGGATCTCTTTTTCACTTCGCTAAAATAGAAACATTAGGAACAACCCCTCATGAGAAATATGAAACTAGTGAGAGAAACCGAGCTCGACGCCATGATGGCTGCAAGATAGCTCGGCTCCGCCGCCCACCCCGCCCAAAATAACGACAAACCCTATACAAATATTATAAATAAATACAACACACCAGCAAAGTAACAGGGTAAAACGTTTTATTAAATAACTATTTACATGGCAGCCTGCTGCAACATGAAAACAACACTTCCAATTGGTTCTTACTAGTTTCTATTCTGGAATTTACACGCAGCACTCCACCCACTTCTCTCACTATCTTTTCTACTCTCAAGAGAGAACAACGTCCTACATTTTTCGGAAGACTTTGGTGAAATGGCTACCGTATCTCATTCATCTTCCGAATCTGAACAAAATGATCGACTACCTTTAAGAAGAAAAAAAGAATCTTTCATCTGGCAATTTTTCACTTATCCTGAAGATCAAAAGAAAGTAAATGCACCAAAAGTAACCTGCATGATATGTGACTCGTTTCTCTCAAGAGGAAATCCAACAAAAAAATATTCCTTTTCCATACATACCATGGTGCGGCATGTCAAACAAGAGCACCCTGTGCAATTTGCAGAGGGATTGACAAAAGCCCTGGCCACGCTATTACCATTAGAGGTGGCCAGCACATTTTTTGATCGACGACCTGTATCTCCATCGAGTGCAGAGATGGACTTGAGATATTTAACTATATATGGTCTATAACCTATGGTTTTTTCAGTGAATTTGCTCCGCCGCCCACCCCGCCCAAAATAACGAGAAACCCTATGCAAATATTATAAATATACACAACACACCAACAAAGTAACAGGGTAAAACGTTTAATTAAATAACTATTTACATGGCAGCCTGCTGCAACATCGATCCAAATGCATGGTTTTTTCAGTGAAATTCCTCCGCCGCCCACCCCGCCCAAAATAACGAGAAACCCTATGCAAATATTATAAATATATACAACACACCAACAAAGTAACAGGGTAAAACGTTTAATTAAATAACTATTTACATGGCAGCCTGCTGCAACATCTCCGCCAGCAGACGGCGTGGGGTGCACTGGAAGGGAGAGGCGGCGCGAACGAGCCTCCCCCACCTCCCCAGGTGGAGGTTTCTCAGCTACACTCCAGCGCTTCACTGATCTCCTTGTCCTCAGTCAAGCATCAATAGTAAGATTTTCATAGGTGAGTGTAGGTTCATAGTTTGCCATCCACAGACTAAAAGCCTGGAGTGGCAGTGAAAAAACCATAACTAGGTAAGAAGGAACGCAGAGGCTGTAGGAAGGACTCTGCATATGCTTGGTCCCTGAGATGCTTCGATGTCACTGCCTTCCACAAATGTCATAAGTCCTGGATGTTGGGTGCCATAGTTGAGGGTTTGACCTAAAGACACGTCCTGCGGTGCCCTGGTCCAACCATCACATATACCTGCGCCAGGAGACGGCGTGGGGTGCACTGGAAGGGAGAGGCGGCGCGAACGAGCCTCCCCCACCTCCCCAGGTGGAGGTTTCTCAGCTACACCCCGAAAGACACGTCCTGCGGTGTCTTGGTCCAACCATCACATATACCTGCGCCAGGAGACGGCGTGGGGTGCACTGGAAGGGAGAGGCGGCGCGAACGAGCCTCCCCCACCTCCCCAGGAGGAGGTTTCTCAGCTGCACCCCAGCACTTCACTCGACATAGGCGGCCGGCTCCCGGGGTCCGGCGGAACTTTTAGCCTTTTGGTGACTATTCCATTCTGGACCTTGTCCCACAATCCGTTTGACCTGAAGACACGTCCTGCGGTGCCCTGGTCCAACCATCACATATACCTGCGCCAGGAGACGGCGTGGGGTGCACTGGAAGGGAGAGGCGGTGCGAACGAGCCTCCCCCACCTCCCCAGGTGGAGGTTTCTCAGCTACACCCCAGCGCTTCACTCGACAAGCTGAGTTGCGCCCGCTCCTGCGGCACATTGCCTCGCTCGGCCAGCTCAATTACGCCTGCTCTTGCTATTACAGCGTCTCACCCGCCATCCGGCTGAATTGCACCCACTCTTGTGGTACAGCGACAGGCGGCTGCCACGGAGCTCAGGAAATGGCGGTCGGCTCCACAGACTTGGGCCTGGCCTGAAAGGATGGCTCTGGACAACCCTGGAACTCGGACGCTTGACTGCTACGGCATGGGCCCCATTCCCAAAAGCGTCCCATCAGCCTTGAAGATTCTACAAGAGTCACCGGGTCCCCCGACTCCCGCAGAGTTCCGGTGGGGAGCTTCTGCCATGATTGCTCGCAGAATGGCCACGACGTAGCCACGGGGTGCTCTCATGCTGACGCCAGCTTCAGTCTGAAACTTCCAGAAACACTGTAGACTACCAATTCAATCAGTTCCGGTGGAGCCCCAACGAAGTATCGCGTTGTTGCATAATGCGTCATATGACACGCTGCGTTAGCGCACCCGGAAGTGCTCCGGTGCGCGAGGCGCGAAGCGCAGCTTCCCGGAAGCAATCCGGGGCACGGCGCGGCGCGCGTAACGTAAGCATAACAGGTCATGTGACTTGTTAATAAAACTTTTCATTGGTTTAGAAATATTTTTTGTCCCAAATGATGAAAACCCCTCCTTGTTTCCTCTTGACTCCTGCCCCCTCCCCAAGTCTTGCTCGGCCAGCTGAGTTTCGCCCACTCGTGCAGCCTACGACATGGATACGCCGGGGCGTTATGGATCAGTATGAGCAAATATACACTTGGGGATTCACAAGCAACAACAAGCCTTTGTATTTGGGGCTCTAAATCAACAACAGTGAGAGAACAGAACCGAACTAAGCACTCAGAGGCTACGTTTAAACGTAACATCATCTCCCCAAAGGTACATCACCTTACACACAGTCAAGCATCAATAGTATGATTTTCATAGGTGAGTCTAGGTTCATGGATTTCCATCCACAGACTAAAAGCCTGGAGTGAGAGTGGAAAAACCATAACTAAGTAAGAAGGAAGACAGAAACAGAATCTTCCTCTGCAACATCCGGCTCTGCATCGCTACTTACTTATAAATGCAGAAAAAACTCAATTTACACAAGGGCTCTTTTCAGAGCCACCTTATATCAAAGCACTCAAACTTCTGATTTATCTCCATTTTCACACTCTTCTAAATAAGTGTGCGCGCCCGAGTGCGCGCACCCAGCAACTTTAAAAAAAAAAAATATATATATATTTTCGCCTTTAAGGACCTTACTGCACACCCTGAGAAAACCTACGCAGCAAAACAATCTCTACCTTCTCCCCTTTCCATGTTCCAACGATTTCAAATGAACAATATATTTACTCGCAGTGACAAAATGGAGGACAACACTTCCTGATTTCCTTCGAATCGAACGTAAACACACGTCACGCAGCAAAAAAAAATTCCGCTTGCGCGCAGCCGCTTGAGTGCGCGCACCCGTGCGCGCTTACAGATATATAATTGACTTTAACTTTAATTTTCTCAGCAACTACTGAACGGATTTTTCACCATTCCAAAAAAAGCGTAATCTGCGAGCCGGACTCTACAGTTTTGCCAAATTTCTTATAAACCCATTCAGCCGTTCGACCTGTAGCCGTGTCTAAATGTCCTATGGAAAATAACATGGAGAAAACACGTTTTGGGACCCCCTTTTATCTCAGCCCCCGCTTCACCAATCCCCGCCAAACTTCCCGGGAAGGAGCGCAGCGGACCGAGCCATCTTCTTTGAGAAATTCGCAAAGATTCATCCACCAGAGCCAAAGTTAATCCAAATAGAATGTTGAGGATTTCCTATGGAAACTAGGTCCTAACTATAACTACCTAATGGCGACCGCCAGTAGGTAATATATATATCCGGAGGGACGGTGAGCTGTGTGTTCCTTCCTAAAGCTGTTGGGCAATTTGTGAGGAATATTACTGCACGGCCGCCTGAGCCGTGGGGAAGTGGACCATCCCAGGGGAGTCTGTGATCGGGAACTATTTCTGGGTCAATTACAGTACAGCAAGCCAAGATAATCGCGCACTTGCACTAAGTGACTGGACCTTACTATAAGGAATAATGAACTGTTTTAACGTACAAATGAAGAACAAATTCATCTAAGCATAATTGTAACTCTTTTCCAGGACTACGTTTCCCATGATGCAAATCTGCGAAACCAGCGTCAGCCAGGCCCATCAGGGGCCACATGTTCAATAAAAGATACAAACAAACAGGAAATCGAGTTAGCACTTCATTTGAAATCAGCCCATGAAGAAGAGTCTGTGTGACTTGAAACGCGTTGGCAATATGAATAAATACTGGGAACTGGTGGCGAGTGCATAACAGAAGTCCGGAGGGACGGTGAGCTGTGTGTTCCTTCCTAAAGCTGTTGGGCAATTTGTGAGGAATATTACTGCACGGCCGCCTGAGCCGTGGGGAAGTGAACCATCCCAGGGGAGTCTGTGATCGGGAACTATTTCTGGGTCAATTACAGTACAGCAAGCCAAGATAATCGCGCACTTGCACTAAGTGACTGGACCTTACTATAAGGAATAATGAACTGTTTTAACGTACAAATGAAGAACAAATTCATCTAAGCATAATTGTAACTCTTTTCCAGGACTACGTTTCCCATGATGCAAATCTGCGAAACCAGCGTCAGCCAGGCCCATCAGGGGCCACATGTTCAATAAAAGATACAAACAAACAGGAAATCGAGTTAGCACTTCATTTGAAATCAGCCCATGAAGAAGAGTCTGTGTGACTTGAAACGCGTTGGCAATATGAATAAATACTGGGAACTGGTGGCGAGTGCATAACAGAAGTCCGGAGGGACGGTGAGCTGTGTGTTCCTTCCTAAAGCTGTTGGGCAATTTGTGAGGAATATATATATATTTATATATCTCCAACACCAGTCCAAACTTTCTTTACAAAGAAGGCGCCAACTCTGTGAATATATATATATATGAATTTGCAGCAACTCTGGTTTAAAGGACAATGCCTGGCTGACTCTCGGGCAGTCTGAGTTGGGACTACAGGGTGCCCAAAATATCCAAAAGCCGTTCCGCTGTTCATCAGACGTACTCGGGCACCACAAGTTGCTTGTGCGAAAATATTTTAATAGCAGGAAACAACGCGTTTCACCTTTCGGCTTGATCACGTTTTAACTCTGTGACACACAGTGATTGCATTTATCCCTTATCTGCCATAACATAGCACTAACACCCCATACGTGTGGCAATCTTTACAAAAACATGGCAGCCTCCGGCCCCTAATCAAGCTGGTCGACAAATGTGAGGTTTTAAAAATGCCCCAAGTGAATTATCCAGTATTCTGGTCCATAAATCTTTTTGGAAAGGTATATTGCAAGTATGTCATAGATAGGGTTATGCGTGCTTGAAACTGAAAGCATATTCTGTTAAATTTGAACATTTGACTGCTACAATGTCTGTACTTGTACATGTAGTCTGACATGTGTGGTGCACCTGATGATTCTAGCTTGGAAACTGAACAGTTTATTATATCCCATGGCAAATATTGACAGAGCTATTTCATCTTTGAGTCCAAGAACCAAACATCTTTTTTCTAAGCAAGCCTAGTGAAAGCACTTAAACACAAAGCTTCATACCTCACTGCCCTGTAAAATAAGCAGAAAGTCATCCATGCAGCTTCTTCTACACACATTTCAGAGCATACAGTCTGAAACCGATGTAGTCTAATGCCTACAGGCTACTTTACATATATAATCGCACCCTTAAAAGGCAATGACACACTCATTGAGATCTCTGGGGAGATGCTGATACTAATATGAGTGGTATGACAGGAGTCAGCCTTTCATTTTGGGTTAGGCCTATCAATGTCAGGTCTGTTTCTCTAATCAAACAGGCCGACACATTTTTTGTTTAAAACATGCGCCCAAGTGTATTAACCACTATCTTAGTCCATATACGTTTCTGGAAAGGTACACTGGAAGTAGGTTGTAGAAAGTGATGTGTGTACTTCAAACTCAAAACATATGCTGTCAAGTTTCAATGTCTAACCTCTTCCATGTCTCAGCCATCTCTGTACTTCCACATATAGTGTTAGACGTGTGGTGTAGCTAATGATCATAACTTGAAAATTAAACAGTATATCATACCCTTAACCACATATTAAGAGAGGTACTTCACCTTTCAGTCCAGAACCAAACATCTCTTCACTAAGCAGATCTTGTGAAAACACTTAAACACAAAGCTTTAAAGCTCAGTACTCTGTATAATGAGCAGCATATCATCCATCCACCTTCTTCTACACACATTTAAAGAGCATGTAGGCAATAGATAGTGATGTGTGTGCTTGAAACTACTGAAACTGTATTTTGTCAAGTTTGAATATCTGAACTCTTCCGTGTCTCAGCCAAGTCTGTACTTGTGCATGTAGTCTGAGATGTGTGGGGCACCCGAGAGTTCTAACTTTAAAACGAAATGGTCTGTCGTGCCCCAGAGCAAATATTGACAAAGGTACTTCACCTTTAGTCCAAGAAACACACATCTCTCTTTTAGGGCAGCCTCGTGAAAGCACATGAACACACAACTCCATACCCTGCTGCCCTGTATCATAACAGAAAGTCATCCATGCAGCTTATTCTGCACACATTTACAGAGCAAACAGTCTGAAACAGTGGTAGTCTAGTGTGGATATGTTACTTTACATGTGTCATCTCACCTCTAAAAGGTACGGATACACTCATTGAGGTCTCTGGAAAGATGTTGACACTAACAAGAGTAGTATGACAGGAGTCAGTCTTTCATTTTGGGTTATGACTAGCACAGTCAGGTTGGTTCTCTAATCAAACTGGTTGACAAATGTGATGTTTAAAACATGTTCACAAGTGTATTAACCAGTATCCTAGTGTACATAACTCTCTGCATAGGTACACTGTAATAAGTTGTAGATAGCGATAGCTCTGCTTGAAACATGAAAACGTATTCTGACAACTTTAAATGTCTAACCTCTTCCATATTTCAGCCATGTCTGTACTTGTGCATGTTCTCTGAGATGTGTGAAGCAGCTCATGATCTAAACTTGAAAATACTCATGCAATCACACAGATACTATTCAGGCACTGATCTACTCACTGAAACACTACTCAAACACTACTCATACACTCATCTAATCAAAGTAATTTCCTTCCACTCATCCAATGACACAGGCACTACTCATGCACTCATCTATTTATACAGGCACTACTCATGCATTTTTTTAAATCAACCATTTCCTACTCATACACTCATGCAGTTGTATAGCACTACTTCTACACTTAGCCAATCAGTGAGACAGTATTCCTCCACTCATCCAACCACACAGGTACTAAACATACATTCATCTAATCTAACAGGCACTACTCACACACTGATGCAGTGAATCAGGCAGTACTCTTGCACTCATGCAATGACTAAGACGATCTTTATCAAACCTCCCAGGCACTACTCACACACTCAAGCAATTAGCCAGGCACTTGTGATGTACTCACGCAATCACCCATTTACTACCCATGCCCTCATCCATTCACTCAATTACTACCCATGCACTCATCCAAACACCCACACACTACCCAAACACTCATACAATCACCCATCCACCACTCATGCACTCATCAAATGATGCAGGCACTATTCTTGCACTCATCCAATCACCCAGATACTACCCAAGCACTCATTCAGTCACTCCTCATCCACATCATCTCTTCACTCAGGCACTACTCATGTACTCATACAATGACCAAGGCACTACCCGTGCACTCATCCATTCACTCATGCACTACTCATGCACTCATCCAATTACCCAGGCACTACCTACACACTCATCCAATCACCCAGGCACTACCCATTCAGAAATCCATATGTGCACTTATCCATACATGTACTCATGCACCCAATCACTTACCTATAAATGCATTCCTCCAATCATTCACTGATACATACTGATTCAAACAGTGATGTACATATTCACTCATACATACATGCACTATTGCACAAATTGCTTACCCAAATATCCACTAATCCATTTAATAACCTACACAACATATCATTTTTCTTTTTTAAACCAGACTAGGTGGTTCCAGAAGAACTCTTTTTCTCTGTGCATCTCCAGAACCTAGTGTACCTTCTGGCTCCTTCATCCTGATAAGCTCTGCTCTTGCCAGCCGGGTACTGTGCATGGTATTTTTTCTCCAACCCACATCACAGCACTTTCTTGCACAGCAGACAAGTGACTTTTTTGGCATTTACATTCTTTTACCTCTCAGGAATGGTAAAAAACTCCCATACCAAACATTTTCTGATTTTCAAGTGGCTCTGAATCCTCCTGAAGCAAATTCTCTCACTCCTGCTCCTCAAACTCTGTAAAAGTTTCCATCTTCCTTTTTAGAAAAACAAAAATACACCAAATCCTCCAAATAGATTCTGCTTCAATAAATGTTCTGTTGCCAGCCACACCCTGATGTAGAAGAAATAGGGTGGGATCTGTCTTGGTTTATAATGGAAAAGATGTTTAACCAATCATATCCTTTTATTTTTGTGTCACATGGAGTGCACGAATCCTATGCTGTAGCGTCGCATAGCGAACTCTATTCCGTAAATAGTTGTTCACCTTTAAACTATATTTGGCTATATATCATAGTATTTCATTCACCTATGCTATCCCTCTTCTTTCAAACTAAACTGAATAAATCTGTAAGTACATATATTAATAATGCAAACAAAATATTTAAAGTTGCATCCTGTGTGCAAACCCAGAAATCTGTGCCGCTGCTGTACGCGAACAAATCGCTACTCCATAAAATAATATAAAATAACCTTTTTTATATTTTTATTTATTAATATATAACTTTATTTTGTATCTTAGTGAAACTCTAACTTTAATCGTAACCATACAATTCTCCATTTATATGTTTTAATACCACAAAAAAATATATCAGAGGAGTGCAGTTACATTCTGCAAAGAAACGCCGAGGCAACACATATAACTGTTAAGGTAACATGAAAATTTAAATTATCCACAATTGTAATTCATAATTTAAGAAATAATGCGGGGCTGCAACCCCAACACGGACCCGGGAATATGTGCCGGTAGCCATAAAGTACCTAAAATCCATTTTTAAATGAACCTTCTCATAACAACATTCATTTCACTACTAGTTTTAAACCACTACCCTGAAAATGTACTTGAAAAAACAAATGTTCCTGTATTTTACACTTCTAAACATAACTGGTTCTACTAATTGGTTATATTAAAACAATACAAACAAATAACACTGATACCCTTTCAACTACCCAAACACTATCCATGCACTCATGCAATCACCCTGGCACTACCCATACACTCATTTAATAATCTATGCAGTACCCATACACTGATCTAATCACCCAGGCACAACATATGCAGTCATGCAATCAACCAAGCACTACCCATGCGATCATCCAATCATCCTCACACTACCCATACACTCATCCAACAAGTAGTGCTTTACAAGGCACCTTTGCAGACAGGTGGAGAAAGGGGCCATGGCCTCCCACAACATCTCGGCAATCCTGCTGTGTTGGAGTTACTTGAGGTAACAGGAGGAATATTTGACCCCCCAAGGATGTCCTTGAGGCCCAACTATCCATCCTGTTACCTCCAGTGAGTCCCACACAGAGGGGCTGGGGAGAGGTCTTTGGAGGTCTAGCCCCCTTTCTCCACCACTCTTCAAACGTGGTTACTAGAAAAAAATAAACATAGAAATTCAATAAAAAAACCAAGGGGGGGGGTGGCAGTCCCCAGGCCCATCTAGGGCTCTAATAGGTGAGCCACGCAACCCCCCTACTTTTTTAAGTAAGTCCCAGGGAGGTGGTGGTCCCCAGTGCCAGGGGTCCGTAATGGACCACCTTAATTATTGTATTTCTGCCCCGGGAAGGTGGGGGACCTTCGGGCTATGTGGGGGGTAGAGCCCCCTCACATTATTTAGTTTAGCCCCAGGGAGGTGGTTGTCCCCATGGCTGTGAGGGAGGTCTAAGGCCTCCCCAACCTATTTTTTTAATAAAAAAATAATGTATGTGCCCTGGGAAGGTGGCAGTCCCCAGGGCAGTGGAGGATGTGTGAGGCTCCTACACATATAAATAATTTTCTGCCATGGAGAGGTGGCGGTCCCAGGGGTTTTCAATAGCCCAAGGAAGTGGGCCATGTGCTCCCCCTCCTTTTATTTTACCATGCCCCCGGGATTTGATCCACCCCGGGGCTTTAGAAAAAAGACAAGCGGGAGGCTGCAATTCTTTTTTTTTACATGTTGCAGCACATTAATGGATCCACCCGCCACCATATGGCGGGGCTCAGGATATTCCTACCTTGCCCCCTTTTCTATATTTTTTACATTTTTTGTGGGACTCTGCTTCAAGCCAAGTCCCAAGATGGCTGCCAACAATTCCTGGTTGAATTGTTGGCAGCCAATCAAATTGAGTAGTATTCGCGAGTCCACTGCAAGGACTTGCGTCCCCAGGTATCCATATTATTTCAAGTTAGATATCTGAAAACTACTTAATGAATTTATACCAATGCACAAAAATACTCTTTCTGGACCAACATCTAGCTTTCTGCTAAATTCGGTGTAATTCCGTTCAGCAGTTGGTCTGTAGCAGTGTTCAAAAAATAAAAAATCCACATTGACTTAACAAAAGGAAAATGTGCTGCCTACTGTGGTCATTGTGTTGTTGATGTGTGCCAAGCTTACATGATGCATTGAGGTGTGACAGGTACAGCAGATGGGTATGAGACACACATTGGTGGATGTTACGCTACAAGGCGTGCACATGTGAAATGTGGGGTTCAGTATGTGTGCATTCACATTAACCTATGTGTTGTTTGCGGCACTTGTGTATGGTAAATGGAGAGGTGTGTCCTCTGTGTGTCTCAAATGCCCACCCATGGCACTGGGTGTGCTACGCATTGCTCATGGCAGTCTTTGTATTTCTATGACATCCTTAACGGGATGTGCTGTGGGCATCTCATGATGGTTGTCCTTGATATGTGTCCATTTACATCTCAACTAGGAGGAGGCCTAATCTCACACGTCAACTGACACTGCTGGAGGACAAGGAGGATGTTGCGATCATTCACAAATTCCACTTCGACAGATCAACAATGACGACCCTTTGTGATCTGTTGGAGCCCCACCTGCAGCCTCATCGCCACTACCCAACAGCATTCACACCAACGTACGAAGTGATGGCAGCCCTCCATTTTTTTGCAACTGGTTCCTTCCAGGAGACTGTGGCCAGCGCTGCCAGGATGTCACAACCCATGTTGAGCCTGGTGCTGAGGGATGTTCTTGCAGCGATGATGATATATAAGGCTACAAACATACATTTCCCCATGGGCGCAGAATTGGACGGTGTGAAGGGTGACTTCTATCCCCTTGGTCACATCCCCCATGATGTGGGTGCCATCGATTGCACCCATGTTGGTTTGGTGCCACCACAGGCGAGTGAGAACATTTTTAGGAACCGTAAACATTATCACTCGATCAATGTGCAGGTGGTGTGCTTTGCAGACATGACCATAATGCATGTGTGTGCAAAATTCCCCGGCTCAGCCCATGACTCGTACATCCAGAAGAACAGCAATGTGCCCTGGATGATGGCAAATCTGCTTCCAGAGCGTGCTTGGATTGTGGGTGAGTATGTCCAGTGATATGGAGTGCTGTGTGTGTGACCTGCTGTCCTCTGCCTGTGCAACATTGCAATGTGTGTTTGTCATTCCTAGGTGACTCTGCATATCCCAGCCGGCCATGGCTGTTAAGCCCACTATGGAATCCCAGGAACCCGGCTGACATTAGGTACAATAAGGCCCATGGCTGGACCCAAGTCAAGATTCCGCTGCCTTGACAAGATTAGAGGTGCACTGTCATACTCGCCTGGGAAGGTCTGCAAGAACGTTGTGGCTTGCTGTATGCTCCACAACATGGCCATTCACAAGGGAATTCCCCTGCTCCTGAGCAATGGTGAGGACCCAAGGCCACCGCCTGCTCAAGGACCTGAGTCCACTGATGAGAACAGTGGAGAGGAGAAGGAGTTGACATGCATCAACAGCTCATCACCCGCTACTTCACTTGAAGGTGTGTGACGAGCTACAACTAGTACATTTTCTGGTGTGATTGCTGTTGTCATGAAGGACTATGTGCAGATGGTACAGACAGGCACATGTGGAATCACCTGTGTGTGGAAATGTGGCAGTGACATTACACCTGTGAACGTATACGCAACTCTGTTTGTTAACACGTGTTGCACATTGTGCTGTCTGCCTGTTGACTTGTGAAGATGGTTGGTGTAGTGAAATGTCTGTGATGCCACACTCACGCCAGTGACTATTGTTCTGTTGTGTCTCCCTAGGTGCCTCAAAATTTTCCAGGCCTACGTACTGTACTTCTTTTGGCATACATTATGGACATTTTGAACAGTGGAAATATTGCACTAAAGACAAATCGACACCAATTGAAGTGTGTAAGGTATTTTATTTACAAAGTTGACATGTGAGGGGTGCGGGCAGATTTACATGAGGGTGGTGATGGAGCAGTGAGAAGGCAGTCATGGTAAATGAGATGTAAGAGTAGACACCACACGGATGTGGTGACCCAGTCCAACAGACAGGTGCCATTCACAAGGTAGTAAGCGGAAGGACAGTCCAAACAGTCAATGCAGTGGGGAAGAGGGTTGCCATCAGGGCTGGCTCCGTGACTGGCGTTTGGCTGGTGCTTTGCCACCAGAGACTCCCAGGCTCTTCTTTGGATGCCCCCTTGCTCGCTTGGGTGGGGGGGCCCTGCTGCTGGACCAGCGACGTCTGAGGGCTCGCCCCTCTCTGTGGCCGCAGGGGAGGATGGTGCACTTTCATCCTGCAGCACAACAGTGGGGGCGGAGATCTTGTTTGGGACGCAGGCCTGTCCCTCAGTAACGCCACTTGCTGGCCCATGAGGTCCACCATTTGTCCAAGGCGGATGTCGATGGACCTCATCAGCAGGATGAGCTCACGTAATAGTTCATCATACTGGCCACTTTGTCCCTGGACCTGTTCATAGTCACCTATGACTCTGGTGAAGTGTTCCAGGGATGGTGTGCCAACCTCCTGAGGAGGTCTGTGGGTGACCCTGGTCCTGCCCCCTGCCCTGCTGCCACGAACCTGTTGCGTCACAACTGTGGGTCCGCGCACACTCTCCCTGCCGTCCACAGTTGTTTGTGTGGGCTGGTCATCCCCTGGGATAGGGAGGGTGCTGCAGGTGGCACTGGTGGTGGTGGCGGCGGTGGAGGCACAGGACTTAACTGCAGGGGTCTGCTGTGCAGTTGTTGTTGCAGCAGACATGGTGGTGGGTAGGATGGGAGCCTGGGACCTGTCGCTCCCTGGCACACCAGATGGGCCGGCCTGGAGCTCATTGTCCAGAGAATCCTGGGCGTCTACATCCGAGAGTCCATGTACGGGGAGTGGAGACTGGCTCTACTGGTGGGTGTAGTTGTCCTCAGCAGTGAGTTCTTTGTCACCTGTGGATTAGATGGGGAATGGTCAGTGTTGTGCACTGTGCAGTTTTCTTTTTTTTTTTTTTTTTTTTTTTTTTGAAGACCTTTATTTTAGTTGCAAAGGTAAAACACAGCTTTTGTGCCTACAACCCAGCGTGTCGGGCCAGCAGCTATGGTACGTAGATCGAGCAGGAGTCCAGACGTTGGGCACATTGCCAATTACTTACACAGCATGTCGCCGACAACCCATTTGGGCCGGCCGCGATAACTGTTATATAAAGCTGTAGATTAAAGCATAGTACTTCAAGCAACCTGTCCGTCAATGTCGAGTCGCACTTTCGTGAGGTCTATATTTAACTTTTCGTTGCACTTTAAACATTAACAACAACTCGTAACAGTACCCAGGAGGTCAGTCCCATTTCCTAGTGAGTTCCCCGTCGGGGGTGTGTGGTAATGAGGTTCGCCGGATTCCAAGTCCGATGTGATGTGGCTCTGAGCGGTAGAGTGAGCGTGCGTGTGGTTGCATACCTTGGTGAACGGTTAGTCATGTGCTTCCCGCTGGGGGAGGGGGCGTGGAGGGGAGGCCATGTGTAAGGTCTGTGCCTGTTCCCTGCCCTGGGGGCGGTGTTTCCCCCTAAATGCCAAGACATGTGAATGCGCGGGGGAGGACAGGAGGGGAGGGGGGGGGAAGGGAGGGGGGGGAAATGGAGGGGGGGGAGGGGGGAGAGTTGCCGGGCCAAATCACTCCGCTAGCGGTTCACAGCACCATCATTCGTGTACCCCAGGAATAGACTGAGGGCTACCCCATACATCCCTCCCGGTGGACCCGGGAATCGCGCGTTGAGGAGCATTGTAGGCAACAAATCCCGGCTAGGCACCCTCCAGCAGGCGGGTGGCAGGAGCATCGTGTCTCGTCCTCACAATTGAGGTGAACCTTCGTGCAGTCCGCCAGACTGCCCAACGTTCCCCGTTTCCTCCCGGTCCTCAATACTCGCTTCAGCAGTAGACTGGGCGCGAAGTAGATAGGCGGCGAGCGGGCCCCATAGGTCCTTGGGTCGCGATTTGTGTGGCAGCATCTCAGCATAACTGTGTAGCTGGTCTTGCCAGGTTGACATTGTTGCCAGCCATAATTTGAATTTGGGGGCACGACCACGGCCCCATCTGCACGCCACGTGGCGCTTCGCAAGTAGAAAGCCCATTGCGGTGAATTTCCGGAATCTGTTATTTGCAGCCGCGGGTAGCCCCAGTAGTGCAACCTTGGGACAGGTGTCTAGGTCTATCCCTATCATTGTGGACATGGCCTCGGTCACCTGCGTCCAGTACAGCGCGACCTCTGGGCATGACCACGCTAAGTGTATAAAGTCAGCCCCCGTCTGTCTACATCTGGCGCATCGATCATCTTCCCGAAGACCAAATCGGTATAGCTTGGCAGGGGTGTAATAGAGGCGGTGGAGAAATTTATAGTGGATCAATCTAAGGCGGGCATTTCCCGTCACCGACACTGTATGCGAGCAGCTGTCTTCCCATTGTTCGTCAGTAAGGGGAGGATCTAGGTCCGCGGCCCAGTCTTTTCTGGCACGCAGTTCGGGGGGAGCGGAGGAAGCGTACGCGTGCTTATAGAGCGTAGAAACAACATGTTTCGGGGCGTCCTGTTGTAGCAGTGCATGCAAGGGTGCAAAGGTTTCTGGCTCGTCCGGGAACTCCAGTGTGACAGATTTGATATTCTGTCGAAGTCTCGTGTATAGGAATGTGTCCATAATAGAGGGCGTTTGGTCCCCGAAAAATTGAGCCTGTGTACGGAACTGGCCGTTTACGTATAAATCTCCCCACGTGCAAAGTGCCCGTTTGGAGAGCAGTTTACGGCCTATTTCTTCTCGGGCAATACTCACTCTAGGGTCATGTGCCAGAATCATTCTGGGGGAATACATAAGGGTCACCCCCATACGCTCCGCAATCCTGCGCCATGCCCGCACTGTACAGTCTACCGTGGACGGGTCCCGATCTGTTACGTTAACCTCCGTATAAAGGTACCCCGACGGTTTTACTGGCCTCATATATCCGTCTTCCACAGCAAGGTGCGCCATGAATGGCGGGGGGTGTAGCCAGTAGGACGCGAAATGGCCCTGTGCACAGTCATAGTACAATCGGAAGTTCGGCACTTCAAAGCCGCCTTGGTGGTAAGGTAACATTAGCGTCGCCAGTTTTAGCCGGGCTTGTTTCCCCCCCCATATAAGTCTGGAGAGCTGGGACTCCAGCGCCTTAAAGAAATGCGGGCCCGGACTATAGGGAATATTGGTGAACAGGTAAAGCAGCTTAGGAAGAATGACCATTTTGATCATGGAAACTCGCCCTGCCATGGACAACGGCAAATGAATCCATTTCGTTATGCTGTCCGTTAATTTATCTAGGGCCGTACCGTAGTTCGCCCTGATCAGCGCATCCCGATTCCTAGTTACGGTGACCCCCAAGTATTTTATCTCATCTTGTGCCCATTCGAGCGGGAAGTCAAGGGGGAACTGGGGAGTGCTGTCAGTGAGGGGAAACAAGGCTGATTTGGACCAATTGATTTGTACCCCCGCTATCGCTCCAAACTTGGTGATTTCGCGCAGTAGGGGATTGAGGTTATCCCGCGGTTTATGTACGTATAAGGTCATATCATCCGCGTATAAGGAGATGAGTAGCTGGCGTTCCGGGTAAATCAGGGACCTATGGTTATGATGCTGGCGAAGTTTGGCCGCCAGGGGTTCAATTGCTATCGCAAACAATACTGGAGATAATGGGCAACCCTGTCGGGTTCCTCTGTGTATCTCAAATGGTGCGGAGCGGGACCCGTTTAGAAGTACCGAAGCTCGTGGTTTGGTGTACAGTAGTTTGATCCAATCCAAAAAGCTGAATGGAATACCCATCCTTTCCAGTAACTCCAAGAGGTAGTCCCACTCCAGGGAATCGAATGCTTTGGTAGCATCTAAAAATATTGCAGCCGCCTCACAGTTGGGATTTATATCTTGCATGACCGCCTGCAGGGTACGAAGATTGTGCGACGTCGCACGGTTCGGGACAAACCCCGCCTGATCTGGGAGGACCAGCCTTTCCATAAGAAGATTCAGGCGAGTCGCGAGTACTTTAGCCAGTATTTTAACGTCAGTATTTAAAAGCGACAGGGGTCTGTAGGAGTCGCAAAACTCCGGGGGTTTACCTGGCTTAAGTAACGACGCTATCAATGCTTCTCTCATACTGTCGGGCAGTGTTCCTTCCTCGAGAGCTGAGTAGTATATCTGCTTCAGTATGGGGGCAAGTATGTGGATGTAAGTTTTGTAGAAATCTATCGGCAGCCCATCTGATCCTGGGGATTTGCCAGATTTCATGGACATAATGGCGTCCTTTATTTCATCGAGCTCAAGCTCAAGGTGTAAGAATTTCTGTTGCGTCGGGCCGAACCATGCGATAGCCGTATCTGCAAGGTACGTATGAAGCACCAGAGGTTCTCGCCTTTGTGAGGAGTAAAGCGCCCTGTAGTGGTTCGTAAGCACACGGAGCTGTCCGGGTAAGTCCCTCTGAGGCACCTGGTGTTCGTCGCACAAGGAAGTTACATAACCACTATGTCTAGTAAGTTTTACAGCCGTGGCTAGGGCCTTTCCCGGCCTGTCCCCCTCCCCATATATTCGCGCCATGTAGGGTTTGCCTCTGAATTTACATTCTCTTTCCGCCGCTTCCGAATACTCACTGATCTTCTCCCTGAGCTGAGCCCGTTTCTCGTATTCCCCTGTGCCGCAAGCTACATCCCTCTCAATAGTGCGTATCTCGGCCTCCAATTTGCGTAGCTCTCCCCTCAGGGATTTGAGTACACCCCCTCCCTTGGAAATACACCAGCCCCTAACGGTGACTTTGAAAGCCTCCCAAACAGTAGTAAGGCTGCTAACAGAGTTAATATTGCGGTCAAAGAAGTCTTGTATGTCTAGCTCCAGTTCTGACTTGAAGGCCGAGTCTGCAAGGTGCGCAGGGTTGAGGCGCCAGCTTAAATAAGGGGAGACTTCATGGGGGATGCGCAGAGTAAGGAGGACAGGTGAGTGATCCGAAAAAGTACGGGCCAGGTGTATGGTGTTAATTATCCAGGGTATGAGGCCTGCCGTAAGGAAAATGTAGTCTATGCGTGCCCATGTAGAGTGGACTGCAGAGTAGTGGGTACCTTGGCGCGTGGCGGGGTGCGTGTGTCTCCAGGCGTCAACTAAACGGTGTTCTTCCAATATGCCCAGTAAAGAGCGTTGGGTGTTTGAGTAATGGGACGACTGCGGGTGTGATCTGTCGAGAATAGGCTTTACGGCTGTGTTGAAGTCCCCCCCAAGTATTACATGAGCTATGCCCAGAGTCTGAATCTTGCCCCACATCGTGAGCAGTGTAGACGGGTCATCCGTGTTCGGGCCGTAATAGCATGCAATAACTACTGTGTGAGAGTACATTTTCCCCCAGACCATACAGTACCTCCCCCCACTGTCCATGTCCGTGCCTGCTGGGGTAAAGCCCACCCCTCTGCACACAAGGATCGTGACCCCTCTTGCATAATTGGAGAAAGATGAAAAGATTCTACACGAGGCCCACCTGGATGCGAATGGGGGGGTCCCATTCGGCATTAGGTGAGACTCCTGCAGAAGAGCTATAGCCACTCCATGTCTGTCCAGGTACCCCAAAATGTGCCTTTTCTTTCTAGGGTCATTTAGCCCTCGCACATTCCATGACAATACCCGGAGCTGTAGCCCAGGGGGCGCATCCGTTACGTCACCCATCCCCGCAATGACATATAAACTGAGCCAGTAGGTGTAGCAGCAAGCATCGTACAAGCAATAGCCGAATGACATCTCAGGGCATTACCCAGCCCTCCGCCCGGGGGCCTCCCCCTCCCAGGACTCACCTGCGATAGGTCTAATACACTGTTAGGAACTAACCGACCTCCCAATCCCATCCTCCCTCCGGTAACCCCAACTGACCGGAACAACATCCACCCCTCCACATTAAAAGGACCGCCCCCCACTAGAGTATCACGTGGACTGGTAATCTTTGAGGCAGTGCTGACGTTCCACCCTCCCACTCCGGCTTCCCCAACTTGCCGGGCATTCAGAAACCCTCCCCCCCCCCCACATTCCAAATAGAGCCAAAATCAACTTCAGAACTACAGTAACCCTGACCCCAGAAGGGGGAAAGGTGTTATGGGGATTGCCCATTGGAGGCGTAGTCTAAGAGGCGCCAGACCTGCCCACCACCTCCTTACTTGCACCCACTGGCATCCGGGACCAGGCCCAGACTTCGGCCGTGGGACGGAGGTGGGTGATCCGGCACTTGTCAATGTTGTAGATCGGTAACAGATAAAACCTGCAGCGGTACCACACCAGAGAGTGATGCATCTAGTCCAGCAGAGGGTTGCTACCGGCTGTGATACTTCGATGAGTACATTGCTGACTTGATTAGTCTTGTTGGGATAATGGAGATTGTGACCTGGACCGGCGCTCCTCTCTCTCCACTCGGAGTCTTTCCTTCCTTTGCTGCTTTAGAAAGTCTTCCACCTGCTGCGGGTTAGTGAAGAAGTGGTGAGTGCCTCGGTGAGTGATCTTTAGCTTCGCCGGATAAAGCATGGCATACGGGATTTCCTGGGTTTGTAGTTTCTTTTTAACTGCGGCGAATTTGCGTCTTGCATCTTGTACTGAGGGGGTAAAATCAGGAAAGAAGGACAGCGTCGCGTTGCCATAGGTTACTGTGCCCAGCTCCCTTGCGCGTCGAAGAACTGCATCTCTGTCCCTGTAATTCAGGAAGCGGGCAATGATAGGGCGCGGGGGCAGCCCAAGAGGAGGAGGCGCAGCAAGCGAACGATGTGCCCGTTCCACTATTAGGTGCGGGGAGAAGGAGTCTTTCCCGAACAGTTCCACCACCAGTTTTTCCATGAAGATCTCTAGCTTACCAGTGTTCGTTGTTTCTGCAAGGCCCAGGACGCGGATGTTGTTGCGCCTGGACCTCGCTTCTAAATCTTCATTTTTATCCGCAATTACCTTGAGCAGTTTATCCATTTGCGAAACTTGCTTGGTGGTCGACGTCGCCCCGTCCTCCAGCGTAGAGATCCTGTCCTCTGCCTCTTTGATACGGGTGTCATGCTGTTCCAGTCTCGTCACGACACTATCCATACGGGTGTTGATGGTGTCAATCTTGGCGTCAATGGTCGATAGGCTCTGCTTCATGCCAAGTAGGAGCGTCTTCCAATCGTCGTCTTGGGGGGTCGGCGCTGCGGGACTCCCCTCCGCCTCCGGCATCCCTTTAGCAGGTTTTTTCGATTCAAACGGAATCTTGGATTGCCTGGCATCGTTGCGTCCCATGTCGCGTCTCGGAGTCCGGGCCGCCGCCAGTGAAGAGGCCGCCAGTATTCCAGATAGCGGAGATTGGTATATGGCAGGTGCAGGCAGGTACTCGCTGGCAGCAGTCTGCTGGGGCTAGTTACGGGGGTGACCAGTGCGCTATGAAGCCCCTCTCCCGTCAATGTGCCTTCCAGAGGAGACCCCCCAGTACCTGTACAGAAGGCGGTAGGACTGTCCGGTCAGTGTTCACTGGACCTCCCTGGAGGGGGGGGGGGGGGGGTCCGTCGCATCCCAGACAGGGAACCGGTGCAGCGTGGTAGAATGTCCTCCGTCACCTCAGTGGCACCAGGCTTGCACACAGTTGGCGGCGACACTAGGGCCTGCGGGGGCTCTGGCCAGGCCAGAAAGTTTCGCGCCTTCAATGGGTTTGCAGATCAGGACCAGGCCAAACGTAGGAGCGTGTGACTGGGGGACTAGGGGTTAAGTTCAGTGAGCAATTCCCCTCCTCAGCTCCTGCCGAGCTAATGCAGGATCCGCTGTCTCAATGGGGGCGCTGCGGTGTCCCAGCAGGGTGTGGACGTGTGCTTCCCTATGCCGGGCCGCCCATTAGGAGTTAATGGAGCCTGAAGCGTGACTTTTCTCTCCCCTTCCGAGTCTACACTCGCCGCTGCAGCGCCTCTCTCCCCAGCTGTCCGGAGCTTCCACCGCGAGAGAAGCAGCCCGCAGCTCGCAGTCCGCCCCCCCTCACCTCCTGACAGCTCCGCTGCTCCAGGCGCTAGAAACGGACAGCGCGACCCTCAGACAGAAGGAAAGTCGCTGTTCGAGCCCGCCACCAGCGCCACACACCGGGCTCACCTCCGCAGAATATTGCAGGGTCTGTCACTGGGGGGGAGGGGAGGGGAGGATCAGGGCGCAGACCGCAGGCCAGTGTCCAACGTCGCTGTCAGAAAGGCCTCGGATCCCCGGTCTGTCCCCGTCCGCAGATCCGGCCGGAAGCCTCCCCCGCAGCTTCACCACCTCCCGCCCTCAGATCGCCGGCGTCTCTCCAGGCAGGCAACACGGGCGAAGTTTACACCGCTGAGTTCAGGACACTGCACCGGAGCAAGTTTAGCCGGTTTCGGTCCAAAATTACCGATCTGGATGCTATAGGATTATTAATAGTGCCAGTTCGGGCGGGAGCCTCACTCCAGTGCGGCCATCTTGGTGTGGCGCCACCTAGCGCCCCCCCCACTGTGCAGTTTTCTGTTAGCTACGTGTCATCCACTGTCTGTACACTACACAATTGATTGATCTTCACTATTTGTATTAGGTGCAAAACTGTGCCTCATTACATGATGCAGGGGTACATCAATTACTGGTAAAGGTCAGGTATCGATGCATTGCATGCAATTTGTGCTGTGAGTAGTGATGCAGGTCTCCCTCCCCCCAACAACCAGCCCAGTGTAGATGGCTACCTACCTGTTAGTATGTTTGATGGACAATACAATGGCTTCCAGGGGCTCCTGGGTGGGGGAGTGCTGTATCCAGCTGGGGTGTGGGACAGGGGGCATGGTGGTAGTAGTACGGCAGGCCTCCCTCTCACAAAGACCCCCACTGTGAAGATGGCTACATACCTGTAAGTCTGTTGGGTGTACTGCAATGGCTTCCAGGGGCTCCTGGGTGGGGGAGTGCTCCATGCTGCTCAGGTGTGGGACAGAGGGCATGGTGGGAGTAGGAGTGTAGACCTCTCTCCCCCCAAACCGGCCTGCCAGGCAAGATGGCTACCTACCTGTTAGGTGAGCTGACACATGCTTCTGGGTGGGGTGGAGAAGGGATCCATCCTGCTGGGGTGTGGGACAGGGGGCATGGTGGGCGTAGGAGTGCAGGCCTCCCTCCCCCAAACAGACCTACCTGTTAGTTTGTTTGATGGACAATGCAATGGCTTCCAGGGACTCCTGGGTGGGAGGGAGTGCTCCATGCTGCTCAGGTGTAGGACAGGGGCATGGTGGGAGTTGTAGTGCAGGCCTCCTTCCCACGAAGACCCTCACTAGCAAGATGGCTACCTACCTGTTAGGTAAGGGTGAACAATGCAATGGCGTCCAGGTGCTCCTAAGTGGGAGGGAGTGTTCCATGCTGCTCAGCTGTGGGACAGGGGGCATGGTGGGAGTAGGAGTGCAGGCCTCCCTCCCACAAAGACCCTCAGTTTGAAGATGGCTACATACCTGTAAGTTTGTTTGGTGTACTGCAATGGCTTCCAGGGGTGCCTGGGTGGGGGAGTGCTCCATGCTGCTCAGGTGTGGGACAGGGGGCATGGTGGGAGTGGGAGTGCAGGCCTCCCTCTCCCAAACAGGCCTCACAATAAGATGGCTACCTACCTGTTAGTTTGTTTGCTGGACAATGCAATGGCTTACAGGGCCTCCTGGGTGGGAGGGAGTGCCCCATGCTGCTCAGGTATGGGACAGGGGTCATGGTGCAAGTAGGGGTGCAGGCCTCCCTCTCACAAATACCATCACTAGCAAGATGGCTACCTACCTGTTAGGTGAAGGTGAACAATACAATGGCTTCCAGGGGCTCCTGGGTGGGAGGGAGTGCTCCATGCTGCTCAGGTGTGGGACAGGGGGCATGGTGGGGGTAGCAGTGCAGGCTTCCCTCCCACAAAGAACCTCACTAGCAAGATGACTACCTACCTGTTAGGTAAGGTGAACAATACAATGGCTTCCATGGGCTCCTGGGTGGGAGGGAGTGCTACATGCTGCTCAGGTGTGGAACAGGGGGCATGGTGGGAGTAGGAGTGCAGGCCTCCCTCTCCCCAAACAGGCCTACCAGGCAAGATGGCTACCTACCTGTTAGCTGAGGGTAAACAATGCAATGGCTGACCATGCTTCTGGGTGGACGAGGGATCCACCCTGCTGGGGTGTGGGACAGGGAACTTGGTGGGAGTAGTACTGCAGGCCTTCCTCCCACAAAGACCCTCACTGTGAAGATGGCTACCTACCTGTAAGTTTCTTTGGTGTACTGCAATGGCTTCCAGGGGCTCCTGGGTGGGGGAGTGTTCCATGCTGCTCAGTTGTGAGACAAGGGGCATGGTGGGAGTAGGAGTGCAGGCCTCCCTCCCCCAAACAGGCCTCACAAGCAAGGTGGCTACCTACCTGTTAGTTTGTTTGATGGACAATGCAATGGCTTCCAGGGACTCCTGGGTGGGAGGGAGTGTTCCATGCTGCTCAGGTGTGGGACGGGGGCATGGTGGGAGTACTAGTGCAGGCCTCCTTCCCACAAAGACCCTCACTAGCAAGATGGCTAGGTACCTGTTAGGTGAGGGTGAACAATGCAATGGCTTCCAGGTGCTTCTAAGTGGGAGGGAGTGCTCAATGCTGCTCAGCTGTGGGACAGGGGGCATGGTGGGAGTAGGAGTGCAGGCCTCCCTCCCACAAAGACCCTCAGTTTGAAGATGGCTACATACCTGTAAGTTTGTTTGGTGTACTGAAATGGCTTCCAGGGGCTCCTGGGTGGGGGAATGCTCCATGCTGCTCAGGTGTGGGACAGGGGGCATGGTGGGAGTGGGAGTGCAGGCCTCTCTCTCCCAAACAGGCCTCACAAGCAAGATGGCTACATACCTGTTAGTTTGTTTGCTGGCGAATGCAATGGCTTACAGGGGCTCCTGGATGGGAGGGAGTGCTCCATGCTGCTCAGGTGTGGGACAGGGGGCATGGTGGGAGTAGGGGTGCAGGCCTCCCTCTCACAAAGACCATCACTAGCAAGATGGCTACCTACCTGTTAGGTGAAGGTGAACAATACAATGGCTTTTAGGGGCTCCTGGGTGGGAGGGAGTGCTCCATGCTGCTCAGGTGTTGGACAGGGGGCATGGTGGGAGTAACAGTGCAGGCCTCCCTCCCACAAAGACCCTCACTAGCAAGATGACTACTTACCTGTTAGGTGAAGGGGAACAATACAATGGCTTCCAGTGGCTCCTGGGTGGGAGGGAGTGCTCCATGCTGCTCAGGTGTGGAACAGGGGGCATGGTGGAGTAGGAGTGCAGGCCTCCCTTTCACCAAACAGGTCTACCAGGCAAGATGGCTACCTACCTGTTAGGTGAGGGGAAACAATTTAATGGCCGACCATGCTTCTGGGTGGAGGAGGGATCCACCCTGCTGGGGTGTGGGACAGGGTGCTTGGTGGGAGCTGTGGAACAGGCCTCCCTTCCCCCACACTGGCTTCCCAGGCAAGATGGCTACCTACCTGTTAGGTGAAGGTAAACAATACAATGGCTTTCAGGGGCTCCTCGGTGGGAGGGAATGTTCCATGCTGCTCAGGTGTGGGACTGGGGCCATGGTGGGAGTAGGAGTGCAGGCCTCCCTCAACCCAAACAGGCCTGCCAGGCAAGATGGCTACCTACCTGTTAGGTGTGGGTAAGCAATGCAATGGGAATTTGATTGTGCAGGAAAGTACATATCAATGTGCTGTTTGAGATTTGTTTGTACTTACCAGCCTCCACTCCCCTGGATACTCCTGTGAGACTCTCAGGATGCAGTATGCCAAGCACCTTCTCCTCCCATGGTGTAAATGCTTTCTGTGGGATGGGGGGGCCACTGCCAGTCCGGTTAGCCAGCTCCCAGTTCTTGCTCCTCCTCTGTTTGACCACCCTCTTGAGATCATGCCACTGCTTCATAATCTCCTTCTTGGATCATATGGTGGTCCCTACTGCATTGACCCTTTGTAATATCCTTTACCACATTTGAGCCCCAGTGGCTAATGGTGTCTGGTGGACCAGGCTACCAAACAGTTGTAGTTCCACTCTGACTATCTCATTGACCATGACCATCAACTCACTCTCTGTGAATTTGGGCATTTTCTGTGATGCCATGGTGTGTGGTGTTTGAAGGGTTTGTGGATGCAGGGGTGTGGGTGGTGCATGTGGTGTTTTTGTGTGAGGTGTGTTATGTGCCGGGGGAATTATTTGTGCTGGTGTGATGGTGGTGGTGGTGGTGGTGATGGGTGTGCTGTGTTGTCTTGCCTCTCCTGTCAGGTCTGGTGTATGCCCTTCTCTTCTGGGGTGTTGCAAAGGATTGTGGTCAGTGAAGGGGCTGGTTTTATACTCAGCTGTGTGGGTGTATCCAAATGGGGTTTTGCTGTCAGGTGTGTTGTGGGAGTTGTCCTGGAAATTGTATGTTTTTGTTTGGCATGTATTTATTTAACTGGTATGTATTTTGTGTATTGGGGCATGGGTACTTTGATTTGTGCAATGTTTGGCATCGCTGCGGTGTTTTTGCATCGTCCGCCATGTTCTTGGAGGATCGTCCACTGCGGTGTCCATGCTGCAGCTCTTCCGCTGGCTCCCCTATTCACTGCAGTGTGCGACCGCGGCGGTCGGTATCAGAGGATCGTACTGCGGGACGATCGGGAATATACTAATTTCCCGTGCGGTGTCTCTGCTTTGCTTGCTGCAGGTTGTAGCTTTTCCACTGAGTTTCTGACCGCTGCAGTTGGATTTTGGTCGTGTCTGCCAGCATCGAGCGGTTTTTGATGGCCCGCTACCACCGCGGTAGTTTTTTGTTGGCGGTTGTTCCTAATTTGGCTGCTGGTTTGACCGCGTTCCCGGATGGCGGTTGTTTCCGCCTCCATGACGGTAGGGGTGGTTTTCCACCCGCCATTCTAATGGGGCCCCTAGTGTGTACAATACTGTAATGATTGTGTATATATGTGTTTTTCACTTTATAGAATAGGCACGATATTCGCGGTTCACGGTGATGTTGCGACATCATAAAATAACCGCGAAAACTCGTCCTAAAGATGGATTTTAAAGAAAAGTAGTACCAAAACATGAGTTTAAACATTTGTTTAAAGAAGCTTGTATAAAGTAATATGATGGTCAATGTTTACAATGAATTTTTATGCGTAATATTTTTGGATGTGCTGGTGGCCGTTGAATATCTTCTTTTGCTTTCTGTTCTCGTGAAGTATCACAAAATACGGCTCTCATTGTAAAGAGCAGAGGTGCAGTTCATCCCTGCACCTCATTATAGGCACTTCAAGCTGCCTGCCACTGGGTGCAAGAATCAACAGGGGCACCATAGGTCGCCATCCAGAGACCTTGCACCCATGGGGCCCCTAGTGGGGGCTCCAAAGTAGTATTCCCATAGCCTTTCTGTGTCAGAAAGGTCCGCACAGAAAGGCTGTGGGAATCTTCCATTTTAATCCCTCGGCCGGATAGAGCCACTCGAGGGATTGATGTAGGATTTCCGAATGGTAGCAGGGGCTCTCCGAGCCCATCAGAGGCCATTCAGAAATCCGGTTCGGATTCCTTTCTGACCGACTCCATCACAATGGGTCGGTCGGATAAGAAGCATCAGAACGGCTCCGATCAATGGTTGAAGCCGCTTCTGACCGCATTGAAATCGGCCACATAGTCTCGAACATCCCCATTAAAAAAAAAAAAATGAATTTTTTGGGGGAAAATTAACACTATTTCAGGTACTAGGGTGGCCCTTTCATTTAGTAATCAGCACATTTGGCAAACCAAAGTCCGTGTCAGTACCTTTCTTTTTTTCAGCCTCTCTAGCCCAATAGATATAGCTTTGGCCCACAATCCATACTCTAAGCTTTTTGAAATGAAGGAGCAATAGCAGTCAGGAGAAGGCTGGGGACGAATGAGGTAGTTTTCCATATGTAAAGCATTTAAAATGGAGGTGTTTTTTCTTTTTATATATATATATATATATATATATCCAAGCTTCCTCTTTCTCACCTTACAAGAAAGCACAGCACTCGCAGGAGGAGGGTATAGTTTCTTTATTGCTCCCTCAGAGAACCAGACGCGTTTCGGCTACTGCCTTAGTCTTTGGTACAATAGCGCGCCATTTTTTGTTGTTTTAAATACCATACACGTGAGTGTCATGGAGATAAACACGGGACAATTCCATAGTCGCCATCTTGTAATGGTTTTGTTTAACATTTTTAACATTTCGAGTTCCGCCCTGAATGGGCGTTCCCACTTGTGTATATGTTGTATACATAACATCTTGGTTTCATATCACAACTTTTCATTGCTCAGTAATTAATTCTTTGTTCAATTTTAAAATCATATCGCCCTGAATGGGCCTTTAACATTCGTTAAACAATTTATCAACATTTTGCCCTGTATGGGCTTTTAGTTCCCTCAATATATTATCTCCTTTCCACAAAATCACATTTTTGTATTTTTATCACCCACTGAGTGAAACTCTGTCACTTCCCCTCTTCTTTTTGAAAACTTAAAACTTAAACAGGTACAGTTATCATCATCATTCTCACCGAGCAGGGAGCCCCCTACCCTAAATGTACTGTCATCTCTTCATGGCTATTCAACCCTCCGGGCACCTTCGTTCCAATATCTATTATATATCTGGATTCCAGCCTCCTTAGTTTCTTTAGCCTGTCCCCTCCTCTTGGGCTCGCCGCCACATGATCCACACCAAAATATGTTATAAGGTCGCTGTTATTTTTATGATACTGTTTGAAATGCCTGGCCACTGGGTATGTGGGATCACAATTCGTTATAGCCCTCAGATTCAAGAGGAAGCGACAATAAGCAATACAAGTGAAGCAAATAATTTAACAATTATAAATCTGAGTCCACGCATCCTGACGGAAGATGAGAAGTACGTTTTGCAATTGGGACTCTCCTTTTGCCCTTCGAAAGAACTAGAATATACACAAACAAAAATAGACTTATATAAATTCTCAAGGAAATTGAAGATACACAAATTTTACAAACAGCGCCCCAAAAAAACAATTGAGATCCAAGGGAAACAAACAGTACCACAAATTAGAGTAAAGGACTTACCAACATTGGACGTGTTACAACAATTGAGGATTGAGGGAGCGAGTCAACTAGGAAACCTATCCCAATCAGATATAGTACAAAGAGGAGGTGAAACTAACTTTAAACCTGCATCTACATTTGTACCACAAACGCCCATTGACAACATAGATCTATTTGCGGAAACAGTTTCAAAGGAACTAAGAAAATTGGAACAAAGAGGACAAACGAACAAACGTAAGAATGTAACACCTGGTCAGTGGCAGGCCATAAATAATCTAAGAAATGACAAAAATCTGATTGTGAAACCGTCCGACAAAGGAGGGAATATTGTCCTGCAAACCTATGAGGATTACAACATGGAAGCTATGAGACAATTACAGGACAAACAATGTTACCAGAAGGTGGGGAGGAAAGAATATCTAAATAGCGTCACTGAATGCCATGAGATGTTGCAAAAATGGCATACGAAGGGGATCATTGAAACAGAGGAATATCTGTACCTGAGAAATCTGAATCCCATTACACCTTGTTTTTACCACCTTCCCAAGGTACATAAGAACAGTTTGAAACCTCCTGGACGACCAATCGTAAGTGCACAGGGCAGCCTATTAGAACATTTGTCTATGTACATTGATTATTTTCTAATTGATCATGTGAAAAACTTACGTAGTTATATCAAAGACACAAAAGACTTATTGACTAAGTTGGAACAACTCACACTAGGAGAAGGGGACTTGCTCATAGTGATGGACATTACTAGTCTGTACACAAGCATAGGCCATGGGGAGGGTATGCTTGCTATAAATGAAATGTTGTCGACAAGAGAAGCGAGTTTCACAGATCATAATGCAATGCTATTGGAATTCCTAAATTTTAGCCTTAGTAATAACATTTTTTTGTATGAAGACCAATACTATCGACAATTAGTCGGAGTAGCCATGGGCACGAGCTATTCTCCCAGTTTCGCCAATATATTTGTGGGATGGTGGGAGGAAAATGTGGCTTGGCATGAGAAGTATACAGAATGGTCTCAACATGTACTGGTTTGGTACCGGTACATAGATGATTTACTACTTGTATGGCGGGGATCCAAAAGAAAAGCAGAAGAGTACATAGACATTTTGAACCAGAATGAATATAACCTACACTTCACGGCAGAAATAAGTGAAAAGCAAATAAATTTCCTTGACCTTGAAATTAGAAAAGAACAAGGTAAAGTTCACACACAGCTATTCAGGAAACCCACGGCAGGAAATTCCATACTACATTCCAGCAGTAGCCACCCGCCCAAATTAATCCACAGTATTCCCTATGGAGAACTGCTCCGCATCAAAAGAAATTGTACTTTAGAGGAGGATTACAAAAGAAATGCACAAGCAAGTGTAGACAGGTTTAAGGCAAGAGGATACAATGAAAGATGTCTAAAAGATGCCCAAAGGAAAGTGGATGCTATGCCCCGAAAAGATATGCTAAAAACTAAACCAAAAGAAATTAAAAAGGAGGGGAGGTTTAGATTCATCACCACCTTTTCTGAGGGGGCAGGGGGTTTAAGACAAATTTTAAGGAAGAACTGGACACTTCTAACTACTGATCCAGTTATTGGCGTAGACATGCCCAAACAACCTATGGTGACCTATAGAAGGGCAATGGCACTACGGAAAACACTGACACAGAGTTACCGGGCACGCACAGTAGACCGACCATTTGGAGAACATAAGCCGGGATTCTATCCATGTGGAAGGTGCAAGGCGTGCAAACAAAGTAAAAAAGTACTCTCTTATGATGTCAGAGGACAGAAACGTAGAATAAAAGTGTTCCTTACATGCTCTACTCCCTTTGCAGTATACTGCCTCGTATGTCCATGCGGACTACGTTATATCGGCAGCACGGTAAACCCCATGAAACTACGCATCCTAGAACACCTGAGGGCTATAACGAATTGTGATCCCACATACCCAGTGGCCAGGCATTTCAAACAGTATCATAAAAATAACAGCGACCTTATAACATATTTTGGTGTGGATCATGTGGCGGCGAGCCCAAGAGGAGGGGACAGGCTAAAGAAACTAAGGAGGCTGGAATCCAGATATATAATAAATATTGGAATGAAAGTGCCCGGAGGGTTGAATAGCCATGAAGAGATGACAGTACATTTAGGGTAGGGGGCTCCCTGCTCGGTGAGAATGATGATGATAACTGTACCTGTTTAAGTTTTAAGTTTTCAAAAAGAAGAGGGGAAGTGACAGAGTTTCACTCAGTGGGTGATAAAAATACAAAAATGTGATTTTGTGGAAAGGAGATAATATATTGAGGGAACTAAAAGCCCATACAGGGCAAAATGTTGATAAATTGTTTAACGAACGTTAAAGGCCCATTCAGGGCGATATGATTTTAAAATTGAACAAAGAATTAATTACTGAGCAATGAAACGTTGTGATATGAAACCAAGATGTTATGTATACAACATATACACAAGTGGGAACGCCCATTCAGGGCGGAACTCGAAATGTTAAAAATGTTAAACAAAACCATTACAAGATGGCGACTATGGAATTGTCCCGTGTTTATCTCCATGACACTCACGTGTATGGTATTTAAAACAACAAAAAATGGCGCGCTATTGTACCAAAGACTAAGGCAGTAGCCGAAACGCGTCTGGTTCTCTGAGGGAGCAATAAAGAAACTATACCCTCCTCCTGCGAGTGCTGTGCTTTCTTGTAAGGTGAGAAAGAGGAAGCTTGGATTATAGCGGGGTGCTGTCACCCGCGCACAAGCACCCGTGTCAAGAGTGTGCGACCTGGCAACACTTGGAAGCGAAGATATATATATATATATATATATATATATATATATATTATTGGATGCTGTCAGTGTGAAAGAGAATGAAATAAGTAGTTTGTTGGATGCCTTAGCAAGTAGTCCTATTATTGTTTTTGTATTGTGTATGGTACTGTGGCAGATGAAGAAAAGGTTTTAGCTGATGTGCGGTTTCATTTCTTTGGTCCTCAACTCTTCATTTTCCCTAGTATCCTGCTAAGAGGAGGATTTGTAGAACAGGACACAGATATTACAATTGATAGTTTTGAAGAAGAGATTACAAAATGTAACACAGTTGGTCTAAAAAAAACAGAGTTAGTTTGGATATGTTGTCGACAACCTCACTAGAAGATTTAAACTCAGACTTTTGACTTGTATTTAAAAAGTGAAAAAGTAAATAATGTTAACTGCAAAAGTTTGCTGTATATTTATTTGCAGATGATTTCTTTGACTTGTCCATACGGACAAGAGTTATATGTAAGTAGTGTTGTAATAAATTAGAAGATAACAAAATGAACAACATATAGATATTAGAAGCCCATTTTGTAAGATAAAAAAAATGCTTGCTAATGTAAAAAACTTTTAAGGGGCCAAAAATAAGTCAACATTTATGATTCTTTCCAATATTGCAAATGTTGTGGACTGCTCTCCAACACTCACTACAACTCCACAATCCATGCAGTTTGATGCCATCCGGGAAACTGTGGAGCCAAATCTGGAAGTTGAGACTGTATCTGTGAAGGAACTCTGCCCCAGTGTTGTTGTGGCTGGTACTGAAGTTCAGGGTCCTTCAGCTTTGCATTGCCTTCTTGCTGCATTTACACTATTTGCTTTGGTATGTTTTTTGCTGCTAAAGCATGGGCATAGTCCAGCAATTTCTTTTTTTTAACTCCTTGACAATGTTTTGAGACATATGGTGCATTGTGGTGACATATGGTGCATTGTGCAAATCTGCTCACTATGTACTCCTCTTTAAGAATGTTCAAGATAGATAAATGGGCGTGCTCTTTTATTTTTTTTATTTGAAAAGTGTATTATCCAAGGATATTCCTTAATTTCCTGGTGACATAATTTTCTGTTTTGTTTTTGATTTTTTTGTGGTTTTGTGAATTTCTAAAAAGGTTTTGGTTGGTTTTATGGTTGGAGACATTTCCTATGTTAAGTTTCAAGATGATAAAACATTGATGTTATCCCAAATGAATATTTTTTATTCAACTCTCAAGAGTAGGTCTTTTCACATAGTGTGCATTGCATTACTGTTGGAGTAGTTTCCTTCCTGTTGAGTTTGATGGTTGTTTTGTAGTTTTGTTCTTTTAATGAGTTCAGATGGTCAAAGTAATTTTTTTTAATTGTTGTTTTTGTTAAGTGTTGAAATAAAGTTAAACAATTATGTTACTAAACACCTAGACTCAAACTTTATGTAAAATAGGTTTATACATCAGTTTTACTTTTTGTCATTTTTTACTAATGTCATTGCGAGTTCTGGTGTTGCTGTGAAGAAGGAAAATGCACTTTTGATGTAGTTATTTCGATAAATGAATTCAAAGGGGAAAGTTAAATTAGCATCTTACTAAATAGCTACACTGAAACTTATATGTAAAATATGTCTATATAGGTGTTTTACATTTTGCCAAAAACACTCAGTATTTACAGTGTGTCTTTGGCAATTGTACTACCTGTGCAATCATAAAGGACGTCCTTCCTCCGCCACTATGCATACACACCTCCTGGCACACTACTTGTTAGGGGATGAAGTCCCCATTGCTATTGAGGGTCATTGGGGGGCAACTACTCCTCCTGTTACCACCAGCAAGTCCCACGCAGTGAGTTTCCTAAGAGGTCTTCAGAGGCCACGCCTCGTTTCTCCACCACTCTGCAAGCACGTCTCCTGGGACACTACGTGTTGGGGAATGAAGTTCTCCTGGATGCTAAGGGACCAAGAAGCCCTCCTGGTACTCTCTGTAAGTCTTACAATGCAAGATTCCTGAGAGCTGGTCATAGGCCCCCTACCCCTTTGCAAACAACCATTGCTACTTAAAAAACCATAGAAATTCACTGAAACTTTATAGTTAGTCTAACATTTCACTCATGCAAAACCAGAGAAATTCAGTAGTTATAGTTAGCTGAGCTAATGATAACTCACGTCCCCGCAATGTACTGCTTATGATCTCACATATTACATCACCACTGACATGGTCAGTGACATCACTGATGACATCCACAGAATCTGACACACCCACTCACACCCACTCACATCCCAATATACCCTTTCATACACACACCAACTTCTACATAGCATTTGCACAACCATTGACACAACCATACCAGTACTAAAAACACCCACTCACTGACTCATAGGTCTACACATACAGCCACTCATGAGCCAATAGTGCTCACTGTGCATGGTCTTTGTTCTACACAGTTGTAACGTGATTTTTTAAATGTAACTTTTGTATAGAACTTACATAAAAAAGATCATATAATTTTTGAAAAGATGAATGCATCTACATTTATAGAACCCCACATGTGAAACTTGAAGGGTGAATCCCATGAGAAATGCAGGGGCATTGTTTTGACTTTTGGAACAGTATCTGCATCCCTGGTATCCACTACATCCTCCTTGGGGCTAGGGGCCAGATGTACGGCCATTGGAAATTGCGAATCACAATTTGGGCCAAATTGCGAGTTACAAATTGCAAGTCACAATTTCCAATATACAACAGTGTCTGAGACACTGTTTGTGATTCCCAATGGGGTCGAAAATTGCATGCCTCATGAATATTAATGAGGCTGTCGCAATTTGCGACCCCATTGGGAATGGCTGGCCCTTCTAGGGCTGGGGACCTGCTGGGCTCAGCAGACCTCCATGTCTGGGACTGTTTTTAAATAAAGCAGTTTTCTTTTTTTTTTCAATGCAGCCCATTTTCCTTAAAGGAAAAAGGGGTGCATTAAAAAAAATACATTTTTGTTTCATTTTTTAAGGGCAGTTAGTGGTCCCTGGGACCACAATCTGCCCCTAAAAATATTTTCCCCTCCATTTGCAACCCTCTTGAAGAGGGCGGTAAATTGTGAGTTTTTGCAACTGCAATTGTGGTTGCAAAACATTAATACATGGGGTTGAGAGTCGCTGTTAGGTAGAGACACCCTTGAAACGCCCTTTCCTAATAGCGAGTCACAATTCCTATTGATAATATATTAAATACATTGTCACTCGCTAAATAGGGTTTTACATGGCCCAACAGTATTTTGCATGCTCAAATGAGTCGCAAAGACGTTTGCACATGCAAAATAGGGTCATACATCTGGCCGTAGGGGCACTACTCCAGTCAGCTATCCTATCAGTAAAGCCTCTTGCTTGTTTGCATTTTTAAAATTCCTCTGCCCTTCTTCTACTCCCTTTTTAAGGACGGTGACTTTAGTGTCTTGCATCACTTAATAACTGCTGCAACAAATATTTCTAGTTGCTATCAACCAATCAGAATTCTTAGTTCCTCCAATTCTCAGTTGATCAATGAATCAACAGTAAACAAAGAATAAATATTTCCATTTCCAAAGAGATTTATTATTCATTCAAATTTATTTCCCTCTGAGTTTCTTTGGTTCAATTTATGTATGCATGTTTTGTTGTGGTAGAGAGCAAAGTTTTCTATAGGAGTTAACGTGAAAATGCAACTTTTTGAACATGAATAAAGCTTGACAGGGTAAATCTTAGTCAGCTAACTATGTGATGGAAAAATATATGCACATTGATCAAACAGTGCCAAAGCAGACCTTTAAAGATCAAGGCAGGACAATTAAAAGGGAAGGGGGTCAAAAGTTATTTTTTCCATTCATACTCACAGAGGAAACATTGTTTTCCACTACAAAAAAAAACACAGAACCGAATTCCATCAAACTTCACAAGAAGCTAGGACATTGCGCAGAGCAGTACCTGTTGATGACTTTATTTGAATCTGTTTATTATATTTGGAGATTGTATTTCAAAACAGTGTCAAGAGGGTTTAAAAGGTCAGTTGCTGAGCTATCTAAAGCCATTTATTCCCATTGTTGAGTGGGGTAGGATCCATGATTCATGAGAAGCCTCTCAACTACCTTAACAACTCATCAGCCTAATCCTAAAGCTATTCCTAAACCCAGCCATAAATTTAACCTGACACCAAGCCCAAACATAAAATATCTTCCCCAACAGCTCTACTTACCTTTGTCCTAACTCTATGCCTAAAACAAAACTAACCCTACCTCTCACCTAACCTTAACTGTAAACATAAGTCTACCCCTTACCTTCCACCTGAAAGACATTTCTTATCATATCCCTTTTATCTAGGGGCATATTTAATCATCTATCGGACAGTGCAGGCTAGCAAGCAAAGTTGCTGCACTTCATTGCATTTGAGGGAGAGAGCAAAAAAGCTCCATATTTACAAAGATATAGAACATTTCTATTATGTTATGTTATTCAGTGTTTTATAGCACGCTAATGACCAGTGAGGGTTTCCAGGCACTCTGTACCATGTGGGTGAAGCCATCTCTGGTGGATTCCGAAATGCCAGTCTTCAGCTTCTTGAGAAAGTCAAGAAGAGAGGAGGAGTCTCTGATGTGTTGTGGGAGGTCGTTCCAGGATTTTGTGCAAGATGAGAGAAGGCGCAGCCCCCTATCCTGCTGTTGTGAATGGGTGGGGTGTGTGCTAGTGAGAGACTGACAGAGCAGAGGTGTCTGGAAGGTTGGAATAAGAGAATGCAGCTATTCAGGTACCCAGCACCAGTGTTATGGAGAGTTTTAGTGTAGGTGAGGAGTTTAAAGTGTTCATACTTGTGTATTGAGAGCCAGTGGAGTGCCCTAATGTGTGGTGTGATGTGGCCTCAGCATGGGAAGTTGAGAACTAGTCTGACTGCTGTGTTTTGGATGATCTGTAGTCATCTTGTGAGCTGGTCAATAACCCCTGTGTACAATGAGTTTACATGGTCTAGTCTGCTTGTGCTGAGGGCTTGAGTAATCTTTTTCAGGGTGTTGACTGGTGACCACTTGAAAATCGTCTTCATCATTATTAGTGTTGAAGCAGGCAAAGACCACTGCGTTGACTTGGGTACTCATGTCCAGTATCTTGTTTATGATGATTCTGAGGTTTTCTTGCTTATAAACAGGGTGTGGGTCCACGTTATGTGGCCCACCAGGTGTAGTCCCTTGGCGAGGCATTCTACCCAAAGACTACCACTTCGGTTTTGTCTCAGTTCAATTTGAATCAATTGGATTACACCCACATGGCTGCTTCAGTCATGCATGTGGGTGAACTTGTTCCTGGTGTTGTGTGTTTTATCCAGGAAGGACAGTATCAGGTGTGTGTTGTTGGCGTAAGTGAGGATGCTTATGTTGTAAACTCGTATGACATCGGCCAGCGAGGTCATGTAGATGTTGATGATTGGGCTGAGACAGGAGCCCTGCCAGAGTCTGCAAATTAGATCTTGTGCTTCAGAGGCATAGAGGGGCATTGCTGATAGTTGGGTTCTTCCAGTGAGGAAGTAGCAGATTTATTTGAGGGTGAGTCCCTGGATGCCTGATTCCGGGAGTCTCTGGATTAGGACGAGGTAGGAAACGGTATCAAAAGCTGGTGAGGGCTAGAAGCATGAAGGCTGCTGTCCCCCCCCATCGAGGATAATGCTGATTGCATCAGTGGCTGTTATGAGGGCAGTTTCCTTGCTGTGGGTGAATTGGAATGCTGATTGTGTAGTATCTAAAAGTTGGTTTTTGGGGAGGTGTTTGGTGAGGTGATCAGAGAGACGCTTGTTGATGACTTTTTCCATGACTTGCTGGTAGAGAAGGAAGGATATTGGTCGGTAATTGGTAGGTTTAGTCGGGTCAGATGAGGCTTTCGATAGGAGGTCGTTGAAGACTATGTGTTTCTATAATTCCAGAAAGATGGCTGTACTGTTGGGGGTGTTGAGGATAGTGGTGAGGGCCTCGCTAAAAAGGATTGCTTCATTATTAAAGGTGTAGTGAGGGTCCAGAGTGAATGGTCTGCAAGATTGTTGTGGTTCCACTGTGCTAATCGTGTCCATGTAGAGATTGGGTTGACTTCCTTTGTCACTGGAGACTTCTGGAGAGGGTCAGAGGGTCCGGTTGTGAGAGTAAGTTGCTGTATATGGTTTAGATTTTGATGCAGAAGAAGTATGAGAGGGCGTTGCACATATCTTGTAATTGGTTGATGTTTTCAGTGACAACTGTGGATGTGGTGAAGTCTACGGATATTGCAAAAAATTCTTTGCTGCTGTTTGAGCTGGTGTTTATTTGTCCATCTAGAGCCTTTGTCTTGGTTTCTTGGCTGAGCCTGTGGTACCTCCCCTGCGTGGCTTCGAAGATTACTTTTGCACTTCCTCCTTGCTGGCTCTCAATTTCTGTTCCAGTTGTTTGCAGTTTCCCTTGGCCATTTTGAGGTCTTCTGTGTACCAGCTGCAGGGCTGGACTGGGAACTCAAAGCAGTCCTGGCAGTTTTTGAGGACCAGCCCACCACAGCAAAACCGGCACCCAGTAACCAAGCCAGTCCCCGCCCTTCTGGGGATATGCCCGATGTCCGAGTCTGGCCCCAACCAGTTAAGATGTTTTCTGGTTTTTCCTATGTTGCTTTGTTTCATGGGGGCCAGAGTGTTGGCGCAGTTGGTGATCCACTTTTTGAAGTTCTTGATGTCATGTACCAGGATGCCTGTGGGTTCTGTTTTCTTCTCAAGTAGGGCGGTCGACCACCTCTGTAGGTTCCAGTGTCAGCGTGCTGGGTCCACTGTGGGGTCTCTTCTGAGCTGATGGATGTTAATTGTAAAACTAATTATGGCATAGTCTGTTCTCTCCTTGCACAGGCACATTGTGTGCTGCCTAGCACCAACGCAGGCACCCTTGCACCATTGTTCAAGGGTGCCTGCAATACAGCCACAATTGTGTTTGTGCAGCAAGGGACTCCTCTGTGTGCAAAATCAACCCTTGGGGGCATCTTCCTCTCTCTGGGCCTGATTCACAAAGGTAAACTTACACTTTTGAGTAAATGTATCATTGTTTGCTTTTCACAAAGGGATTTACAAGTATTATCTTTACAAGTGGTGAGTCTCCACACATAAAGAGGTAGCTCATTTTAAGTGTGGAGCCTCCACACTTGTAAAGATAGTAACAATAAATCCATTTGTGAATAGCAAATTCTCGTAAACTTACACAAAAGTGTACGTTTACCTTTATGAATCAGGCCTTCTTTGTGTGATGCAGAATGCAGCCGGCATAGAAAGAGGAAGTAACGTGGAGAAATAAAGAAATTTTTCTGTGTTATGCCTTGCTGGGGAAGGCATAACATTTTGACACATTCCCAGGTTTGCTAGCTTTAGTAAATCTGAAAAGCACCAAAGTCCACGGGTGAAAACATGGGAGCACCGAAGCTCCACCCATGGAATGCCTCTCAGCTTGAAATGTAACGTAACGCAGTACAAGCCACTGCATTGCATTGCACTCAGCTTTACGCTTGTAATCAGGAGTTGCAGCAAAACTCCTCCAACCACTGTGGGCAGATTTTTTTCTCATGCATGGGGTGCAAATGAGAATTGGTGTCTCCTAGCATGATTTTGGTTGCTAGGGCGCACCCCCGTTTGCGGTTAGTAAGCTGCTGCTCGAGTAGAAAATCTGCTCGAGCTGCAGCTGCCCCCTGGCACGAGTGTGCTGCCGTTCAGGATGATTTGGAGGGCAGAACAAGCTAAAACACTAAAAATCAGTGCAAATGTGCACTGATTTTTAGTGTTTTAGCTTGTCCGCTCGTGGAACTCTGCAGAATCTCACAGAGTTTTCAGGTAACTCTACGGAATTCCACAGAGTGAAATTCCGCAAGTTCTACCCACCCCTAATTTCTTTACAAATTCACGATCGGTAACACAGTTCATCCCTTACATGATTCTGTAAATATTACTGAAACCTTTGTGTTGTATGTTTGATAAATATGGGCTCTGGTCTCAAACCTAATTGTGACCCAAGCCACACCCCTTCTCCTAACTCTAAACCTAAGCATCTGCCTTGTCTACAACCTAGTGACGTCCAGTCAATTACAAAATTCATTTGGAAAAAACAGTGGCAGCATACACGTAATTTGTTTTGCAAATATAGAAAGAATACTTTCGCTTTTGTTACTCGCTTACAACCTGTTATGGCATTACCTACCATATCATGGCAAGATGTGGTTAAAATAGAACCACGCTTGATTGTGTCTGTTGTGAATGCAAACCCCTCTTTCGTCCTCACTGCAATGCTGCTCACTGTATACATTTAAACCAATTTAGTATTTGATACATTGCAGCTCATTCTCATAATCAACATCAATTTCAAGACTGCATTTAGAGGTGCCACGACTTTAAATCTGTCTGTGAAAGCTGCCAGTTAGACATGATGACAGCCAGATGAGACCAATTGGGATTTGAAACTGAGCGGATGTTTTACAAACCTATTTTAACAACTATTCTGACAAACTCCGAGATCTTTTTAGTGCAAAATGGCAGTGTTTATGCAGTCTAAAAATCCTCTGTGAGGACCCACTGAATAAAGACATCGGGGATTTGAACAATGTTTTCAACCTTAGCTATCATTTATTCTTCCTGCCAGACTTGTCTGCTGTACATGTGCTCTGTTCCTCTTCAAAGCCCCAGAGAATTCCTGCTTCAGATAACTTGCCTTTGTTAATACACTTCCCCTCTGGGCACTCCTATGCTTTTGAACACATCGAAGCAGCTACAATAGAATCCCCATTAGTGAAAAAGTATGCAGTATCTCCACTGGGATAATTCTTCATACCTCAGTTGAATAAGTTGCTTCTCTACATAAAATGTTCCCATTTAGGGATTCAAACTTTTAATCAGGCTGGGGATTAGGCACACAAAAGATCCTATTCGGTGTGTGCTCCGTCCTTTCTTGGTGGCAGACATCCAAAAAGCTCCTAGCTTTATAAACACAAAGGAACCCACGCCAGAAAAGTTTTAGGAAAAGGAAAACCGCAAGCAGCACGGTTTTAGTGAATCTGTGTGCAGTTATGTAATCTTGTCATCGCAAATTTGCCAACTGTTAGCTCTTTTTAATGAAAAGTTAAGTACAGTTCATTCGTGTTTTACATTAGAGCTTATTGCGCCTAATGTGCATTTCTCCTACGGTATTTATGCTTTTCATTTCAGCCTTTCCTTCTTTCCTTCCTAGAATTAACCTTTTTAGTCTGTTTTCAATTGTTTAAGGTTTTTACTTTTACTATGAGGTTCAATGTGAAATAAACTCGGTGGAGTCTGATGCAATGCCTGTCATCCACATGGTGGGAGAGTCGTGGTGGGAGGACTATGAGGCTAGCCCTATTACCTTCTTGAATCTTATTTGCCCCCACCTTTTCCCTTCCGCCTCCCAATGTCATGGACATTGTTTGGCGCTGGTCTGTTGTTAGCGCAACCAGTTGGAGTTTCTGCAACAAACTGCAAGATGTAGCCCCACAAAAGGCCATCGCAGAATACTGGGCATATGCCTTGTCCGAAAAGCAATGACCAACAAAGTGTAAGTGCAGAAATTTAACACCGCAGCCTCTAATGAGGTGAACATACTGTAAGTAATTTCGTTACATATGCGTGCAACGCCTATCCATTGTTGTGCCACATAGATGTTTGTATGCAATGGTTCGATCATTGTAAGTGACATGGCCATGATGATCTCTGTAGAATGATAAACATGTACATGCATCAAAAGAAAAACCCGGCACAAACTGGCAGATTCTCAGAATCTGCCCCTTTGCGACCGGTATTTTTGCATTTAGGATGCATCATCCCAAGTACAAAAATCGCAATTTAAGTAATCTCTAAATTGCGATTACTTTATTTGCAATTGCATTTAAGGAATCACAAATTGAGATTCCTTAAATGCAATGCATTCAAGTAAAAAAAATATAAATTTCGCTAATAGGAGCACAAATTACCATGAAGTTGAACTTCATGGTAATTTGCAAAAACTTTGAAAAATGCACTAGAGTGCATTTTTCAAAGTTTCATGTTGCGCACACACATGAGTGTGTGCGCAACTTATGTGCACAGATCATTTTCAGGGGTGCAACAGGGTGTCTTTTTGACACCCTTGCACCCTGAAATTGCATGCGCAATTTGCGACTACCAATTGGTACTCGCAAATTGCGCATGCAATTTCTGATTCATTCCCATAGGAATTAATGGGGAGCCATTCCTTATTTGCGACTCGCAATTTGCGAGTCGCAAATAAGGAATGTGTAGGAATCGCTATTTTAACAGCGATTCCTACATGCATAGGCTTTTGCGAGTCCTTAATTGCGATTCGTTAACGCAATTAAGGACTCGCAAAATTCTACCTTGAGGCATGGGCCTGAAAGTTTGTAAACAGCAACTCAAATAGAAAAATAAAAAAAGATTTAAGCAAAAAAACTCAGTGGTAGATGTGGTGATATTTTAGACTGCATGTACAAACAGTGCTGAGATATTTTTGTTTCTTTCTATCAGCAAGGTATCCTCTGAGTGGTAGATGTGCACTTTCATGCACCCACCTATGAGTTTTACCACAAATCCCTATCTACTAACATTGCTAGACATGGATTTGCGCTAAAAGAAAGAAACCTCCACAAAGCAGATACAACAGTGGAGCACCTTTTCAAAGTCGCTAGATTTTTCATACTTTGCATATGTGCTTCACTGTACATCATATTTATAAAGAGGGAAAAGTATTAAAGTATATTTTTTATACTGGAAGGATCATCTTATAAACCTATGCTTCACAACAAATGCACACTTGCATTGTAGTGCGTGGAAGGGTGCACTGGCCCATGACAGCCTAAGAGTTCCAGCGCTGGTGGATAAAACAACAGTGTCATCTCTTAGTAAATATGGTACTGTTTTTATCTCGCCCTTTCATGCAATGCAGCACAGTGCAGTAACTTTAGTTGCGGTGATGCATTGCCCCAAAATGTAGTAGATCAATCCCTTTGAGTGGAAGCTCGCATGATACAAAATTGGTGGAAATGCTACAGCTGATGTACTTTTGAGGTCTAAAGGAATTTGTGCCAAAATTATTTGTGAGCAAAGGCATTCAAATATTTTGTGCAGAGGACAGTCTGGAAGAAGACATTATTTCTGCCACTCTTATGAACTCCTGTCTACCAAATCTAGAGATGATCGCAAGGTCATAGGTGAACGAATACATTGAAATGAACCGCTGTCATGGCGATTCCTTTCAATGTAAAAAAAGTTTGAAGGATGTAAAAAACGTTTGGTGGATGGCAGTCATATGTTTTGATGGCTGTCCCCCAATCCTTTATGAAGTTTTAGTTTTTTAGAAACAAGCTGCCAAAGCAGGAGTCTTTCTTTCTGATGAACAAAAAAAAACCCAAAACTAATGACTCTCACATCCTGAGAGTTTTCTCACAGTATGTTTGAGTCCCTATTGTTTTTTTGTTCCTCACCACCTGTTTTATGCTGGTGGTGATTGGACAGGAAAAAGAAATTACACCGACTACCCTTCGTACTCCATTAGGCTATAGGAGGGCGTTTTCTGTTGACAGAGCCAGCAGCAGCTCCATCGATGGATGACACTAGGTCCACCTGTCTCTAAATGAGATGGGAAGACCTAGAGTTTGGTGTACAGGGTAATCTGTCACACTTGCAGCAGAGTATCCTCTCAGCAAAACTCTAAATGAGGGTTAAGAAAACTATTTCGAATTTGGCAGATGTGTGCATTCACCAAAAATTGTGAATGACTCCTCCACAATATTTAAATTGGGCAGAAAATTCGAGGACTTCCACACGACGCGGAGATCTGCTCCTTCCCGGGTACCTGGGACTCATGGTGGGCCGCTGTTTGCTCCCGCTTCGTTGGATTCGAACTTTTGTTCTGGAGGGGTACCTTTGTATTGTTGAATTGCGCACCTGGACTCCGGCTTGCCTTTGCTTGCCCTGTCGTTACTGCTACAATTGATTTGCTTAATTGACTTTTTGTATTCCCTCCGTACGAAGGCTCTACCTGATTTATATCACTGCAGTGACTCTGGACTACGTTACGATTATTTTGTGCTGGGGGTCCGCTCCACATTATCCTTTATTGGGTTGGTTTCGTGATCAGGAAGGGTTGGGGGTGAGTTGCACGACATGATAGTTTGCTGGTCTACCTGCCCGTTGCATTGATGTTTGTATTCCCGACACGGTGAAACGTTACAATCTCTCCCTCCTCCCCCTCCCTGTGGTTCTTGCTGTATGTGAAGGTGTAGTACTGATTTGATACTTATTCATTTGTTGGTCGGGGGAGGGTCATGGCCGAATGTGTTTCCTCATATCCTCTGGCTCCTCCCTCACATTTTATTTTTGTTTTGTATTTCCTCTCCTCCTCTTTTTGTCTTCTTCCTCTACTTTTCTTTTTTCACTATATTTCGGGTTTCGGATTAGGGCGACAGGCACGCTGTTTGGAGGGTAGGCCGTAGCCTTCTGCAGGGGTGCGGAGTGGGACGGGTGGGTGGGGTCTTTCAGATGTTTTCTTTTGGTTCTATGGCCCTTTTCTATCCCTTTATAGCGGTGCCGCTTCTGTCCTCGCTTCTCAGGCATGGGTGGGTTGGGGTCTGTTGCTACGCCACTTTTCTCGGTTTCGATGCTTCGTTGTGACTGCCATACCCTTCTTTTCGCCAGCTTCCACTTTCTTCTGTACTATTGGCCGTGGGTTGCCTGGCCCGGGGTGGCACCCATCTCGCACGATTGTGTTTCTCCTTTTATTTTTATTTTACTTTGTTCTTCTCCCTTCCTTTCCCCCCCTTTCTGTCCCTTTTTGGTTTCCTCCCCCTTGTTTCCTTCCTATTTTTCCCCCCTTCCCTTCTCCCCCCCTTTCCCCCCCCTCCCCCTTTTTCCCAGGCTCGTATTGAGAGAAGTGGGCTCGATTTGTACAGTTTTCTGCTCCCCTTGCCTCCGCTAGCGTGTTACTGGGTGGGGGTCATGAGATCTTGGTAGCACTTGTATGCCTCTCCACTATATTTTGCGTTTGTTTTGTGCTACGGTCGTATCGTGTCCTTACATCCTCCTCCCGCCCCCCCACCCCCCCCTCCTCTCGTTTTGGCATGGGTGTAATCCTGTTTCTGGGTTTTTCCGTATTTGTGAGTCAGCCATGAGCCTTGTCCCCTTATTATAAAATTGACCTCATTGATCCTGATATTGGGCCGTTATTGCCGCTTATCCCATCTCTAGCATTGTTCAATTATGTTTGCTTGCCTGCCAACTGGCCTTTTGTCGCTTATTTTGATTCTTGATCGTCTTTGACTTGTGGCCGGCCGGTTTGGTTGTAGGCCCACACATGTTTATCCTAATGATGCAAATAAAGGTCTTCAAAAAAAAAAAAAATTGGGCAGAAAAGACATTCACTTTTTTTTGTGGATGACAGGCATCATTCAAACTCTCATATCCCCTTGCGTTAGTTGTGTGGTTAAACCTCAGCTTTCCCTGTTAGGACACCAGTTATATTTTTACCTGTATGGTTATAACACATGCACAGGGAGCTTCAGTTCAATTTCTTTGGGTATGGGCGTACAATTGAAACATTATTAACTTCTTTGGGGTAACAGTGGGTTCACACTTTTGAATAATAGGCATGGTTCCCTTTTTGGAGGGGTATAAGTTAAGTTGATGGATGGTGGATTTAGGTGAAAAAGCAGTTTGCTTTATTTGATGGGAAAGGCACAAAGTATTACATATGCTCTCTCTCATGATGCTCAGCATAGTACTTACCTTACGTACCATCCACTGTAACAGACAATTCCTCACCTGAATCTTGAGACTATGTTTCTAAAGCCAAGTTGAGAAAACTTTAGTGCTTTAAAACTGAAACCCTGATGGATGGAAATGCTATAATGAAACCTGACCACTGGTATTTACACTGCCACTGTTCGCCATTTGCAGGTGGCTCACAGGAGCAGGTGTTAAGCCAAGATGTAGGTATTTCACAATACAGTTTATTTCCCATGCTCTTGTGTATGGATCTCACATATTATATGCTGCTGTGACTTTTAGCTTGAAGGTAGTTACAAAGGAGCAGTGTACAAGGGAAGGGGTTTATAGAAAGAGGGGGCCTTAAAAGTGACAGGACCAACAAGGTGATCTAAGGGCAGATACTAGACAGAGAGACAGCAAAGAGTCTACCAGTGATGACTTGGGTAATGCATGACAGAATAGGGGATACTTTAGCTGAGAATGAGGTTTGTCGTTGGTTGATGAGCTACTGTGAAAGTGGATCACGTGGACCTGTTTGGTGTTTTTCTACAAACTATTAAATTCTGTAGTGACCAATCTTTTTCTACAATCACCTTCCATCTAACCATAGTAGTTCAACAGAAGGAAAATTGATAGATTGATTGTGAGAATCAGAGATTTTTGCTGACTCACATGTGGGATCCTCATTTGGGGCAATTAAGAACTTGAGAGATACACAAGTATCAGTGTATACCAAATTAAATAAACAAAATCATTACTGAATATAAGGGAGGATACATTTAAGAGCCCACTCTAAGGTAGGAACAACAGTTACCTTTATAGGCAGTTTGCATGGATTCTAATTTTTGACTAATATTGTTTTGGATGGTTGCTTGAATCTTTCTTAGTCAATTTATCGGGCTTCATATGTTATCCTTTAAAGACTCTAAATGTCAAGAGTGTACATTTTAGTATTAACATGACACTAACAAGCCTTGGTTGTTTCTGAGTAAGATTTAGTTCAATTTGTTTAGCAATGAAGTGTATCTTCAAAAAATGTGTGCAATTTCAGCCATTCAAAAATTAGCTCTGTTCAAGATACAAGGACTCAACATCATTAAATGACTTTCCATGTTGACTTATCAGTGAGAGGGAGACGTAATAATGATTACTAGGTGATCATTGGTGAGAGTAATGTAGAAGTAATTAGATATTATGAACATTAAGAATCAATGATTGAATGGACAGGTTACTGTATCCTAGTGTTGTGTAATTATCACAAGACTTTAAAAACTGTGATAGACCTGTCATTCTTGGAGTGGTCTTTCTCCAAACATTTTGAATTTGCCCCTCCTTTTTTTCTGAATTATTGTTTCTGTTGGTAATAGGACTCTGTGCATTTTACCACTGCTGACCAGCCCTAAAACATGGTCAAATTGGCTTACACCTGATTGGCATATTTAATTGACTTAATACTCATCATGCCACCTATATCATTTTCCCAGCTCAAAGCTGAATTATACCTTAACGTTCTAGACATTTACCAATTCCTAAAAATGAAATAACTAAATGCCGACATAAATCACTAAGTTCCCCCAACCTACAAAACACACTAAATACCTACAGCACGGTCAGACACCTAGCAGCCAAACTATGCGCTCTCCACTCCCCCACTAAACCTTCACTAAGCATATCAATTCAAGATAAATGGGAAACCCTAATTCTAGACCCTAACTGCAGCCAGGAGATAAAACTAAACTGCCCAGTCATACAGGAGAGCATCACTCTAAGAAAAAATAATTCCTTCACCGGCACAATGTCGGTACTGAATTGCAAATATGGCCCACTGGAACCCAGCCAAACTTCATAAACTAGAGCTTCAGCCCTCTGATATCTGCTGGAGTTGCCAAAAGGAAACAGGTGACTTGAAGCTCAAGCCTCTAGAGTTTTCCCTTACTAAAAAGTCTGACTGGACATCAGCGGCACCATTTCACAAATCCTTAACATAAATTGGACTTCTAGCCTAGCATCTATAACACTAAGTACCCTCCCTCTGGATGCTAAACAAACCCTCGCAAAGACAAACAAACTCTTTGGGATATATTGGTCACTACGAGACTCAAAGTCATCCTCTCTGAATAGAAAGACTCATCCTAACTTTCCTTGCATACCTGGTGGGAATGGATCCTATTTACCAGAGGTGCAGTTATTTCACTAGACACTTATCTTAAGTCCCTATCACTGGAAAAGGGGACAATCCGGACCAAACTAGATAACTACATATCAAACCACCCACTGAACAACAACACAAATAGTCACTCCCATCCGCTCCCTCCCCTCTCCCCTGTTAAATCCACCTCCCTCCTCCTAATTATACTAACCCCCACCCCAAGTCCCTTCCCATACCCCCACCATAACTCATACTATGTTTCCTGTCCTTTCTTTTTTCTCCCTCTCCCTCTCTTCTTCTATTCTCTTCATCTATCCTACTTCTTTCTCTCTCAATCTACACCAACCAATATACAAACAAGGGACCACACAGACCTTATCAAGTAACCAACCTCACCCACTCATCATACCAACAGCAAATATCCGAACCTCAATCTCACTTTATCACATTTACACTTACTCCTCTTCTTCACAAAATTATAAAACTCATTTGTTTATAAAATATATTGGTGTTTCTCATACAGTTTTGTCGGTACCACCTATTATGTAGGCTTTGTTCCTGTACTTTCTTACAGTATTTCGTGTATGAAGAAAACCCTAATAAAATTCCTCTGAAATAAACAAAATATAAACTTATTGTGCCATCTACTTGAGTAGCACTTTGAAACATGTCTCAGGCCTTCCTCTGCAGTAAAACTGCCAATTTTATCTAGCAAAATTACGTTTTTTCCAGGTCTAAACCTTTGTTTTTAAACATAGTAGTCACCCCCAAAGGGTGAACCTAAACAGCCCCTATGACATGGTGCCTTGCATTTAAAAGATAGGACATGTGTTTTTAAGTTTTACTTGTCCTGGTAGTGAAAAACTTCTCTACTACAATGCCTAATACTCCCATTGCATAACATTGCATTATCTTGTTACATTTATTATCTGCTAACTTTTGATTGGGAACAGATAAGGATGTCAAGTTTGGACTCAAATGAATTGCAACTTAAAAACCATCTTTTATAGTAAAGTCAGATTTAAAGTTCCAAAGCTAAAAATGGTGCATTGAGAAAGTTGCCATTGTCTTGTCCTAACCATTAGGCGCTGTATCCTGGGTCACATGACTGAGAATAACTTGGTAGTTGGCCTTTGTGTATTCCTCCAAGACAGTGAGTCAAAGGAGAACTAGATGTTGGCAGGATGGGCCGTCCTGCTAAGATGAGTGGGGTGGAGCTGTTCCTTGCCCCACTTAGATTTGAAATGGTTGCCTCGGGCACACACAACAAAGGGATCTGACACCAGTCCTTTGTCATCATAAACTTCTTGGATCCTTGGCGGGAGAAGGGAAGTACTTTCCAGAACTAGATGTGGCCTTCCTTGATCTTAAGAGAACTGTCCTGCTTCTTGAGGTCAGCCTTGTTCTCCAGAGGACTATGCTGCTGCATGAGGCCAGACCTCATCTCTGAGAAGGAAGACTGGACCTTCATCCCGGGCTTCCTGAGTGACTTCAAGGGTCATTTGGATGAGCTACAGAGATAAGGCAAGTTAAAGACCCCTACCTGCAACTGCCCGGCTTACCTGCTGCCTTGGCCTTACCTGGACCTGCAACTGGACCTGCCTGAGCCCTGATGACCTCTGGTAGAGTGAGTCCCTGGTTCCCAGGAAATTCCTCGCCAAGCCCTGGACCCTTGGCTGGCAGCACAGTGTACTCCTTTTCAAGAAAAGGAGAATTATTAAAATGTTGGGCTCTTCACAACCACAAACAGGCACGTATGTGCCAAGACTCAACACCTAGTGGTGACTGCCAACACAAAGCTCTAGCACTGACCATCCACGATGACAGGCCTGCTGTTTGAGCTACAGCATCAACCATCTGCAATGTTCTTTCTGCTTCTAGCAGCCTACACCACCAAGAACGGAACTCTTGCCTGGACTTTGAGAAGGGTTCTTTTTCCACTGGATTAACTGTATCTGGTCCACGCTCCATCATGGTCAGTCTGAATGTGTGTCTTCTCCCCTCATCCAGCACGACCAGGTGACCGCGAGTGGGGCTTGTTGCTTTTAGGCACTATACTTACCTAAAGCTTTGAATTGCATATCTCTGGGTCTACTGATTGGATTTGTTCTGGCATTATTTTATTTTTAGAAATGTATCCTATTTTTCTGAATTGGTTTTGGATTTTTCTTGTGTTGTATTTTCCCTTTATTACTGTTTGAGAGCTGCATAAATACTTTGTGCCAAGCTTACAGACGGTTAAGCACAGGTTCATTTAGTTTTGTTTTCCAGTTCACCCTGACAAGGATTGTGGTTGTTGCCTGAGTGAGACTTTCCCCCCTCAGCCAGAAATCAAATGTCTTATATTGATTCTTAGTGGTAGGATCAGGTACCTATGTTTATTCAGTGCCATTCGGTAATTCTGTATAGCACTATATTACCATATAAATTATCTGATATCCAAATCAACCTGTTCTTGAATTCTCCTAAGTTTCTGATTTGGTAATTTTTCCTTTTTGGAAAAACACAATCTATGGCAGGGCTAGAGGGATGTTTATAGACCAAGCCTAAGTATTATCCCCATAGGAATCAACCGACAACTACAAACTTAGGGGTCTAAATAGGGATTCAACCGTAATCCTCTGCTCGTCATCACCTTATCAATAGTACAAGGGTACGAACACAATAATAATACTAACAAAACCAGATCACAAGATGTGAAGAACCAGTAACGTGAGTCACCCCTGGTGTAGGATTCCCATCAACAGTCTTGTAATGATCAATATTATCATTTGGAAGTCCTCATCGGGTATTGTGTCTCTAGATCATTGAGACCGGCATACCCCGATGACCAGATACGGGGTAGCGACCCACAATCATTCGGTACTACCACATGGTGTTGATGTGATGGGAAGTGCAGTGTAAACAAAAAATATAAGTGGTGATCTTAAAAAAGGATAGGGTACTCAACCCGGAAAGCTTTAATAATTGTTGGCCCCTTCCTTATTAAAAACAAGAACAGTACAATATCGTCATCGCAGTCCAAACAAATAGCTGCGAGGAGACCAACATGTTTCAGCCACTAAGGGATTACTCCTTTGGCTTTCGTCAGGGTCTCTGTTCTAATATAATACTACTGCAATGGTTGTGAATAAAGTGTGAAAAATTAAGAAAAAACACACAAGTGAAAACCAGTACAGGATATAGTGTTCCTTCGACTGTATCAACTCCTCTCTTCGGCACCTGGTTGAATATGTACTGTTTAGGGAGGACAAACATACAGGAAAATCACAATCCGCTACCCTGGTCTGTAGAAAACATAATAAATTGTTTCACAAACAATGTAACAGCTTGCTTACTCACCCAGAGTGTCCGGGGAGTGGACCTCACCTCTTCCTGGACCTGGCTCAGGATATATGAGACCCCGCTCTACAATAACAGAAACCAACTACGTAAAATACAGAGACCAGAAGACCAGACAAGACGCTGCTCTGGCGATGTATATATCTACGTAATCCACGGTGTTCTGTACATGGAGTTAATTAACACCCATCAAAAGATTCACAAACCACCCTCCATACACCTCCCTGCCAACTACATGCTGAACTAAACATGGTTTGCAGGACTTCTTATATACAACATCTGGCTAGCACAATGGCAAACACCTAATATCAGGCTAGCAACACAGGTGATCATACCTGTCCGTTGGTATCTCAGGCCGTGACTGAGTCAGGGGGAGGCGCAGTCACCAGTGAGCTCTGGCTACTTAACTGTTAAGCTGAGCAACACACAGCCAATTGATACCGGTATGGGAGGGGCTGGCCCGAACGCCGCCTCTCCAAAGATCACTTTGCAAATCTATCATTAGTATCCATATGCCGCTTACCTACTTAATACAAGCCCGCTGATGGTCTCAGGAGCTGACAATATACCTGTCCTTGGCAGTGCCCTGTCCCACAGGCATTCACAGCGACGCGCGCGTACTCTCGCGAGCATTGCCGGTCTAGAACTACAGAATGACGTCACGTCATTCGTAATTGTAGTTCTTTCTAAGAAGTATACTTCCGCATTACTGGTAGTCCGTGGCAAGGCGCTGTAGCTCGCAGAACGCGTCATGCCACGACCCGCCCTTATAACACAAATGCCTGATCACAGTACTACCCACTAGAGGTGTAAGGGCTTGCAAATCGGCCGTATTTGGAAGTGCCCTCTCACACGCTCTGGCATTGGCGGTATAGAACTACAGGATGACGTCATGTCGTTCGTGATTGTAGTTTTATAAGTTTATTGATAAAACATACTCACGCATTGGTAGAAAAACCACAGCAGGGCGCAATTACTCCCAACCAGCGTCTCATAAGCAGTTTAATGTAACAGAATGACAAGTTGCCAAATAATCGTGGCAAAGCGCGCTGGCTGTCAGATGGTGCACTGCTGGGTCAAACATTAGTAATGACGCGTATATAAGCCCACAACCATGCTCCAGAGAGGTTGCTCAAATCAGCATGTAGTATATACCGGGATTGGACAGAGAGTATTCGTCAACTAGCGGACCCCTATCCTTTAAAGGTTCGTTCGCTATAGACAACTCCCTTGGAAACAGGGTTGTTAAATTGTCCATTATTTGGTGGAAAAGATATATTGATGACATTCTGATGGTGTGGAGAGGGACTAGTGAATCAGTCATACAGTTTCATCAATGGCTTAACAGCAAGAACAATTACCTCCGGTTTACGATGGAAATGAGCAAAGACAGACTCCCCTTCTTGGATCTCTCGATTTACAGTACCTCGAGGGGTTTGGAGAGTGAATTGTACAAAAAGCCAATGGCAAGGAATTCATTGCTCCTGTATGAAAGTCAACACCCCAAGTCACTGAGGGATAATCTGCCCTTTGGACAGTTTCTTCGAGTTCATCGGAACTGTTCTACCCCAGAAACTTTCAAACGCCATGCAGAGGAGCTTTCTAAACAGTTGAGAGAGAGGCACTACCCAAAGAAATTGGTCCAACGTTCATACAAACGAGCAGCTAACAATCATCGTGATGCGCTTTTGGAACCACGTACAGAGAAACCACCACTGGATCGTCTTACCCTAGTGAGCACTTTCAACACTAAATCGAACTATGTTCAAAAAGTGATTAAAAAGCACTGGAGAATCTTGAACAGTGGTAAAGAAAAGATTCCCTTCCCACTTTTTGCCTTCAAACGCTCAACTAACCTGAGGGACCGTTTGGTACACACACGACCTAAAGCCACACCCAGGAGAGAGCTAGGCACACTATGGGATCTCCCGCCGGTGGTAGGGCACCATCCCTGCGGAGGTTGTTCCATTTGCCCTTTAACAACCAAAATCACGAGGTGGACATTGGTACCGGTAAGCCTTGGGAGCTGCGGCAGTTTACAAACTGCAACAGCACCAACTTGATCTACCTCATCACTTGCACGTGCAATGAAAGATACGTGGGCATGACCACGAGAAAGGTGCGTGTGAGGATGCAGGAACACAAGAGTACTTTCCGTTGTAAGAAAGATATCTCTAAACTTACCAAGCACTTTATCACATGTAATCATGCCGAGACAGATTTCAAATGGCATGTTCTTGAGAAACCACACATTCCACCACATGTGAGTGATGTGTCTAGATATCTTTTCATTCGGGAACAAAAATGGGTGTTCAAATTGGGAACAGACAGACAAGAGCTGAACGATGATATTCCGTGGTTCGCCTTGTCCTGAGCTCCCGATAACTCTATCCATGTATGAATATAGGGTTATGCGTGGTACATACCCTTGACCAAGCACATCAGGATTTGTCTTTGGACATAACATGATTCTTCCTTTGAGTGTAACACACTAGTTGGCCATCTTTAGCCCACTACTTATTGATTGTCTTAAGAGCACTTGGCTTGTGGTTTGATGCTCTTTACTAGGTATATCTATTTCCAGTGTTGCCCGCATGGCAGGGTAGTTTGGCGGCTTATTCAGCACTTTCAGGCATATTTGACGGCGAGCCCTGTTTCCAAGGGAGTTGTCTATAGCGAACGAACCTTTAAAGGATAGGGGTCCGCTAGTTGACGAATACTCTCTGTCCAATCCCGGTATATACTACATGCTGATTTGAGCAACCTCTCTGGAGCATGGTTGTGGGCTTATATACGCGTCATTACTAATGTTTGACCCAGCAGTGCACCATCTGACAGCCAGCGTGCTTTGCCACGATTATTTGGCAACTTGTCATTCTGTTACATTAAACTGCTTATGAGACGCTGGTTGGGAGGAATTGCGCCCTGCTGTGGTTTTTCTACCAATGCGTGAGTATGTTTTATCAATAAACTTATAAAACTACAATCACGAACGACATGACGTCATCCTGTAGTTCTATACCGCCAATGCCAGAGCGTGTGAGAGGGCACTTCCAAATACGGCCGATTTGCAAGCCCTTACACCTCTAGTGGGTAGTACTGTGATCAGGCATTTGTGTTATAAGGGCGGGTCGTGGCATGACGCGTTCTGCGAGCTACAGCGCCTTGCCACGGACTACCAGTAATGCGGAAGTATACTTCTTAGAAAGAACTACAATTACGAATGACGTGACGTCATTCTGTAGTTCTAGACCGGCAATGCTCGCGAGAGTACGCGCGCGTCGCTGTGAATGCCTGTGGGACAGGGCACTGCCAAGGACAGGTATATTGTCAGCTCCTGAGACCATCAGCGGGCTTGTATTAAGTAGGTAAGCGGCATATGGATACTAATGATAGATTTGCAAAGTGATCTTTGGAGAGGCGGCGTTCGGGCCAGCCCCTCCCATACCGGTATCAATTGGCTGTGTGTTGCTCAGCTTAACAGTTAAGTAGCCAGAGCTCACTGGTGACTGCGCCTCCCCCTGACTCAGTCACGGCCTGAGATACCGACGGACAGGTATGATTACCTGTGTTGCTAGCCTGATATTAGGTGTTTGCCATTGTGCTAGCCAGATGTTGTATATAAGAAGTCCTGCAAACCATGTTTAGTTCAGCATGTAGTTGGCAGGGAGGTGTATGGAGGGTGGTTTGTGAACCTTTTGATGGGTGTTAATTAACTCCATGTACAGAACACCGTGGATTACGTAGATATATACATCGCCAGAGCAGCGTCTTGTCTGGTCTTCTGGTCTCTGTATTTTACGTAGTTGGTTTCTGTTATTGTAGAGCGGGGTCTCATATATCCTGAGCCAGGTCCAGGAAGAGGTGAGGTCCACTCCCCGGACACTCTGGGTGAGTAAGCAAGCTGTTACATTGTTTGTGAAACAATTTATTATGTTTTCTACAGACCAGGGTAGCGGATTGTGATTTTCCTGTATGTTTGTCCTCCCTAAACAGTACATATTCAACCAGGTGCCGAAGAGAGGAGTTGATACAGTCGAAGGAACACTATATCCTTTACTGGTTTTCACTTGTGTGTTTTTTCTTAATTTTTCACACTTTATTCACAACCATTGCAGTAGTATTATATTAGAACAGAGACCCTGACGAAAGCCAAATGAGTAATCCCTTAGTGGCTGAAACATGTTGGTCTCCTCGCAGCTATTTGTTTGGACTGCGATGACGATATTATACTGTTCTTGTTTTTAATAAGGAAGGGGCCAACAATTATTAAAGCTTTCCGGGTTGAGTACCCTATCCTTTTTTAAGATCACCACTTATATTTTTTGTTTACACTGCACTTCCCATCACATCAACACCATGTGGTAGTACCGAGTGATTGTGGGTCGCTACCCCGTATCTGGTCATCGGGGTATGCCGGTCTCAATGATCTAGAGACACAATACCCGATGAGGACTTCCAAATGATAATATTGATCATTACAAGACTGTTGATGGGAATCCTACACCAGGGGTGACTCACGTTACTGGTTCTTCACATCTTGTGATCTGGTTTTGTTAGTATTATTATTGTGTTCGTACCCTTGTACTATTGATAAGGTGATGACGAGCAGAGGATTACGGTTGAATCCCTATTTAGACCCCTAAGTTTGTAGTTGTCAATTTTTCCTTTTTGCCATATTTAAGTTTACCTCGCATCCTTTCTGCTACAATGGACATTGAGCTAATCAACGCTGACAAGCTCAGCAAGGCAGAGCTGCAAAGGCTTTGTAAGGAAAACGGCTGAATATGTTGGCGGGAAGGTCACCGAGCTGGACCTTCAGATAGACCGTAGATCCTTTGAGGAAGTCAGGAGGATGCAGGCCATGATGATGGTTCTGAGGAGGAGGAGGTGGATATGAAGGAGTAGGAGGAAGAAGATGGCTGCACTATGAGGGAGAGGAGGACAGCTTGCCTACAGGAGTGAGATCCCCTATCAAGGCAGGGAGAAGTGTCCCCCCATAACCTGTACCATGATGAACTGGAGGAGAGGAAGACTGCAATTGTCCGAACTCAGGATGGAATAGAGAAAGGCAGTGGGGAACAGGGCCATAGAGCAAATGAAGTTGGCCCTGGAGGAGAATTTGTTTTTGCTGGCACGTGAGATGAGTAAACAGGTGTTCGACCTCAAAGTCAAGCAGATCTCAGTGTCCAGCAACAATGGTGGTAGCAATAGAGTATCCAGTGGAGAGCCAATAACCCAATATCTTACAAACGGTTTCAGTGCTTTCTCTGACATTCCTGTCTTCAGCAAGACTCCAACACCTTCCTCAGCTCAAAACAGTAATCCATGTTTGCATAGTGATGCCCTTGGATATTTATTCCAGGCAAAAGAGAAGAATACTAAATGATTTTACATGCTCTCACTTAAAGCAGGCTGTGGTATAACATTATGCTGTACGTAGTGACTTTCTGTGCATGATAGGTGAGACTGGATAAAATATGCATTTTACAACTATAGCTGCCATTCTGTTGGATGGAACATACTAGAAGTGACACATTAAAACTATAAAAGGTTAAGTTTCTTCCACAAAACATCACCATGTTAATTTACAGAATAAAACAACGGATGCACCGTATTATGCTTTTTAAAAAGCATTCCACAATAAAAAACAGCAATTGCGAGATCTTGGCACATATGGCACCATGTGTAGAAGTTGTGAGTCAAGAAAATTGTTAGCTGAGTCAGAGCCTATCCTTGGGTCAGGCTTGTGACTAAGAGTTAAAGAACGGGCTAAACCATAGAAAGATTCATCAGTTAATGGATGCAACAAATATGAAGTAAAAATATGATAATGAATCTTTCATATTAGAAATAGGCTACTTCTTGATTGCCTATGTTTTACTTTGTACACCAGATTAGATTACTTTGTTGACTTCAGTAAAAAAAGAGTTTTTAAACATGACATTTTCCCCACTTACAATGCTGTGAAAACAATGCCATGAGTAAACCAGAAGATATTAGTTTGTCATATGTACTGCATATATGATGCTAAAAATGCAGAAACATTTTGGTGCAAGGCTACTCACTGGCACCTTTTCTTTTGCACAGATAGAGGGGGCCTGATCGAGGTGCTTGGAGAATGTGGTACCAGCAGGAACAGCTTAGCTCATTTTGCACTTTATACCCAATGGGGCCCTCAAGATGAGCTAGAGCCAGGATTCTGACACGAGCCTGGCTAGAACTTTCAGTGGCTTGCCGACCTCAACCCCAAAAATACTAGGATTAAAGGCCTATACAAAGGAGTTGTGAGCAAATATGGGTTTGGCTGGATAATACGTTAACACATCTATTATTAATACACATTTCTAGGTAGAAAAGGTGCAATATGTGCAAAATAAAGTGCCACAAGGTGCGACATCCAATTTCAAGGGCTCATTGTTGTGTACTACTAGCATGCTGTTTCTGAACGTCCCAGCGTGCCATATAGAATTTTTATTCAAAATTTTATATCACAACAAAGTTGGGAGGCAAGCAGCATTGCAGATATTTAGTAAACAATATCATTTTTAGGTAAGAAAGTGATTTATTAGTTGAGGTCTGGGATCCACCACCAGTAATAAAGATACTGCCTTGATGGGTCCAGTAAAAGGTTTCAGTAATTTTGAGTAAGTTTGAGAAAATGTGTAAAGCATTTAGCAGTAACAAAACAGTTAAAAAGTAAAAAACACAGCACAATAAAAATCCCACTCTAATTTTTAAAAATGGAGAATAATGTAATGGTCAAACTTACACCAAAATTACAAAAATCCAGTAAGCGGAACTAGGGATATGAAATTTTTATTTGTGTTCTGAGGAGGGTGCCACATTAATGCTTGGCACTAGCATGTGGGTGTGGTGTGGCTACTGGCCACTCCCTACCCAATAGGGAATAAGTTCCTAAGGGTAACCCTACTCACTTTTGCACCCACTTATATGTAGCCTACTGCAATCAATCAGACAGTGCCCCTCACTCCCTAAATCCTAGATGGAGAAATTATTCTTCCCTTGTGCAGGGTAGGCTTCCTCATGCTGGGTTTGGTGCCTGACTGACTGGCAGGACAAAAGACGGGCCTGTCCAGGTGTCATCTGACTTTTGTTTATGACAGAGGAGGCCTCTTTGAAGTAAATTAAGTTCCTTGGCACTGCCCAACAGCAGTAACATTGTGTAGGGAAGATATTATGAATAGAATTTTTTTGATTTAGGATAAAGCGGTACTGAGGAAAGGTCATCTAGAGCTAGAAAGAAAGAAAAAGAGAGAAAAAGAAATGGCGAAAATAGACGGCCCTAGCCTGTGCACTTCGAGATGAATGATCTCACTACTAATGCCTTGTCTTACTTTACCATTAATATTATAAATGACATGACAAATGATACAGTATGATTTATTCACTTTTCGTAAGTGTTGAAATTTAATAATGTTGTGCTATTAAGTCCACTTATTTATTGATAAATAAGAATTTCATCTGGTAGTAAGGGACGGGTAACAAGGCAGATGTGTGGGCTATGGTTCGTGTAGGTAAACATAGTTGTGTAAATCCACACCTGGAAATGATGAATAGCGAAAAGAGTGCATTTACATGTGAGTAAACCTGCAATTCTAAACGTACCTTTGTGTATAGAGTTCAAAGCCTGCAAATGTACTAGAGATAGCTCAGTCCCATCTGATATCTCCAAAAGATTTGGCATGATTGCCGCAAGCTGGCATTAGTCCACATCCAAAAGTGTCATCATCATTGAGCAAATTGTCACTGCTCACCAGTTCTCGAAATCCACTGGTTTCCTATTAGGCGGACTTATCGATTCACTTTGTCCTTTGTCATTCTAGTTCTAGGACACCCCCGCGCCGCACGGCCACCAGCTGCTGCGTGTGCCTACCCTGCCTGACTGCCTCGCTGCCGCCGCGTGACCACGCCCCCTGCCTTCGAGCGGCGTGGTCCGTGCTCGCCTGACCGGCCCCTGTTGTCTTTGCTGTTTTTGAATAGTATTTTGTCGTTCTGTATTGCCTGTTTTTCTAGTTTATTGTATTTTCCTTTCCTTTCTGCATTGCCTGTTACTTAGCTACCCTTCGTCCTCCCTCCCCGCTTCCCGCCACCGCCGCTAACCCCGCCCCTTTTTGCCTTCTGTACCCTCCCCGCTCCCGCCTCCCAGCTGCTCCGCCCCCCGCGCACTTGGCCATATATGGCGACCTTGCGACGCAGGTGAGTGTGACCTAGTTCTAGGACACCCCCGCGCCGCACGGCCACCAGCTGCTGCGTGTGCCTACCCTGCCTGACTGCCTCGCTGCCGCCGCGTGACCACGCCCCCTGCCTTCGAGCGGCGTGGTCCGTGCTCGCCTGACCGGCCCCTGTTGTCTTTGCTGTTTTTGAATAGTATTTTGTCGTTCTGTATTGCCTGTTTTTCTAGTTTATTGTATTTTCCTTTCCTTTCTGCATTGCCTGTTACTTAGCTACCCTTCGTCCTCCCTCCCCGCTTCCCGCCACCGCCGCTAACCCCGCCCCTTTTTGCCTTCTATACCCTCCCCGCTCCCGCCTCCCAGCTGCTCCGCCCCCCCGCGCACTTCGCCATATATGGCGACCGTGCGAACGCGCAGCGTTGACGCGCAGCGGGCGCGCCAATTGTGCGCCGAAGGCGCGCCAAAGGTAAGCCCGTCTGCGCCCGTCCGCGCCTGGACCGCGCCCAGGTCCAGGACCCCTGGCCCCCACCGACGGAAGCCGACCCGACGAACCTACAACGCCGCCGAACTCATCGCACTCAACACCGGCGGCATCCCGGGATGTCACCGAGCCACCCCGAAGCACACCCACGGACCCTTCAGCTGCCACGCCTGCAAGTACACCTGCATCCGGACCTACCCTGCACCAGCACCCGCCAAGCCGAACACCAGCAGCAACCACCTCAAATGCATCCTGCTCAACACCCGCTCCGTCCACAGACACGCCATCGAACTCTGGAACCTCCTCGACACCACAGCCCCTGACATCGCCTTCCTCACGGAGACCTGGATGAACGCCTCCTCAGCGCCCGACATCGCCATCGCCATCCCAGAGGACTACAAGATCACCCGGAGGGACCGCACCGCCAACCAGATGGGAGGAGGCATCGCCATCATCCACAGAGACACCATCCGCATCACGACCAACACCGACGACACCCTAACCACCGCCGAACACCTGCACTTCCAGATCCACACCGACCCAAAGACCACCCTCAGAGGCACCCTGATCTACCGACCCCCGGGACCACGCACACGATTCAGCGAGGACATCGCCGACTTCATCAGCCCGCATGCCCTCCCCTCCGCCGACTACATCCTCCTGGGGGACCTCAACTTCCACCTGGAGAACAACAGCGACCGTAACACCATCACCCTGCTCGACAACCTCGCCAACCTCGGACTCAAGCAGCTGGTGTCCACCCCCACCCACCTCGCCGGACACACACTCGACGCCGTCTTCTAATCCAGCAAAGACATCGCCTTCAGCCACGCAACAGGACTCCACTGGACGGACCACAGCTGCGTCCACTTCACCTTCAAAAGAACGACGATCCACCACCACCAGCAACAGGTTGCCCGAAGAAGCTGGAACAAGATCACAGCCGACCAGCTCACCGCCTCCCTGAGCCAGCACCCTCCTGCCGGCTCAGCGAACCCCAGCCAGGCCGCCGTCAACCTCACGAAGTGGATCAGCAACTGCGCGGACGAACTCGCCCCTCTGAGGACCCCGCCCAGCAGACCCGGCAGCAGAAAAACCCCATGGTTCACCGACGAACTCAAGAGCTCCAAGAAGAAATGCCGAGCCCTCGAGAAAGTATGGAGAAGGGAACCAACAATGGACAACATGACCACCCTCAAGCTCGCCACCCGGAAACACCACCAATTGATCAGCGCCACCAAGAAAAATACATACAAGGACCGGCTGGACAACAACGCACACAACTGCAAGGAACTCTTCAACATCGTGAAAGAGCTCTCCAACCCCAACGCCGGAAACAACGACATCACCCCGTCGCAAGACCTCTGCAACTCCCTCGCCTCCTACTTCCACAACAAGATCGCGAACATACACAACAGCTTCAGCATCCAACCAACACACGCCACAACCGCAGCAACGCCACCCACCACCACCCTCCGCGCCTGGACTCCGATCAGCACCGAAGACACCATCTGCACTATGAACTCCGTCCACTCCGGATCTCCGACCGACCCCTGCCCTCACCACGTCTTCAACAAGGCCGACGTTGTCATCGCACCCCACCTGCGGGACATTATCAACACCTCCTTCGACACCGCCACCTTCCCGGAGAGCTGGAAGCACGCAGAACTCAGCGCTCTACTCAAGAAACCTACAGCGGACCCCACCGAACTCAAGAATGACCGCCCCATCTCGCTCCTCCCGTTCCCGGCCAAAGTCATCGAAAATACCGTCAAGAAACAGCTGGCCGCCTTCCTCGAGACGAATGGATCCCTCGACCCATCACAGTCTGGCTTCCGAGCCAACCACAGCACCGAGAACGCCCTCATCGCTGCCACCGATGACATCCGAACCCTGATGGACAACGGAGAAACAGCGGCCCTCATCCTCCTGGACCTCTCCGCGGCTTTCGACACTGTCTGCCACCGCACCCTAGTGCAGCGCCTCGGCAACATCGGAATCCAGGAGAAGGCACTGGAATGGATCACCTCCTTCCTCGACGGAAGAACACAGAGAGTCCGCCTACCACCGTACAAGTCAGAGGCCACCGAAGTCATCTGCGGCGTCCCTCAAGGATCCTCGTTGAGTCCCACCCTCTTCAACGTCTACATGAGCCCCCTCACGGCCATCGCACGCCAACACAACCTCAACATAATCTCCTACGCCGACGACACCCAGCTGATCCTCTCCCTGACCAACGACCCCGCCACCGCCAGAGCCAACCTGCACGAAGGGATGAAAGATGTAGCCGAGTGGATGACGACCAGCCGCCTGAAACTGAACTCAGACAAGACGGAGGTCCTCATCCTGGGCTCCTCGCCCTCCGCCTGGGACGACTCCTGGTGGCCCCCCGCCCTGGGCACCGCACCCAAACCGACGGACCACGCACGCAACCTGGGCTTCATCCTGGACTCCTCCCTCTCCATGACCAGACAAGTCAACGCCGTCTCCTCGTCATGCTTCAACATCCTACGCATGCTACGGAAGATCTTCTGGTGGATCCCCACCGAGACCAGGAAGACTGTCACCCAGGCCCTCGTCACCAGCTGACTGGACTACGGCAACGCCCTCTACGCCGGAACCACCGCCAAGCTCCAGAAGAGACTCCAGCGGATCCAGAACGCCTCAGCCAGACTCATCCTCGACATCCCACGAAACAGCCACATCTCCGGACATCTGAGAGACCTGCACTGGCTCCCCGTCAACAAAAGAATCACCTTCCGTCTCCTCACCCACGCACACAAAGCCCTACACGACGAAGGCCCAGGATACCTCAACAACCGAATCAACTTCTACGCTCCCAAGCGCCACCTCAGATCAACCAGCCACGCCCTCGCTGCCGTCCCCCGCATCCGAAGAGCGACAACAGGAGGAAGGTCCTTCTCCTACCTGGCCGCCAAGACCTGGAACTCCCGACCGACCGACCTGCGCCTGACCCAAGACCACCTCTCCTTCAGGAAGAAGCTCAAAACCTGGCTGTTCGAGCAGTAACGGCACCCCCCCCCCCCTCCTAGCGCCTTGAGACCCTACGGGTGAGTAGTGCACTCTATAAATGTCTTGATTGATTGATTGATTGATTGATTGATTCAATAATTTATCAGTTTCCAAAAAGGAATGAAACACCCTGAAACGGATTCGGACCTATCTCAAGGATGCCTAAAGTTCCAGTATGAAAGTTAGCTTCCCCAGCTGTCGAGGTTTTTTTTTAACCTTCGTTTTCCATAAACATATATTCTCAAATATAATATCTCTCATAATAAGGCACTGCAAATAACTCTGATTATATTTTGAGGGGCTCACTTAAAGCATGAAAATAAACTTATCGGTATCACGGATACCCACGCAAAGGAAATAATTACAAATTTAGACTGAGGGCTGTCAACAGATCTGTTTTTGTTATCATGTGTAAAAAAATACAAAATATGTTGCTACTTTTATTCTGTGTAAATCACAGGCTGTCATTCTGCTTCATCACTTTGTCTGGCAGACGGTGTGTAATGTTTATCTCAGTAGAGGGAGGTAAACATTTTCACTCAGTTTGATTTCTGTCTCTCAAGGGATGTTTGAAAACTTGTTCCGGGTTCTCTTATGATTGCAGTATGAAGCATAATTTTCCACCCGCTCGCTACCATCTTCGTGAGCTGCTGTGATTTTGGAGAGGACAAGCCCCATTCTGCAGTTTTAAACATTTGTTTGCCTACCCTTATTTTTTGTTTTCATTCTTTGTTCGTGCATTAGTTCACTGCTACCTCGAAGAGAAAGTGAATAGAATACAATTATAACCTCCAACCATTTTCAAGCATATTCAGGTCACACATATCACAGGGATGAAGATAATGTTGACAATACCCATTCCATGTCATGAGCTCTCAGTGGGTGGAAGCTGTAGCTGTCAGTTCACAAATATATTCACTCTTTCAATACACACTTTGTCGCTATCTCACAGAACCTGTCACTGTAAATACATCCTGCCAGATATCACTTAACAGGCAAGCCTCACTTCATTACACAGACACCATCTGCTAGCAATCTTGTTTATTTATTGTGCTCATTCAAAAGCATTTATAGTGCTCGGCCCCATGACAGCATCTTGGAGTAAACAGTAGAAGATACTTCAGAAAATTATTACAAAGATAAAATAAACCATCCGCATCAGCGATGTTAGTTCAAACTTAAGAAATATAGCAAAACCTAATCATTTTTATTGTACTACGGAAAGTATGTTAAAGTTTCTTGGAAAAGATGCCAGGGTTTACGATCGTAAGCATCACTGTGTTCCTGGCCTTTGGCTCAATGGACGAGAAAGCTTTCCTTTGGTCCATTTGTGTTTGTAATGGGGCACAGTAAGTTGCGTGTCTTTAACTTTCAATACCCTGGAACGCTGGCCTTTAATCACAATTTACCGTGCGTTTGTGTGCTGGCAAACTAAGGGCCTAATAATGTGAAGACGAGCTGTTGTGGTGGACCGTGAATGAGCTAATTGTATAGAGCTCAGGAAGGTAATTTGTTATCAGACAGCAGGTCGCAAGACCCACTTCCCTCAGGGCAGATTCCATCTCTATGAAACACCCGACACTGATTCTACACCATACTTACTCACAGGACTAGGGTGCCTATTCGAACATTTCCCCACGGAATCCATGGGTCCAGGGCCCTTGGAAAAATTACCAATCGCAGAAAGACAGGCCTTCCACTAAGCACGGTGCCCAGGAGTACACATGGTAATCTATGATTTGCATAGATTTCCATGCATGGCCCTATTAAGTTTTGTAAATCCTCTGACAATTCAGAAATTCCTGCAAATCATGGGCATAAATGTACGATGTGTAATTTTCTTTCAATTTTTAAGGAGATATACGCAATTTGGGCCTAAAGATTTTGAGTAGCCTTAGGGCATGAATGGAAAAGTACAACAGCACCGTGGTATAATGTATTATTCAGTTGACACAATTCCAACATCAGGCATTTTTTTTCGAAAGCTGAAGATATTGATCGCTATCAGCATGTTATGTCAGATATTAAGGGATGAAAAATCTGGGATATGAGGTACGTCATACGAGGGAACCTAATTCACCTTGCTGTGATAACAGTCATCAAAATCAGTCTTAAAAAGACCGAAACATTTCTGAAATCTACTCTAAGTGTTCTAACGGATAAGTCTGCAGTGCAGAGCTCATACCACCAATGGTAAATTCCAGGTAGAAGCTAAGCAACGTACTCTAGGGGCCACATTATACATACTGCGCTTTTTCCTTGTTTGCGCCGCGCTCATCTTCTAAAAGGTGCACCCAGGAAAATGCACCATATTAGGATGACTGTGCTGCCCTCAGGGCAGCCGTGAGCTCATTCATGTAAAAAATGGAGCTGCTGCTTGGAAGCCGCTGTGTTTCACAGTGCTGGCAGCGACCTGCCTGCACTTCTTTAAGGGGGATTAGAGACCCCCTTGCAGACAGGGCCAGTGAGTGACTTCATCCGCCTACAAGCACATGTCTCGGGGGGGCGGTAGGTCAATGGGACCCTGTTTCCCCCCTCCAGAGAGCTGCCATCAGGGGACACACTGGCAGCGTGCCACCTTTTAGGTGGTGCACTGTCAGTGCGCTGCCTGACAATTTCTTTGCCTCTGCACCTGCATCTGTAATAAGGCGTGGGCGAAAAGGCAAAGGGATTCCCTCATTTGCATGGGGCCACAAGGCTAGCACTTTATGTGAACCAGAGCTATTGATATTACAGAAGGAGACTCACAAGCGTCTGAGGCCCCTTCTGTAATACCAAAGGGCCCTGGGGGAACACAAAGCGGGCGCAAACGCCCTTTAAGCCCCTGGGGCACTTCTGTAATATGGCCCCTGGTCGTAGTGTTTCAAACCTACAAAACAATTGAGAGTTTTGTGCTTTGATACACTGCAACAACATTTTGTAAGATGACACCATGTACAAAATGAAGACCAAAGATGATCATATGTTGAGGATCAAGCTTTACTGGAAGAGAAATACACATATTTAAAGGCCCTCTTCTTTAGCCATCTTACCAACAGTTCAGATGCTAATAGAAGCCTTGTGGTTCTGAAAAATATGGATCCGTAATAGTACCGGACTCGAGAATAAAAACTTCGTCGAAATAGGACGAATTTGGTATCAAAAGACCAAGAATGACGAGTACATCAAGTACATGTATTTTTCGGCATATTCGGGTGACGATTTCACCTCGAAATCGTCATTTACCTTCTAAACCCTTAGCTGCATGTTGCCCTCTACATAGGCCTTAATCCAGTCGAATTTGATTCCACAAGGACACATACTCCTTAATCGACTTCTTCCTGACCCCAGTACAAGTTAGAACCATTGCCCCAGGCCAAGCTCGTTAGGTCAGTTCCCTCCCAGTGGCCGAGCAAGATAGCATCTAGGCCCAACCGGCCATAAAGCCATTTCAGGGCGCACACCTGCCATATCTCGCTCACATCTTTCTCCACTCCTTTTCCTCACTTATTTTTATGGTGGGGAGGTGACCATTTTTATTAGGGGTCCAGCGATATCTGATGAAATGTTGGGCCTTGCCGGATGATTTGTTATGGGCAGCACGACGTGAAGTATGTACATGTCATCATGACTCTGCTTTTCTTTTGTAATCAGTAACCATAAATGAAATACCGCGAATCCAAGGAATGTTTTGCCCAAGGGTGAAAATTGTGTATAAGAAGAGAAACCTAACCTTGTGAAAGTGTGCAGTCTCCTGAATATACTGGTATTGTACTTCTAGGACCCTGTCACCTTGGTTGCAGCCAATAAACAAATCTTTGACTTCACCTGGAAGACTCTGAAGTTTCTGTAGGTCTGACTCAGGAGAAACCGAGGTCTCTGGTGTGTTGATCCCCCGGCACCGCTGGGTTACCGGTTCGGTACCGGTTCTTAAAAACCCAGTACCTCATTTGGCGCCCAGCGTTTGGGGCGATTCCAGTGGTACCAATCAAGCCTGAAGATCGTGAGGAGCTTCGTGTGAAAATTCCGGAGGAGGGCCCACCACCTCATCGACCCCTGCATGTCGACGTGGTCCGAAGGTCTTTACTACGAGGTTCCCGGCTTCCCGACGGCTACAAGGACTGCTGCCCTGGCTATCGCCCTGATGTTGGACCCTTGACATTTTTGGTAGAGCGAAACGTTGAGACGAGTCTTCTGGTGAAGCCATCGATATTTTCAGTTAAGTATAAGTGGAGCGTCTCCCAGTCCTTAGTTGGACTTACTTTGTGGTATCTTAGAGATACATAAAGGTTTTTATTGGTTCTTGCAAGCACCATAACCGAAGGACTCGTGTATTCACGAGAAATATCGTAATCGATAAATCCTTTGAAGTTTTGGAACTAGACTAGAGAGTGAGGATGCCTAGTCTTAGACTCGGGAATTGGTTTTGTCTTGGTAATAATAATAGGGACTCCCGATTGGAGGACTCGTGTCCGGTTCCTCCAGTTGGAACTCCGACTTACGAGCTGTACGTTAAACATGGGGTAGGCCCCATCGTTTACAACGAGGTATGGATTAAATACACTAGGAAAGACGGTGTTTTAAAATGGCCCCAATATGGTAGCTTTGATTCTGAAATTTTAGACAACCTTGAAGTTAAACTCTTCAAAAAGAAAGCCCGGCCGGCGATGTTTGACTCTTTCCGCATATGGCGCAAAGAAGCCAAACAAAAAGAAATTAAATTAGCTAAGAAAAATAAGAGAGAAGAGGGACTTTCAGTAATACAAGCTGCCGTGCAGTTTAAAGATAATGAGGAAGAGCAGATAAATGAGCAATTGCACAGGCAACGTAAAATGGCAATAGATAAGTGCTATCCAGTTTTGCCGTCTCTTCAGCAAGGGACAGAAAAAGAGCGTGAAAAAGACCAATTAATGTCGCAATTGTTAACTTCGCCACCCCCCTATGCGCAGAATGCTACAGCACCCCCGCAACCTTTTGTTGCACAAGCTGCGCCTCTGGCTCTTCCACAGCACCCACCAGCTGTTCTTCAGCTGGCTCCTACTTCTTCGGTGCAGCCTCCTTCAGGCCCACCGACCACTTCTGTTTCTCCTGTGTCTTCTACGATTTTGCCTACTGTACTTTCTACAACTGCCAATGCCCCTTCTATGATTTTGCCTAGTACCACATCTATTATTCCTCATACCTCTTCTGCCATCTCTGCACCCGCCTTATCTCACCCCGTTTTTTCATCTGTTTGTTCTTCCGTTTCACCTTCCCTTCGGCAGAAAATGGCCAGCACTGTTACTAATCTTCTTTTACCCCTTTTCGGGTCGCCTGCTACGACCCCTAACATAGGAAGAAGACAGTTGCGAAGTCAACTGCCCGATTATCAAGAGAGAGATTCCCTGAATAGTTTAGCTCGGAAATGGGTCATGGACACTGCAAAATATGATTTACAGTCTGTCATGGAAGTTTTTCCTCAATGGGAAACAGCGACACAGAGATATGTGTTCGAACAGATGTGTGTTTTTCTTTGCGAGGATTTAGAAAACAATGATCAGGATTGCCTCCCACAAGAAATGTGTCGTATAAGGTTTAAGTTTAGTCTGGGTATGATTGTAGGTTCCGATGTAGAAAAAGCAGTTGAAATGCTATTATCATATCGGAGTAAGGGAAGTAGTTCTGGGTCACCATCGGAATCCAGTGCATCTAGTAGGAAAAAGGCACGACAATACCCTATGAGAGAAGTTCCCCCACAATGGAGAGAGGGTGACGCGACAGCTGTCCCACCTGTCCTGCCCCACTTTCACCGCGTATGGGTACATGTTCCATGGAAGCGAGCTGAAGTTTTAGCACTCAAACAAACACTACCAGATCCGCGTAAAAATCCTGCAGGGTACTATAAAGAATTGTCGCAAACTGCTGGATCATGTATAATGAATTTGGCCGATATCGATATGTTATTCGGGAACGTTGTTCCACAGCCTTTATGGGGAAAAATTCGTCATGTAGATCATGACCAGGAATTAGGTGACACGTGGGCTAATATTACTGCTGCAGATGCACGACAAGTTGGTGGTGCCAAGCCTGAACCCCTGATAGCGGAACTACCTGGTAGGATAGTAGATTACATGAAGACAGTAATGCCTGCGATACGCGTAAATTGGGATAAGTTATCTGCATGCAAGCAAAAGAAAGAAGAGACTGTTTCAGATTTCTTCACCAGATTTATAGAAACATTCATTGACCACAGCGGTCAAGATATGACCACAGAAGGTGGTCAGAGATTGTTTGTCGATAAATTTGTGCACAATCTACTTCCAGACTTGTGTAGAAAATTGAAAGATTCGGAAAGTTCTTGGGCAGTCTCATCTTCAGCCCAGATATTAGCTACCGCACAGTACTACGAGAATAGAGACAAGGATGAGAAAGATAAAGTAGAAAAGAAAACTAGAGAACTCAAAACGAAGGTTTTGCTACAGCAAGCCTATCCGCCACGAGGTGGTGGTAATAAAAATAATAATGGTCAGAATAACTACCAGAACACTTTTCAGCAGCCTCAGAGAAACTTGCAGAGATTCGATTACAATCAAAACCGCGTAGGTCCCAACCAGTGTTTATACTGCAAACAAGAGGGTCATTACAAATATGACTGTCCTGCCCTACCACAACGTGCGAATGGAATTTCTGGCGTAAGAGGTCGTGGTAGTCAGCAAGCGCCTAGAGGTAGAGGGCGTGGAAACGCCCCTCAGGACGCACGTCCCCTTCCACCACAAAACTCTATGAACAGGTTTGACCAGCAAAATAACGTATCTGACAGGACAGCTCAATACTACGTTGACGAGTATTACACAGAAAATGAGCAGTGGGAGAGTAATGATTGCTAGGACAGCCTAAGAAAAGGAGAGGGAGTTGTTTCAGTTCCAGTAGATCAGAGTGGACCTTACGTTGAGGTGATTACATCGGGTGTGTCAGAACCTTTTCTGTTGGATACTGGTGCTACAAAGAGTTCTATTATGCACTCCAAACTCCCTGGCGCACCTTTGTCTGGCAAAATGAACGTTTCCATAGGTTTTTCTGGCGCCCCAGTTAGAAATCCGATTTCTGACCCTTTATCTCTTTCTGTTGGTCCTTGTGAATTCGAAGCACCCCTTATTTTGACAACAGGTTGTGGTGAAAATTTGCTAGGATTAGATTTGCTAAAAAGATTGTATGCGACTTTGTACTGTTCTCCCTCAGGAGTACAACTGACTTTAGGCAAGAAAGTGGTTTCTCCCATGTATTTGTCGAGAAATACGCTTCCAGCAGAATTGGCACTTCTTCCAGATATTCTTTGGGCTACTGGTCCGAATGATGTAGGTCTTTTAGAAATCCCACCATATGTTGTAACATTAAAGTCGAATGTCAAAATGCCACGAATTCCCCAATACAGAATATCCAATGAGGGCGAAAAAGCTTTGCTAGCGATTGTTTACGAGTTAATTGAGAAAGATGTGATTGAAGAAACACGAGGCAATGTTTGCAATAGTCCTGTTCTGCCTGTTTTAAAACGAACTGACCATTCTCAGCCACCTGTGTATAGATTCGTGATTGATCTTAGGGAAGTAAATAAGATAGTGGTGCCACAATTCCCAGTTGTCCCCGACATTACAACACTATTGACTATGATTCCAGCCTCTGCATCCTGGTTTTCGGTGATTGACCTGAAGAATGCTTTCTTCAGTATCCCGATTGCTGAGGAAAGCAGGGATATTTTTTCCTTTAGCTTAGGTGGTCGCAGTTTCCGCTTTAAACGCGCTCCTCAAGGCTACTGTGAAAGCCCCTCAATATACAGTCAAGCTCTGAAAAGTCAGCTCGACGCAATGGTTTTGCCCAAAGGTTCCACTCTCGTACAGTACGTGGACGATTTGCTCATAGCCGCGGATACCGAGAAAATATGTAAAATGGCCACGTTGGCACTACTGCGTCATCTATGTGATCTACATCACAAGGTGTCACTTTCCAAGCTCCAATATTGCCGACAAGAAGTGACCTTCTTAGGTCATCTCTTATCGAAGGAGGGAAGGAAACTGACCCCAGAAAGAATTCAGGCAATAGCAAAATTAAATGTGCCAAGAACGCAGAGAGAAGTACGCGCTTTCTTGGGCATTACATCATACTGTAGACAGTGGATTCCAAATTTTTCGTTATTAGCCAAACCCTTATTGGCACTAACGTGTACAAATACACCCAATCCCATTCCTTGGTCTGATGAGTGTCAGAAAAGTTTTCTCGAATTACGCACAGCATTATGTTCGGCCCCTGTGTTAGGTAACCCCAACTACAGTAAACCTTTCACATTATATGTCCACGAGAAGGAGGGTTGTGCATTGTCTGTGCTGACTCAGTTATACGGAGATAGACAACGGCCATGCGCCTATTTTTCGTCAACTTTGGATCCGGTAGCACGAGCATTGCCAAGTTGTCTAAAGGCCACAGCAGCAGCAGCTGTTTCTATTCGACAGTCTGCAGGTCTAGTAATGAATAATACACTAATCGTGATGGTCCCGCATGCAGTAGACACATTGTTAAATAGGACCAAGACACAGCACTTAACTAGTGCTCGACTGTCCAGTTATGAATTGACGCTACTAGCAAGCCATGTGCACATCAAAAGATGCAGTACCCTGAACATAGCCACATTGTTACCAATTGCTGAGGAATCGGATGCTTCAGAACAGCACGATTGTTTCCTCAGAACGGAGGAAGAGACGAAAGGGAGAGTTGATCTATTCGATACTCCTCTCGCTGAATGTGATGGTACATTATGGGTGGATGGTTCATGCTTTAAACTCCCAAATGGTAACGTGACTACAGCGTATGCTGTCACAACTCTGCACACGATCGTTGAAACTGCGCGAATACCACATAGTTCAGCTCAAGCCGCCGAACTCGTGGCGTTAACGAGAGCATGTGTGTTATCAAAAGGAATGAAAGTGACTGTCTATACCGACAGTCAGTATGCTTTTGGAGTGGCTCACAGTTTTGGACGATTGTGGAGAGAACGTGGGTTCCTGACTTCGCATGGAGCTAAGATTCAGCATGGTCAGTTGGTGAATGAGCTTCTTGAATCACTGACGTTGCCCCTGAAAGTAGCGATCGTGAAGTGTAGTGCACACAAGAAAGTGATTGATGATGTTGGTCGTGGAAATGCATTTGCTGATGAAACTGCTAAGGAAACGGCAAAGAATATGATGAGCCGAATGTATGTTGCGAGCCCAGAGAGATGGACTGGTGATGTTGGAATATGTGAAGACACGATAGAAAGTGTGAAGTCCATCCAAGCTGAGGCCACGGAGAAAGAGCTAAGCATGTGGAGAGAAAGTACAGGGAGAATGGATGCAAATGGTTGTTGGATTGAATCGACAGAGCAACAGAGATGGTTGTTACCCGATGCATATGTGCCTGCAGTGGTTACAATGGCTCATGGGATGGCCCATATCAGCGCGAAAGGGATTTGCAAGTTGTTGGCCCCAGTGTGGAAGAATTCAGGGATTCCCAAGTGTGCAGAGAATGTCGTCAAGAATTGCATGGTATGCCTGAAGCACAATCCTGGTAGGGGAACCCCAACTCCAGCTGGTCATTTTGCACCTCCTACGTACCCGTTCGAGGTTTTGCAGCTAGATTTCATACACATGGAGAGGTGCAACAACTTAAAATATGTGCTCGTGGTTGTTTGCGCCTTCTCAAGGTGGGTAGAAGCCTATCCCCTAAGGGACAATACCGCCTTGTCCACAGCGAAAGCCCTTGTGAAAGAGTTCTTCCCCAGATTCGGAATGCCTAGAATGGTCTGGTCGGACAACGGAAGTGAATTTGTGGGTTGTGTGATGAAACGAGTGTGTGAAGGGCTAGGCATTAGTCAGAAGTTCCACGCTGCAAATCACCCCCAATCAGCTGGATTAGTGGAATGTTACAATGGCACGCTTAAACTTAAATTGGCCAAAATCCAAGCGAGCACAGGTCTTAAATGGCCTGACGCTCTACCCTTAGCACTCCTATCCACCAGAATGACTGTGCATTCGCGAATGAAACTCAGCCCCTATGAAATAATCTTTGGTCGGCCAGCCAACATATGGGGAGTGCCTAGGCCCACGAAGTTTAGCGAGCTGCAACACCCCATTTTGCTCGATTATCTGTATGAATTGACGGCTAAATTGCGTGTTTTATATCAACAGGTCCACAACACCTTGCCTCCGATCTCTGAGACACCGGGTCACTCCATTGACCCTGGCTCCTGGGTGTTGGTCAAGAATTTCCAGAGGACAAGAAACGACCAGCCCAGATGGACCGGACCTCACCTCGTCCTCCTGTCTACAAGGTCGACCGTTAAAGTGGAGGGGAAGGCCAATTGGGTCCACGGGATCCATTGTAAGAAGATACCCTTCCCTCTGCCACATGACCAATGGGTCCGGACAGGAGGCCCTGACTCAAAGCGCACAACTGATGAACGCGTAAAAGAAGCTAAACGTGATTGTGAAAGTGGGAACATTTTTCAAGAAACTACGCCGCCATCAGAACAATTGAACTCTGTGGAACCTGAGCTACTATTTCCGGACCAGACAATAACCGGGAAAAGACGCTATAATTTACGACCGAGAAAAACAGACTAAAGTAAAAGTGATTTATTTTATGATCTGAGAGAAAAACCTGTGGACTAATAAAAATAAGTTTTTTTCCAAAATGCTATTTTCGAAAGTGCAGATTCTCCCATCTAGGTAACTTGCTTATTTTTGTGTTTTTTCGAACCGCCATCCGGGTTCCGCTGCTAGGGTCGCGGTTGATTAAAGACTTTTGGGTGCATCTGACAACAATAGGTTGTTGGTTCCAGTTGGTCGAAGGGAGCCACCCTAGATTGACGGAAGCATCCGTTAGCAGAAACAACCTACCGCCGCGGGCAGCACCTTAGAGAGGATGGAGTTTCCTGATGTGGAGAGAACTGCCAAACAAATGAACTTTAAGCAGAGACTTTTGAAAGCAATGAGAAAGAAAATTTTTATAATAATGTGTATTTTTATGCTATTTAGCGTAATGGTGTTTTTAATAAGCTATGTTCTTTTCTCTTTTCATGTGACATTCACGCCCACTACATCACCCATACCTCCCCATACTGTTTCCTCTCATTCTTTCCTCCCTTTGCCTGACCACGAATCAAATAGGAGATTAGAGTTCATTAATAACTCCTTCGTTCAGCTATTACACCAACACCAACTTGTAATGAACACAACCAACTGTTGGGTGTGTGGTCTCATGCCCCACACCACGGATAGAGGTATCCCCTATTTGGTCCTGCCATTTAGTCGCAATGGGTCAGTATGGGCATATAGAACAATGTTCATATATGCACGAGAAATCCAACCCCTACGTTCTGTAAAAGACAACCTCAAGACCAGCGCCCTAGTTAAGGGTATAGTTGACATGATCAAGGTAGTAACTTCTTACGAAGATACCCCGGATGATGAGATACTTGCATATGTAGGTTGGAATGTGACCGGATATGGCACTACAGTAAGTGAGAAACAGCAAGCCAAGAGATCGTCCCCTATCTGGATCGTACCCCATCAAGGTCACCTGTGTCTGCAAGGTATTGGTAGGAATCCCAGAGCTCAGCTAGGGAAGAGTGTCTGTACAGAAACGTACGTTTTTGGATCTCAGACTTCCCCTGCCTTTTTAGCCGCAAAGGGTACTTATTTTATCTGCCATGATAGAGCCTATACATAGTTGCCCCCTGACTTCTCGGGCTCATGTTTTGTTTCATTCCTGTTACCTCCCACCTACACAGCAGCGGCGGATTACCATCGGACAAGGGTAGTTCGAGGTGTTTTGAGTAAAGAAGACACTGCGGGTCAAGAATTTGGTGACTTTGCAATGGGTGTTCTGCCGTTCTGGGGAGCCATGGTTAACAGCAGAAACATAAGGCAATTGACAAGGGTAGTTGAATCCACCGTGATTGAAACTGCTGGTGCCCTTAGTAACCTGACTGCTGAGCTCCAGTCGGATCGACTGATGACCCTTCAGAACCGGGTCGCTTTGGATGTAATACTTGCGGACCGGGGTGGGGTATGCAAATTGATTCAGTCCAGTTGTTGCATTTTCATTCCAGATAATGCTCCAACAGTGTACGGGGCCATCTCCAAACTACATAAGATTTCCGAATATATTCATGTGGATAAAGGAGATTGGTCATTAATGGGATGGTTCTGGGGACTGATATCTGCCTGGGGATGGAAAATTCTGATGGTCATTGGGATGGTCTTAGCCATTCTTTTCCTGTTCTGTCTATGTATACAGTGTGCTCCTGCAATATGTGGCCTCTGTGCTACATCATGTGTAAGGAAGCCTGTGTCAAGACATGAACTCAGCACTAGAATGATGTTGCAGCAACATCTCAATGACTTTAGGAATATAGATCTGGACTCAGATTAACATGAGGATAGATTAATTGCCTATGTAAGGGCAAAAGGAGGGTCTGTGGTTCTGAAAAATATGGATCCGTAATAGTACCGGACTCGAGAATAAAAACTTCGTCGAAATAGGACGAATTTGGTATCAAAAGACCGAGAATGACGAGTACATCAAGTACATGTATTTTTCGGCATATTCGGGTGACGATTTCACCTCGAAATCGTCATTTACCTTCTAAACCCTTAGCTGCATGTTGCCCTCTACATAGGCCTTAATCCAGTCGAATTTGATTCCACAAGGACACATACTCCTTAATCGACTTCTTCCTGACCCCATTACAAGTTAGAACCATTGCCCCAGGCCGAGCTCGTTAGGTCAGTTCCCTCCCAGTGGCCGAGCAAGATAGCATCTAGGCCCAACCGGCCATAAAGCCATTTCAGCGCGCACACCTGCCATATCTCGCTCACATCTTTCTCCACTCCTTTTCCTCACTTATTTTTATGGTGGGGAGGTGACCATTTTTATTAGGGGTCCAGCGATATCTGATGAAATGTTGGGCCTTGCCGGATGATTTGTTATGGGCAGCACGACGTGAAATATGTACATGTCATCATGACTCTGCTTTTCTTTTGTAATCAGTAACCATAAATGAAATACCGCGAATCCAAGGAATGTTTTGCCCAAGGGTGAAAATTGTGTATAAGAAGAGAAACCTAACCTTGTGAAAGTGTGCAGTCTCCTGAATATACTGGTATTGTACTTCTAGGACCCTGTCACCTTGGTTGCAGCCAATAAACGAATCTTTGACTTCACCTGGAAGACTCTGAAGTTTCTGTAGGTCTGACTCAGGAGAACCCGAGGTCTCTGGTGTGTTGATCCCCTGGCACCGCTGGGTTACCGGTTCGGTACCGGTTCTTAAAAACCCAGTACCTCAGCCTGAGGCCAGTTATGGATGGCATAGAGGACACAAAACTAATAGCTATACCCATACTGGGTAAATAAACCATAGTGCCCTCTGCCAATAATGAGGAACCGCTATCACCTCTGCCCTATTTCTCGGAATCCTTCGTAACAAGTTGAGGAATTAGGTGGATTGGAGGGAAAGCAAATAAAAGATGACCCCTGCCATGGATTTAGCAGCTCATCCCTCCACAGGACTAATGGATCCTGAAACCGGAGAATAAGTTGGGGAGAAGAGCATATTGCTGCTTACAAGCAGATCTTCTACTGGGTGGCTGAATTGACGACAAATGCAAACTTCTGGAAAGATGGGGACACTTGACTCAGTGTTTGCTTGTTTGTTCTCCCTTCCGCAGATGTGGAGTGCTTTGAGGGACAAGTGCTTCACTGTCCTAGACAGACATTGATGAGTTTTCATGCACAGTGTCTAATATCCTGTCCCAAACTGCCTGTTCAAGTAAGACTTCGTTACCCCCAGGTCCCTCCTGTCCTCGTCTCCTTCGTACTGACAAGTGAGATTAACCATCTCAACGACAGAAAAAAGAAAAGCAGGAATGCTGGTACGCCCCTCCCTCTCCCTATAGGGAGTACATAACGGTACAGTACCCAGCATGCCTCCTGTTCTTTTTTCTGTCTGACGAAATTTTTCTGTTTGGATCCAGGAGCGGGTTGGCTCCTGGAACTTACCTGCTGCTTGGCTTTGGGTGAGGCTGGTCTTCCTGGTTTCCCCTCCTGCCGGGCTTGAGGGGTCTCTCCTAAGGCACATCCTGGCGATTCCTATTTCCGAATTGAAGACTTCCTGCTGCTGGGTGTGTCCGGGCCGCGTCTCTGTTCTGCTTGGCTTTTCGAGACGCGGCCGAGCTCTCTGGTGGTGCTCCGGTGGTGCGGCGGCCCCTGTGTGGCTGGGGCGCTTCCTTCGGGCGCGCGCCTGACTTCCTTTGTTTGGGGCAAGAAGTCAGGCTTTTGGATGGTCAGCTGCCGGCGGTTTCGATGCTGTGTTGCCGGTCGTTCACGTAAGTACCGCGTAGTGGTCTTTGGAGCCTTTTTAAAGTGTTGTATTTTTCCTTTTTCCCCTGCATTCGTTCTTGGCTGTGGCTGGGTGCATCATGCTTGTTCTGGGCTCGTGCTGTTGGCTGTCTGCTGCCTGGGTCCCTCGTTGACAGGCTTGCTTGCTGGCTTCCCTGGTTTTGCCTTGCTCGGGGTGTTTGGCTGCCTCTGGTTCCCTGCTGTTCTCTGCCTTGGGGAAACACGCTGTTAAGCGCAGGCATCTTGCGGTTGCCTCATCTTCTCCGGATTCCTCCTCCTCTTCTCCTTCGCCTAGTCGTTCACGGCGTCATTCCAGGGGTGGTGATGCCAGGTTGAAGGCCCTGATTAAGGAGACATTGTTGGAGATGGGGGGTTCCAGGTCCAGGGGATCCACGGCCAAGTCCAAGTCGCGGTCCAGAGGTGTTCCGCCTCTGTCTTCTTCTTCTTCTTCTGCCTCTGGTTCGGAGGAGGGTGGTTTGGACGCGGATTTGATTAAAGGCAAATATGTCGATAAGGATATGTTGCCGGACTTGTTGAGCCATGTTAAGGAGAATATGGGGTTCCCTGCGGATGATGTCCCTGGTACTTCTGGGGGTTCCTTGCTTCGCCAGTTCCAGTACTCTGCGCCAGTGGTGATGCCTGTTCATCCATGTGTTCAGGAGGTTTTGGATCGGGAGTGGAAGGATCCGGATCGCATCCTACTTCCTCGCTTCATGGCCAAGCTGTATCCTCTTCAGGATATGGCTAAGGATTTGCCGGACTCTGTTCCTGTGGATTCTTTTGTGGCCAGTCTGGTGAGGCGCACCTCTTTGGCCGAGGATGCTGTTGTGTGTGATCCTGTTGATAAGAGGGTGGACGCATCCCTTCGTAAGGTGTATTCTGGTTCCCATCTGGTGCTGCGGGCTGGCATTTACGGGACTTATGTGGCTCAGTCTTTGCTTTCGGACTTGAAGACTTTGTATGGTTCCATGGATAATGCCACGGACTGTTCTGACATTCTGGCTCACATTGAGCGTCAGGTGGAGTTTCTATCGGACATTTCCTTCGATGTGGTGCGTGCCTCTGCTCTGTCGGGGGGTGCTTGCCTTGCTGCTCATAGGAACGTGGTCCTCAAAGACTGGAAGACCGATTCGGCCCAGAAGTCTGCTGCCCTTCGTTTGCCCTTTCAGGGTTCCATGTTGTTTGGGGCGGAGTTGGAGGGCAGGCTTCATCGGCTTTTCAAGGAGAAGAAACATTCCTCCTCTTTCAAGCTGCCCACGGCTGCTCCTGCTTTTTCTAAGCCGAAGCCTTTCTTTCAGCCCTCTTCTCACAGGCAGTTTTCCAGGGGTCGTTGTCGTGTTCAGCCTGGTCGGGGTCGGGACAAGAAGGCGAAGTCCCCTCCTGCGAAGCCTCGTTCCTGACTATCTGGGCTCCGAGGTCGGATCCTTGGTAGGAGGTCGTCTTCGGTTGTTTCTTCCGGCCTGGATGTCCTCCTGTTCAGACTTATGGGTCCTGGACATGATCCATTTGGGGTACCTGGTGGAGTTCTCCAGCCCGCCTCCGGACTCGGGGGTCCGTCCGACTCCTTGGCCGTCCTGCCAGTCCAAACGTGCGGAACTGTCTCTGGGGGTTCAGTCTCTGTTGGACAAGGGGGATGTTCAAGTAGTTCCTCCGGGGGAGCTGGGTCAGGGGTTTTACTCCATCATTTTTCTGGTGCCCAAGGTGACTGGTGGGTTTTGCCTTGTTCTAGATCTCAAGGCCCTCAACAAGTTTGTGACACGGATTCCATTCAAGATGGAGACTCTTCAGCGGGTGATTCCCCTGGTTCTCCAGGGTCATTACATGTGCACTCTGGACCGTCAGGATGCCTATTATCACATGCCTGTCCATCCTCTCTCCCATCCCTTCCTGCGCTTTTGTCTTCTGGGGGTCCATTACCAGTTTGTGGTTCTTCCTTTTGGCCTGAGGTCGGCTCCCAGGGTGTTTACCAAGGTGGTCGCACCCTTGGTGGCTTTCTTGCACCTCCAGGGGATGATGGTTTATCCGTATCTGGACGACTGGTTCCTGCATGCTCCCTCCGCGGAGCGGTTGTTGGCGGATCAGAGGTTGGTGTGTGCGGCCTTGAGGGACCATGGGTTCCTGTTTAATCTCCCCAAATGCCAGCTTCTCCCGTCTCGGGACTTGCAGTTCATAGGGGCCCGTTTCCGCATGGATTTGAATCGGGTGTTCCTGCCGGTGGCTCGTGCTGTGACCCTGTGTTCCCTGGCTCATCGGTTTCTGGTGGGGAGGTCCTTTCGGGTCCGTCTTTGGTTGCGCCTTCTGGGGTTGATGGCGGCCACGGTGTTCACAGTGCCTTGGGCGCGTTTCCATCTTCTTCCTCTGTGGTCCTACCTACTGGCTTGGTGGGATCCCTTGTCGGGGGACTTGTCCCTTTTGGTTCCGGTGTCCCTGTCGATCCTTCGTGCTCTGCGTTGGTTGTCTCTGTCATCCAATCTGGACAAGGGCTTGCCTCTGCAGTCTCCTCCTCCGGTGGTCCTTCCGACGGATGCCAGCGCTCTGGGCTGGGGGGCGACTTTGGGGTCGGAGTGCCTTCAGGGTCGGTGGTCCCTCCTGAAGGGTCGTCGGTCTTCGAACTGGCGGGAGTTGTCTGCTGTGTGTCGGTCTGTCCGGGGGTTTCGACTCCTTCTAATGGGCCAGCATGTGTTGGTTCAGTTGGACAACTCGGTGACAGTGGCCTACTTGAATCACCAGGGCGGTATCCATTCTCAGTCCCTGAACGCGGTGGTGTCCCCCTTCTTTTGCTGGGCGGAGTGCCATCTGTTGTCCCTGGTGGCTGTACATGTCCGGGGAGTGGACAATGGGGTGGCGGATGCCCTCAGTCGTTTTTTTGCTGCCTCCCTGGAGTTGGCCTTGACTCCGGTGGCCTTTCGTCTGGTGTGCGTGAGGTTTGGTCTTCCCTTTCTGGACCTCTTTGCTTCCCGGCACAATGCGCAGATTGCCCGTTTCTTCTCCCGGATTCCTCAGGAGGGGTCTTGGGGGGTGGATGCCCTGCCCCTTCCTTGGCCTTCCCACCTGCTGTACGCCTTTCCTCCTCTGGTTCTGATCAGCCTAATACAGACAACTCCTGAGGCGGAAAGCCGGGAGGAACGATCGCCGTTTTTTAAACATTGACAATTTGAAATTGATTTTAAATACCTGTTTGTAGCACATCTCCCCGAGCACTTCTCCCTCCCTAGAGCTGCGCACACATACCGCGCAGCCGATCTAAACGCTGCCGCGGGCTTGCCAAACAATCTGCCGCCATCAGTGAGGGAAGTGAGGCCACGCCCACTGCCCTGAGGCCACGCCCCCCTGGAGTCTATATAAGACGCGCCAAAGCCCAAGCTCGCATTAGCCTAATACAGACAACTCCTGAGGCGGAAAGCCGGGAGGAACGATCGCCGTTTTTTTAAACATTGACAATTTGAAATTGATTTTAAATACCTGCTTGTAGCACATCTCCCTGAGCACTTCTCCCTCCCTAGAGCTGCTCACACATACCGCGCAGCTGATCTAAACGCTGCTGCGGGCTTGCCAAACAATCTGCCGCCATCAGTGAGGGAAGTGAGGCCACGCCCACCGCCCTGAGGCCACGCCCCCCCTGGAGTCTATATAAGACGCGCCAAAGCCCAAGCTCGCATTAGCCTAATACAGACAACTCCTGAGGCGGAAAGCCGGGAGGAACGATCGCCGTTTTTTAAACATTGACAATTTGAAATTGATTTTAAATACCTGCTTGTAGCACATCTCCCCGAGCACTTCTCCCTCCCTAGAGCTGCTCACACATACCGCGCAGCCGATCTAAACGCTGCCGCGGGCTTGCCAAACAATCTGCCGCCATCAGTGAGGGAAGTGAGGCCACGCCCACCGCCCTGAGGCCACGCCCCCCTCACGCCCCATTTAAAGATGTGCCTTGGCCGGACGCGGAGCGGACGCGCGCTGCGGGCGCGCCGCGCCAAAGGTAAGCCCGTCTGCGCCCGTCTGCGCCAGTACGGACCCAGGGCCCAGTCCCCCTGTTCCCCTTACCTCGCTGCCTATTAGCTACTCCTCAGACACCCTTCGCAAACTGGAAACGCATGCACGGGACCTTTGTCCTCGAACGATCTCTCCCGATGAGCCTCAGATTAAATGCAGCCACTGCTCATTCAGATTCACCCCCCACTTACCCCCGAAAGCCAGGACAATTAAAATGGCTCTGCTCAACTGCAGATCCCTCCCCAAGCACAGCACCGAGATAAACCTCTTAATATCGAACAACGACATAGAAGTGCTGTTCCTCACGGAAACATGGATCAACTCAGCATCCGACCCAGACATAGTCCAAGCACGACCTTCGGGCTACACAATTAAACACCTAGATAGACCTCAAGGATCAGGAGGCGGCCTAGCAATCATCACCAAAGCCCATCTTACCTGTCACTTCAAAGACAGACCAATTCACCACTGTGAAAACATTCACTTCTCTTTACATCTCTCCCCGGAGAAAACTCTGTCGGGTCTTCTGATCTACCGACCCCCGGGCCCACTGGGACAATTCCCCAACTCCCTGCTCGAGACAGTTACCTCCCTAGCATGTTTATCTTCCAACTTTATACTGCTAGGAGACTTTAACATCCACTTTGATGATCCAGAGAATAAAATAGCGGGAGACTTCAAAGAAGATCTCTCAGCACTCAGCCTCTCCTTGGAAAACCTGCTGCCCACCCATATCAAGGGCCATTTCCTGGACCCCATCTTTTCCAACATTCCAGATCTCACCTCCTCCGCACCCCTACCCATCCCCTGGACAGAACACTTCCTCATCATCTTCAAAATTCCAATCTCCACCGAAATCACTCCCAGTCTCCCACCCCAAGCACCCTCCCGCCCGTGGCATAAATTAAACACGGATGCCAGGAGCAGCCAGCTGATAGCCTCCACCCCCACCCTGAACCCGGATCCCTCACTAGCTAACATCCAAATCCAAGATTGGATAGAATCCTCCCTTGACATGGTTCTTCCCGCCAAACATTTGCCTAGTAAGAGGGGCTCATTTAAGTCTCCCTGGTACACCGTGGAACTGCGTGAACTCCGAAAAAAATGCAAGAAACTTGAACGCCTCTGGAGGAAGGATTGGAACTCGAACAGGAAAGAAACCTAAATCGGCCATGAAGCAATACAAAACCCTCATCAAAAATACACAAGCCTCCTATTACGAAGGGAAAATTGTAGCCGCCTCCATTTCCTCTAAGGAGACTTACCGTATAGTAAAATCTCTCATGAAAGTTCCCGAACCACAGCCTGCGGCCGATCCCACTGGTGCTAGATGTACCCAACTCGCGGAGTTTTTCTCATCCAAAATCCTTAAAATTACAAAAACTTTCCCATCACCCCACCCCCTAGCAGACCTCTCAGCTGGGACCATCGACCAAGACGTCCCCGTCCTGGAAACCTTCCTCCCCATTTCCATCGAGAGGTTGGTGATCACTCTCAACCGTGTGAAGAGTGGATCCCCGGACGACCCAGCCCCCATGAGTAAACTGAAACTAGTTGCCCCCACTATAACTCCCCTGCTTACCAGGCTGATAAATGCCTTCCTCTCCAGCGGGATAGTCCCCGCCAGCTGGAAAAGAGCGACAGTTCGAGCACTCATCAAGAAACCCCACCTAGACCCCTTGGACCCTTCAAACTTCAGACCCATTTCTCTTCTCCCAGGCATCAGCAAAGTGGCTGAAAGAATTGTAAATGAAGAGCTCTCAACATTCCTAGAGACTAACAACCTCCTTCGCCACTCGCAGACAGGATTCAGACCAGGACAGGGGACTGACAACGCCATTTTGGCCGTTCCAGAGGAGACAAGGTCTATCTTGGATGCAGGAGAATCAGTGGCAGTGATCCTCCTGGACCTGAGTGCCGCCTTCGATAAGGTGGACCACACCATCATTCTCCACCGCCTCCAAAAGATCGGCATTTCTGGGACTGTCCTGGCATGGCTAAAATCATTCCTGGAACATCGGACCTTCAAAGTGGCCGACAGCTACGGTCACTCCAAAGCTCTTCCCCTAAACTGTGGAGTTCCTCAGGGATCCTCCCTGAGCCCCACCCTTTTTAATGTTTACATGGCCCCCTTAGACGACATCGCCTCACCATTCGGCATAAGGGTGGTCATGTATGCTGACGACACACAACTAGTCGTCTCCATCAATCAGGCCGACCAATCCATGGAGAACCTAGTCACCTGTCTGCACAACATGTCCAAATGGATGGCCGATTCTAGACCCAAACTCAATGGCGAGAAATCGGAAATCATGCTCCTAGGCGCCCCCAAACAAGCTCCCCAAAACCCTTGCTTGGCCCCCTAGCATGGGCACCCCTCCCACACCAAAACAAGAAATCAAGAGTCTGGGTTTCTGGCTTGACCAGGACCTAAGCTTCAGAGCCCAAGCAAGAAAGACAGCCGGCACATGCTTTGGGCTCATGCAAACAGCCCGCAAGATCCTTCCTCTCATCCCCCCCCAGGGCCTTGTCATATCGAGACTAGACTATGGAAACGCCTTGTACCTGGGCGCGCCAGCAGCCGTCATAAACAAACTTCAGCACGCCCAGAATGCCGCAGCAAGATTACTCACGGGGGCGAAATCAAGATGATCAGCCAAACCCTCTCTCAAGGCACTGCGCTGGCTCCCCATCAAAGAGCGCATCACCTTCAAAGCCCTTTGCATCTCTCATAAAATACTACAAGGCAAAGGCCCACCTATACTAAAACCTTTTATCAAATTTCACAAAGCCACCCGACAGCTCAGGTCGAATGCACTATTCTTGGCCAGCGTCCCTAGAATAAGGAAAGCACGCGCGGGCGGCCGCTGTTTCGCATACAACGCCCCTAAACTCTGGAACAGCCTCCCCCGTAGCATACGCAAAGAAAAAAATCTGCTCACATTCCGCAGATTACTGAAAACCTGGTTGTTCCACCAATAATCACGCCTAGGAGAACTGTTAGGCTGTTACGATAGCGCTGGGACGCCCTAGGGTAGCTACGCGCTCTACAAATCCCTAATCAAATCAAATCAAATCAAATCGCTTTCTGTCTCAGCTGTTGCTGGAGGATCGGGAGGTGGTGGTGGTGGTGCCTTTCTGGCCCCGCAGGTCTTGGTTTCCCACGCTGATGCTGTTGGCTGTTCAGGGTCCGTGGTTCTTCCCCTTCCCTCCGTTACGGTCCTCTCCGATGTTGCCCCTGCTCGGCTTCGGCTGTCGGTTTGGCGGTTGAGAGGCAGGGGTGGCAGAATAGGGGTCTCCCGGAGCATTTAGCCTTGGCTATTCAGCAGTCCCGGAAGCCTTCTACCCTTCAGTCCTATGGTAGACATTGGGGTAACTTTGAGCGTTGGTGTCTTGGCCTGGCTTTGTCGCCCTTGGTTTGTCCTTTGCCGGATGTTCTCCAGTTCCTTTGGGATGGGTTCGAGAAGCGTTTGTCTGTCTCTACTCTCCGAGCTCAGTGGGCTGCTATCGGGGCTTTTCGGGCTCCTTGGGGGAATCTGCCGGATGTGGATGGTCTGGTTTCCCGTCTGTTGCGTAGTTTTTCGAATTCCCGCCCTGTGGTGCGCCCTTCTTATCCTCTCTGGGATCTTCCCTTGGTTTTGAGGGTTCTTGTTGCTGCTCCCTTTGAGCCTTTGGAGGAGGTCGATATGAAGTTTGTCACCCTCAAGGTTGTCTTTTTGGTGGCTATCACTTTTGCTCGTCGCCTGGGGGAGCTGGGTGCTTTGATGGCTCGGGAGCCGTTTCTGTCCTTTTCTGCTGACGGGGTGGTTCTTCGTTTGGATTCCTCCTTCGTTCCTAAGGTTTCCTCCCAATTCCATCGCTCTCAGGAGCTGGTCCTGCCTGCTTTGCATTCGGCTCAGATGGACGGGGACGACCTCCCTTGGTCCTTGCTGGATGTTTGCCGGGCTTTGAGGGTTTATGTGGATCGGACCCGTGCCTTTCGGCTTTCTGACTCCCTGTTTGTTTCTTTTGGTGCTGTTTCCAGGGGTTGCCGTGCTTCTTCTTCTTCCATTGGGCGTTGGTTGAAGCAGGTTATTGTTCTGGCCTATTCCCTTTCAGGTTCTCCCCCCGGCAGGGGTTCAGGGGCGTTCTACTAGGGGGATGGCTGCTTCCTGGGTGGAGGTTCGTGGGGTGTCCCTTTCTGAAATTTGTAGGGCCGCCACTTGGGCTTCTGCTAATACCTTTGTTAGGCATTACCGTATCCAGAATGTTCTGAGGGATGACACTAACTTTGGTTTGGGGGTCCTTAGGGCTGTATGTTCCTGATTCCCCTTGTTTCCTCCTCCTATGCTGTTGTTTGCAATAAATTGCTGGGTTTGCTGTGCAGTTGTGTCCTGGTGGTTTGTTGTTTGATGATGGCCGGTTGCTGCTTGGGTATTCTCACTTGTCAGTACGAAGGGGACGAGGACAGGAGGGACATGGGGGTAATGTCCTATTACTTACCGGTAATCTTCATTACTCCAGGTCCCGTTGTCCTCGTCCCCTTCGTACCATCCCTCCCTCCCTCCCGGGCTTTCCGGCCCTCATCTTGGGCATGGTGGTTCAGGAGGCATGCTGGGTACTGTACCCTTATGTACTCCCTATAGGGAGAGGGAGGGGCTTACCAGCATTCCTGCTTTTCTTTTTTCTGTCGTTGAGAGGGTTAATCTCACTTGTCAGTACGAAGGGGACGAGGACAACGGGACCCGGAGTAATGAAGATTACCGGTAAGTAATAGGACATAACCATATTGCAAGTGTAAATAATCAAAAGAAACACCTGCATTCCATGAGCAAAGAGCTGCAGAGCACGCCAGACCACATTCTTCTCTCTTCAGTTAGAAGAACATCCACAGTTTTGAGGAAACTTTACATCATACCTAAGGTTTCCCTCTCCCCCGGTCTGCTAGCACTGATCATGAGTGTCACTGGTGATGGGGGAAACAATGAACATCCTGATTTGAGTCAGGACATCAGTAAGCACCGTTTAAGTTGTCTGCAAAGCTTTTTTGAGACTGGGATAGTGATCTCAATATTCCCTGAGCCTGGCGCCCAATGTTGTGTTATCTGAAGAACCAAGAGACCCATGTGGCATCAAGCTCATATTATCACAAATGCTTGTGCTGCCTGAAAAATTTAAATAAATAGAAAAAGGAGCCATTAAACCACATAATTGTAGGAAAATAACCATCCTCTTTAAAAAAAAATAAGATCCACCATATCCCGTCCACACAAAGCCCTTCTCTGTTCACAATTTCATAACAGCTGCATCAACAGAAGTTGAATCTTGATTTATTTGGCAAGTAGAATTGACACTATTTCCTGAAAGATTGGAATCAAGCTCACATATACTTCAAACTCAAAGAAGGTTGCAGGTGTTATTTTTGATAATGTATCAGAAATCTGCATTCTTGAAAAACCTGAATTACCTGTACTGTGTTCTTTAGCAGCTGCTCCCATACCTGGGACCACCACCTCCCCAGGGCAGAATTCAAAATGGGAGGGGGGACACGGGCAATGCAACCATCCACAGGGCAGGCCCTAAAAAAATAAAGAAGGGTGCCCCCCTCCTTGGGCCCAACTTGGCTCTGGGGACTGCCAGCCCCCAGGGTTGGCACAAGCAATGTCCCGAGGGTGTATTTGTGTATGATAAAAATATATTTTTTAAACTAAATAAACTGTGGTTATCATTTACTTGTTGGCAACTGCTGTCATTGAGTAAAGAGTGTAAAAGTGAGTGTGGATTTGAAAGAGTGTCAGTTTTGGCATTTGTGTTTTTTGTGCATTTTGCAGTGGCTCAACTAATCTGATGCTAAGAGCCCAACCTCTTGATGTGCTAGATCTTAATTTTGGGCCATATTCAGGCCTGGCATGGAGTCCAGCAATCAGATCACAATCTCATATACAACACACTTGGCTTATGGGAAAAAGTGTAAAATTATAATTAATTACACAAATATAATGTTCAAAAAACATCCCTGCTATGATAATGTTAGTCTTTAACAAGTTTGCGTTGTGTATTGCATATACAAAGGTTTCTTTCCTGCATGCAGAGGTTCCCCCCAATGTGTGGAGGTTCTCTTTCACATGTGGTTCGGAGTCTGCACTCAGGGAAGAGTCTTCACACTCTGGACGGAGATCTCTGCTTACTACATATGAACAGAGAATGACATACAGGAACGGAGACAGTTGAAGGAAGTCGGCCATTTTGCTTTCAATATGAGCCATTCTCTCCTCCATGAAGCATCTAGCTCCATCCTACTACTCTTTACCACATTTTTACCCCCAACATGGCTTTTTCAGAATATGAATTAAATGCCAACAATGAGGGGGGTCATAGACAAGTACCCTCAGGTTTATTAAGGCCCTAAAACATGGCTAAGCAAATCAGGGCAGGCCCACAAGTGGCAGGACATTGCACATGCTGCTGTAAAGTAGGTGATCACACCCAGTGGGAGAAACTGTGACGAAAGCGCTGGCATTATGTTGTTTTCCTCCCTGTCACATACACAGCACCCCTGCATAACACCACGCTATCGGTGGATCCTCAAAGCTGCCTAGCCAATCCTTTATGCTCACTTGAAAAATATTGAGCAGCAGAGAGAAGGTAAGTACGTGTATATTATTCTTTAGCACATAGATGTATTTGACTTTTGAGAGTGCAGTCCTGTTATGTGTTCAGGGTGAGCTTTTCCATTATCCTATTAAGTCTATTTAACATGATTTGCTGTATAGGTGTTTTTTAATTTAATAACATGCATGTTTATTGTTAATATTCGTTGGCTTGATTACTAATCTGTATTTGTCATTATATAAATGCTGACATTGTGCTCCTTTACCTTACTACACCATAAGTTTGCTATGCTTTATTTTCTAATTTCACACAATTAGTGAATAGTGTGTCAAACCTTTGATGCCCAAAATCTAGACAAGTTCTACCTCTTTTAAAATGGTTTATAAGCTGGTGTGAGAAATATCTCATCGAAGCAAACCAACCTGTTTTGAACCGCCATTTGCAGTAGATAAAAAAATAGTTTTGACATAACTAAAATTTGTACCTATCCATTTCCCTCCTTTGAGTCAGATGAGTTTCCGTTTATGTGCTCCCAGCAAAAGCACCTCCCTGAGCATAACTGTTTCAAATGCTCCCTATACCATTCATATTTTGGTGTAATTAGTCATAGAGTTGTCACTAAGTGTTAGTCACACAAACCAGTACAGAAAATATACTTGTGGTTAAATAACGCTGGAAATGTTTCCTGTAGGGGACTCATGAACACAAACATGATTGTTAGTAGAAGATTGTAAAAAACAAGATCGTTAGTGAAATAGTAATACAATACTGTTAGAAAATCTCATAAAAATGACAGTGCAAAACGCGAAGCAGTGCACACAAATGTGGGGAAATACAGTGGTGGTGTCATACGGTTTTTGCCAAAGTGTGATAAACTGTCTGTTTGTCAGATAACATAAACGTAATCAAGTCTGATTCCCTGCACCACCTCAGGAGATATTGGCCTATAGTCCTGCTAGCTCACAGTGCACCATCCAAATCCCTAATCCTCCAGAGTAACGAAGGTTTGCAACCTCAGAACATAACAACCCTGATCCCCCAAGGAAATTGTGGTAACAAATCTAGAACCTTTTCGTCTGGACTCTCATGCATACCAAAAGAAGTACACAAGCAATACTCAACAAGGCTTTACAATATTTATTGCAGCCTGGTGATTTTTGCACAAAATACATGTGCTGTGATTAGGAGTAAAATTAAACAGATTAGTGTAATTAGCTTTACAAGAACAGTGAAAATAATAAAAATGTCCACCATTGTGCTAAGACAGTGTATCAATCAATCATTCAATCATTTGTAAAGTGCTGTGGGGGACGCCACTGATCGAACAGCCAGGTCTTGAGTATCCTCCTGAAGGTCAGCAGGTCGTAGGTCTGTCGTAGGCTCAGTGGGAGGGTGTTCCATGTCTTGGAGGCGAGGTGGGAGAAGGATCTCCCACCGGTGGTTGTTCTTCGGATGCGCAGGACGGTGGCGAGTGAGAGGTTGGCGAAGCATAGCTGGCGGTTGGGGATGTAGAAGGAGAGCCGTCTGTTGAGGTAGGCTGGGTCGGTCTTGTGTGCGTGGGTGAGGAGCTTGAAGGATATCCTCTTGTTGATGGGGAGCCAGTGCAGGTTTCTCAGGTGGGGGGTGATGTGGCCGTGGCGTGGTACGTCGAGGATCAGTCATGTCAAGGCGTTTTGAGGCGTTGTAGTCATTTGATGAGCTTGGTCAGGGCTCCCGCATAGAGGGTGTTTCCGTAGTCGAGTCTGCTGCTGACGAGGGCCTGGGTGGCTGTCTTTCTTGTATCTGTCGGGATCCATCTGTAGATCTTGTGGAGCATGCGGAGGGTGTTGAAGCAGGAGGAGGAGACGGCGTTAACTTGCTTGGTCATTGAGAGCATTGAGTCGAGGATGATTCCCAGGTTGCGTGCGCCGTCAGTGGGTGTCGGGCTGCCCCCAGTGCCGTCGGCCACCAGGAGTCATCCCAGGCTGAATGGTTGGAGCCGAGGATGAGGACCACCGTCTTGTCTGAGTTCAGCTTCAGATGGCTGGTCTTCATCCAGTCGGAGACGGCTTTCATTCCTTCGTGGAGGTTGGCTTTGGCGGTGATGGGGTCCTTGCTGAGGGAGAGGATCAGCTGAGTGTTGTCGGTGTAGGAGATTATGTTGAGGTTGTGCTATCGGGATACGTGTGTGAGCGGGGCCATGTACATTTTTAACAGCGTCGGGCTGAGGGAGGATCCCTGGGGTACGCCGCAGATTATCTCGGAGGCTTTGGAATGGAATGGGGGAGGCGGACGGTCTGGGTTCTGCTGGAGAGTAAGAGAGGAAGCAGGCATATAAGTACTGTGTATATATGTTCACAAGCACACACTAACCTAAACTTGCCCAGGGTGGGTCATCCGCCAAATCCTTGCCCGGTAAAATAACTCCCTGCAAGTGTCATCAGGCTGTCCGTTTTGGTGTAGATGAAACCTTTATATCCGGGATGATGCTGAAGATACAGCCATGCGATGGTCAAAGAAATTAAATACTGAAGTGTCTGACTCTATGCTCCTACAGTTTATCTGAAATGCTATAAGGTAGTTATAACTTCAAATATACAACTACAGCAAGTTGTACAATAAATATAGCATATTATACGACTGCAGGTTTATTCAGCTGCAGATGTTGAAACATCTCCATTTGCAGTAGATGTGGCTCCAATGATGCAGAACAATTGGCACAAGTTAGCTAGTTGCAAGACGTTAGACAGATTTCAGACGGTATTCTTCTTATTTGTTTTCCAAAAGCTGGGGTCCTTTGCCCTTTTCACTACCCTCTGTCTCTCAGTACTAAAACTCACACAATAGTTTAGTAGCCACGCAGTCTGGCTCCAGAAAGTAGACATCATTGAGAAACATAGAGCTCAAATACAAGCTTCAATGGTCCTGCAAAAAATCCTTGCCAAGAAGACACCAGGGACAGATGGAGCTTGCCAGAGGGGTCTTTCTACTCCACTGTATGAATAACTCTATAGGCTGAATTACCACTTCAGTTCATGAACATGTCATTGTCATTTATGAAGGCTTATCCATCCTCAGTATAGTGGAATACTTACAGAGCACCTTGACCCCTTGTTATCACCATTTTGATGTTTAATGGTATAGATGAACCCCATGTCTCTCTTTACATAGACCCTGGTGCTCACACTCGAACAACACAAGCACTCTCTCTCAGCTAGCCATTGTCAACACCTCCTTTGACACAGCAACATTCCGAAAAGCCAGTGGAGATGCAACAGTGAAAACTCTCCTAATGAAGCATCAGCAAACCCAATCAAACTTGCTTACTACGGACTCCACTCCCTCATACCATAGATAGCCAGGGTCCTAGAAAAAGCCATCAACAGACACCTTGCCTTTCACTTGTTCCTTGAGAGCACACAGTCAGACTTCAGACCCAACCACACACAGAGACAACCCTCATAGCAGTAACAAACAACATGAAGCGGATCCTGTACAGAGGAGAAACCACAGTCCTCATCCTACTCATCCTCTTGGCGCCTTTTTTATGAGCTCCCACCCAATTATTTTTAGATGACTGCACAAGACTGGCATTCAAGGGCCAACCCTCTGATGCACCTGCTCTTTCCTAACTGTGAAAACCCTAACAGTCAACCAGGCAACTTGCTCTTCGGAAACCAGGGAACTCATCTGCAGAGTACTTGAAAGCTCCTCTCTCACTCTCCCACCCTCTTCAACATCTACATGACCCCACTGCCCTACGTCATCAGTGCCCATAACTATAAAATCCTATCCTACGATGAGGACAAACAACTGATACTTTTCCACTGGGGCAAATCTTTATCACTAGGAACAACTTCACCACTTGCATGAGAAAGTGGCAACCTGGTTGTAGTCCAAGTTTCTCAAATTGAACACCAACAAGACTGAAATGTTGATCTTTGGAAAAGACACCTCGTCAAGTGCCTCCACCAGGTGGCCTACAGACCTCAGTCCAATCTCCACCCCCAGTCCACAGGCAAGAAACCATTGGATCATTATTGACAACAAATTGAAAATGTCTGCTTAGGTCAACACAGTTACCTTGCCAAGGTTTTCACATCTTGAGGATGCTGAATAAGATCTCCAAGGGGGTAGCAAATAACACCAGAAAGACCCAAGCCCTCGTGAACAGCAGGAGGGGCTATGGGCACTCCCTCTATGCAGAAATCAACAAACAACTCACAAAGAGCCTACCCACTGTCCAGAACGCAGCACCTAGACTTGTCCTCACCCTCCCATGCTGGAATCACATCAGACCACAAATGAGGATGCTTCAATAGCATCCAATACACAGCTCATACACTTCAGGCTCCTCCCCCACACATAAAAGCACTACCCAACTCAGGTACAAAGTCAGTAGGTTTCCATACTTGAAATGGCACCCTTTATATTGTAACAACACATAGTCAGCCTTTTTTCACCTTTTGGGTTTTGGGTGCAAGGCCCTGTGCCCAACCCCTCCTGCACTCGGCTTGTGTGCAGTAAGGGTGGGCAGCAAATTCCGCTCCACTCGCAGAATTTGTGAAATTTTGGCAACTCCGCGTTTCACGCGGAATTGCTGAAAATTCTGCGATCCGCGTCGTAGCGGAATTCTAAGCACGATGAGTAGAGGTATTGCACAAAACTGTGGCATCTTCTTGGATAAATATGCAGGGCAGGATTCATTCTGGCACGATGCTCCTGTCAGAAAAAGTAAACCTCAACAGGAAGCAGTTACAGATATAAATAAAGCAGGTGCCCGAGTTGAAGCTTAAATTCAGTAACGCATTAATCAGCCCAAAAGGTTTGTTAGCTCGGTTGAGGCTGATCAGGTGTGCTTTCTCCCCACATCTACTGTCAAAAATTAGCTGTGATCCTTGAGGGAGGTCTTTGCATCCATGAGTTTCTTGAGCGCAATCCCCGTGTAGTTCCTGTGACCAGGAGGTTCTTTCTCCTCATCTGCTCCTCTGATCGGTCTCTGGCCTTTTCTAAACAAGAGGCATGTGAACTTGCAAAGTAGCCCCGCATGTTTGGCCCACGCCACATACATTAGTGGTATGTAACGTCTTCCCGCCCTTTACCCACTATGATGGACAACTCACTGAAGGGACCCTGGCGCCTTTTTGCGCGTTGGCAAAGTTATAGACACACAGGGTCACTGGAGACAGGTCTGCTGGCCCGCAGCTGTAGTTTAGGAACGGTACTATACATTTACCTAACGAGGTAGCACTTACTGATTAGCCAGTAATACTCCAGTGAGTAGAGGTATTGCACAAAATGGTGACATCTTCTTGGATAAATATATGCTGGGCAGTATTCATTCTGGCACAATGCTCCTATCACACAAAATAATTCCGCTTGCTTGCGGAATTCCGCGTGCTCGCTGAGTTTTTTTGCCGTTTTGTGGAACTTTGCATAGCAAGACTACGCAAATTCTGCTCACCCTTAGTGTGCAGGTGGGTTTGGGCACCAGCAGTGGGTTGGATTCAAAGTCTGGCCAGGACCTGAAGCCAAACCCAAGTCGTGGCCAAAGATCGTGCACTGCATAGTTTGGCTTCATGTATGGTAATAACATTTTAAATATGTTAAAAAAAGGTCAGGACTTGTGGCCTATTCCACACTACACACGGCTGGGAGACATACCACTGGGCTGTGCAAGCTTCACTGGGCAAGGCTTGCACTGTCCTGCAGTACTATAGAGGGGCTGTTTGGGGACAGTACCTCTGGAGTTCCTGTGGTACAGCAAAAAATTAAAAGGAAAATAATAAGTAAGCTTGTGCAGTGGGTATTCACAGGGGCATTAGTCCCTTTGGAAGGTTGGTGCAGGCCTTGGCTACCGACCAGACCATGTTTCCAACCCTCTCCATGCAAGGCTAAAGGCTGTGTGCATCAGGGGTTGAGTACCCTACAGGGGAATTGGTACAGGGATTGTCAGCAGGCAAGGGCCGGCAGCCAATCCCCACTACATCTGACCAAAGGCTGTGTGTTGCAGGAGTTGAGTGCCAGCAGTGAGTTGGACGCAGGGCCTGGCCATAGAGCAGGCCCTGCAGCCATTTCTGCACCAGAAACATATGGGAAAAGAACTGCAGGACTAGGTGAAGATTGCACTCCCAAGCGGCACCATGGTGGTGCCACTTGGCACAGTACCTTGGCAGACAGTGGCACCATAAAAAATTAAACAAAAGTAATAAACAGCCTTGCAGGGTTTGCGTCTGTGAGAGGATTGGCACCTCATAAAAGTTGGTGACGGGACAGGCCCTTCTGCATACCCCCACTTTGCACAGGTAAAGGCTGTATGCAGCAGAGGTTCGGTGCCTGCATGGGAAAGGGTATGGGACCTGGCTGCGGGCAAGGCCCTGCAGCCAATTCCCCACTGCACAAGGCCTAATGTGGGTGCCCATGGGGGACTGGGTGTAGGGCCAGGATGGAGGGTAGGTCCTGTGGCCATTACCCTTATGCCCACAGCAAAATGATGTGCACAATGAGGTGTTGGGTGTCCATGGAGGATTGGACGCAGGACCTGGCCAGAGGCCAGGACCTCCGGCTAAACCCCTGCAGCTCATGGCCAAAGACCATGCACGGTGGGGGAATAGGAGGCCTATTGGTGGTAGGGCGCAGGGAGGGCCTGGTGATATCCACACTCCTCATTGTGAACAGAGGTTTGTGCACCTGGATTGGGTTGTCTCCCTGCAGGCAACCTACAGCTGTGCATGTCCAACTGCTGTACTCATCGGGGAAGTTGGGTGAATATGAGCGAAAACCTCTAGAAATACCCGGAAACAAACCGAAAGTTAATGCAGAGATTTAGTTATACATGGTAATAAGACCTTATGTACATAAAAAAGTCAGAAATTCAGTGAAAAAGACAAAGGTTATAGTGACATTGTAGTTCAGTATGGTAATTAACTTTTGGCTTACATTTAAAAAACTCTATAAATGTACTGAAGAAATCACATGTTAAAGTGATGTTATAGTTAGGTGTTGCATAACATAAGAACTAACATTTTAAAATCAAAATTTACCTGAGCTAACAATAACTTGAAACCCTGCCATGCACTGCTTAAGACATCACACCTTGCATCACTCATGACATGCTAAATGGCATATCCATAGCCAGTGTGCAGTTATGGTAACATCAGAGGTACCACCGAAAAGCCATTTATTGTTTTACTAATAACTTGCGATGCTGACAAAATTGACAAATTTGCATCAAACTTCCCCAATTTTTTTAATCTGGTTTGGGCTTGGCATGCCAAGTATTGAGCATATTTATTTATAGGGGGTGAAGATAGGGGATAAAAAAATAAATGTTTCCAATTTTATATTCTTTATGACTCTGATCTACACAAAATTCAATTCACTTAACTGAAAGACACCAAAACTGACATGAAATTTGAACTCAATGCAATATTTTTGCTTCGTTTGGTATACATTTGTTCTGTAGTTTTCAATAAATTAGTGTTTAAAAACTGTTTCTGGGTGAGCTTGATAGTGTTAAAATGTTTGAGCTATCAGGACCATTAGTCTGATTGTGGACTGTGAAGATGGGCTTGGTGATGTCCTTGGACCAAATTAAATAAAAATGAAGAAACACTATTGAAGTTGTGAGCTTTATCATCATTTTAAGTCTGCAGATCAAAAGTTGAGGACACAGACCTGAGTTTTTTTACTGGCCAGTTGCAACATGGAAAAATCTGTGCTCTTGCTATTACAGGACTCGTGGTTTGGTCCCAGCATCCTGAATATAAATTGAAGGCCAGATGAGGGGACTCCTATGCCTCCTAGCTGGGATTCCCAAAGGCCACCCTGCAGTTTAAGAGTAAAAACATTAATTGGTTCATGGCACAGGGAACGCAAATTCCTCTCGGCATCCAAAAAACACAAAAAATACTGGGACCAGCACTGGCATTTAGAAGTCTGTGGACCTGGTACAAAATCATGATTTCTGTCAGTCTTCTTTATATTTTTAACGAAGTAGATGGCTGATGAATGAGGTTACATTTTTGTCCTCCATCTAGAAAGTTGATGTTTTGTTTATTTTTGTGATTTAAATTATGTGGAAAAACATATCAACAGCTAAGGGTATGCATTATCTAGGTACCCAACTCACATCACCTATCAGGCTTAGTACACCACTGTTTCCAGGCAAAATGTGGCCTTGGCATGAGTAATAGTGTTCATTTCATACCATAAAAGGAGAATTTAATGGGTCAATATGATGGCGGAAGGACCGCCACCACTGGTCCAGTGGTGCCGGTCCTTCTGCCATCACTGAGCATTTTACCCACTGCCCAATTAGGATGGCGGTGGGTGCCGCCTCACCACCAAATGCAATCATCCCGATTGCCTGGCTGAGGGTGCAGGGTTGCCTAAAATGGTGGCAGTGCCTAGGATGTGGGTTTGGAATGCCTTTCCATGGCGGCGATGCTGCCATGGAAAGGCTTTGGGGGCGTTGCGGGTTCCCCTTGTTGTGGGGGGTGTTGCTGCACTGGGGTGTACCCATAATACCCCCCTACATTTCCATGCACCAAGTGGCAGGCACCGCATGGTGTCTGCCACGTAGTGCAGGGAAATGCTCAGCATGGCATTTTAGCGTTGCGGACGGTGCTGCAGCCAGCAGCACTGACTGCAATGTAAAAAGGCCAGGATGCGCCCACCAGTATGGTGGGCGCATCCTATTTGCAGTGGTGGGACCACCGAACGTCTGGCGGGCAGTCCCAGCACCGCTACGATGGTGGACTCATGTCCGCCCACCATCGGAATGAGCCCCTTAGTTACTCTTTTGAGTTTGTGTTCGCTGAAACTTAACTAATCTTTTAACAGTATTTTTTTCAGGCAATAGATCGGTGTATGTGCATGTGTGGGTGTGCATGTGTGTCCATGTATGTGTGTATGTTTGTATTTTTGTCTGTGAGTGATATTGGTTTCATAATCATAGTAACATCCCCAAAAACTATGCATAGCGTTACTTTTGCCCATTGTTTAATAAGAATTGTATTCATGAATTACAATCAAATTCTACACAATCTCATTCCAATCAGAGTGGTAGACCATGCATTCTACCTCTGCCTAGAAGTATTTTCTCAAGACAAAGCATGTCACATCACCATAGAGGTAGACTTTTAAACAAAAAAAATATGACAAGGCAACATTTTATATTAATCAATACAATCGAGAAAAATGGATTAGTTGGTTCTCCCATTCCCATTAATATTACATAAATAATTGCATAAGTACTACAGGTTAATTTTAAACCCACATTTAATGGTAGGGGCAGTATTACGTTGATCGATTTCGTACTGGTCTCGAGTAGTTTTATACAATCTCTGGTGGACTTTAAAACAAGTGAAATTGCTATCAGCGACCACTATCCATTAAGCTTCCGTTTAGAATTTAGGAAGGCTAAGAACGAGCGTAGTGGAGTGGTAAATAACCTCTATTCCCACAGGATAAAATTAGCAAAGAAAAACGGATATGCCCTTAAGTGGAGTAAAATCGAGCCTGCCCCCTTCCTACAGAACATAATTATAAAGAGAGCAGCGGATTTTAATATTTGCCTTACGGAATCAAGCAAACCTGAAGCTGTGATGTTGGCTTTCAGTCACATCTACAAGGAGATAAATCTTTCCCTGGAGAGGACATAGAGCAGGAGACAGAACGACAAAAATAATGGGTGGTTTAATTCAGAATGCTCGAAAGCACATGGAGCCCTAAAATTAGCACTTAAGAGAATACCTAAAAATACGGTAGACATCCGCACCGCGAGAAATGCATACAATATGGCGGTAAAAAAACGGAAAAAAGCTTTAAAACATGAGGCCTTGGAGGCTCTACACAAAGCGGGTACCCTGAAAGACAATATTAGTATTTGGAAGGCAGTTAATGCCCCCTTCTTCCAGGAGAAGAAGGTTAATACCATTGATTTAGTGATAGAGGAAGCAACCTGGGTTAACCACTTTACCAGCCTATAAGAAAGGGACCCTCAACCAGGGGGAGCAGTTGCGGGTAGGGTAGGAGACGCTGATTGCACTACATCAGGAGCTTTTCCACTGGACTTAAATTTCGAACTCTCAGAGATCGAGGTGGCATTAGCCGAGAGCGCAGGAGGAAATGCCCCGGGGCCGGATGGGGTTCCCGTCGACATTTACAAATCAAACATTAAGTTATGGGCCCCTCTCCTGGCCAACGTGTTAAATTGCTCAGATAATATAGGCTTTATAACAACCTGGCAGGAAGCCATAGTAATCCCCATTTTTAAAAAGGGTGATCATCAAGACCCTAAATGTTATAGGCCCATATCTTTACTAGATTCATTAATGAAGGTGGCAGGAAGAGTGGTTTTAAATAGACTACAGTCGTGGGCAGTGGACATGGGTGCGCTCTCTATTTACCAGTATGGTTTCAAAGAAGGTCTGGGCACAGTAGAGCAGAGCTTAAACTTAGCAATTCTGATCGGCAAATATGGGGTTGCTAAAGGGGACAAACTTTTCATGACTTTTGTCGATTTAAGCTCTGCTTTCGATTGTGTCAGTCACAAAGTATTATGGGAAACCCTCTCACATTTACAAATTGATCCCGTCATCATAAACTTTATAAAGGAATTATACCGTGGGGCAGGCGCAAGAGTCAGATTTGGTACAAAGGGGGAATGTTCTTCAAAATTCCCAATTAAAAAATGCGTCCGACAGGGATGCATATTGGCACCGTTTTTATTTAATTTATACATAAACAATATAGCATCCCATTTGACTGAAAATAGGCATGATTATCAACAGGAAAAAGGGAAACCATTTCCAATCCTGTTATACGTGGACGATGCCGTTATTATTTCTCTGACTTTATGGGAGCACGGGGCTTAAAAATCAATACCAGCAAGACTTTTAGCATGTCCTGTCCAAGGAAAAGTAAGATGCCTTGTAATATTTTTTTGGCCGGAGTAAAGATCGACACAACAAAAACCTTCTCTTGCTTAGGCATTAATTTCGATAACAATGGGACCTGGGTCACAGCGGCAACTGCTCGGAAATTAGCATTCTCCCGTGCGATTGGCGCTGTGCGAAATATTGCTAGAAAATTAGGAGGTCGACCGGTAAAAATCCTTATTGATATTTATAAGGCTAAATGTGTGTCGACAGCAATCTATGGGGCAGGCATTTGGGGAATCACGGATACTAGTAAAATCCAGGCGTGTGAAAACGCATTTCTACGGTTCCTACTAGCAGTACCAAAGTCAACTTCCACATATGTCTGTCATAAAGAACTGGCCATACCTTATGTGTCGGACCTCATCAAGGTGAGCCCGGTCTTGTTGTGGCACAGGGCTTGGGTCTCACAGGAGACGGGACTAAATAGGGATATTATCAGCGATTGTATGGCTCATCAAGGGTGCATGAAAATAGAGTGGTTAAGGTATGTGAGACGCCTTCTAATAGCTATAGGCCATCAGGACTATTTTGACAATCCTTCTAGTATGACAGGCATCACAAGGCAGAAACTAAAAAAGGCCTGTCTTACCTACCTGGAAGATACCAGGTGGTATCAGGAGGGTAAGAAATCATCTGTTATTCATATCCATATGTTGCTAGATGGTCCTGGCTTACAGAAATATTTAATACTCACATTGAGCTGTTTTACTCGGATGCTGCTCACCCGTTTTAGGGGGGGCAGTTTCTTCAGACTTGTGACTTTCCGGCAGACGAACATTTGGTCAGAATCCATAGCTCTTTGTCTTTGTGACGAAATATCACAACAATCGACTTTACACTGTATTATGTTTTGTAAATTTTATACCTCAATCAGGAGACGGTACATCATTAACTTACTTAAAAGTTGGGGTTTAAGACAGTGCAGACCAGCCCTGTTAAGATTGCAAAAGTTGGAGGATGAGCTCACCCTTTTCAGTGTTTCAGTGTTTTTAAAATGTGTTTTAAGATTCAAATTATCAATGAACTAGAGTGTTTGTTTCTGGTCATGAAATTAGTGGCATATTCGGTTTTTTATAGATCTCTTTTTCTAATTACTCTGTTTTTAATATATTTTTAACTCAATGTTTTTACGCATCTAATGAAACAAATGAAATATGTATTTGTTTTTTAACATGTGCTTTTATGGTTTCTATATTGTGACCGAATAAAGCTACTTTTTGACTTGGCATAAGTACTATTATGATAGGTACCAGCAAATCATACCCAAGTGGACCAATCATTGTTAGGAGACCCACATCTATTTATAACCAATTGTTACATTTTTATAATTAACAATAACTGTAATATTAATTTATTTGAAAGCTCCATTTACAGATAGTGTGATCATTAGAGCAGTTCATATATAGAGGAACATGTTTGCCTCATTTCTTCACAAATATCAAAAAAACATGTATAAGAGTCCTTAATAAACATTCCATCCCCAATGTTCTTTGCTGTTAAAAAACACAAAAGGGTGGCAAAGGTTAGAAAACAACATTAGAAGATAAAGGCTGCCAGATTTGGATTCAGAATGTTGTTCCCTCCACCATGAAGGGCCGAGAGTGGGCCACTCCTCAGAAGCTCGTCTACTTTTTCAGAAATGTTTCCAGTGCCTTCTGCTTTTATTTCTCATTGTTGCATTGTCAAACTTCTGTCCGCAGTAAAATGTCAAATTCTGTGTACAGACACTATTCTGTTGACCTACAGTCATGTACCTGACAGTGATAAATCACAATCACCTGTAGCCTGATAATTCTTCAACATTATGCAGAGTTTCTGGTTGTAGAAAGAAATCTTCTATGATCTAGATTGAGCTAATGGACACAGTTACAACTTTGTCCACCGATAATAATTTGGTTCAGTTCAACTGAAGCAAAATATATTTAGAAGAATTAGTGGGGGTGGGGGGGTTAACATTTATTTTTTATTAAACAGGTCAATATACGATGAATTTAAACATTAGTTTATTAATTTTGGGCATTTTTATATATATATTATTCTTTTCTGCAAGTCATCAGATTTATATTGGGATGAGGTGAGTAGTATTTATTATAACTGCACTTTATATGTTCCTATGCAAATAGTGAGGTTCAGGATTATAATTATGATGCTATCTTTTTTAGGGATTATTTAACTTATTTGTGATTTAACATATTTAATGGTTTATGTGATCTTTTTAAATTTCTTAAGCTTATATTTAGGCTAAAAGGCGGATTTTGTGGGTAGTACATTAATGTGAATGTATAGTTTGATTTTAATTAAGCATGGGCTGAAAATTCGTTCCGCTCGCGGAATTTGCGGATTTTCCGTGATTTCGCGATCCGCGAATCTCGCGAAATCGCGGTAAAATCTGCGAATCAGCGGGGACGGATTTTGAGCCAAGCACTTACAGGGTTACAGCAGCAGGTGCAAAAGTTGAAGCTAATTTTTTGTAACCTTTTACAAAAGTGTTACAAAGAAATTAACTTCAACTTGGGCACCTGCTGCTGTAAGCCTGTAAGTGCTTCCTGGAGCCTCGTTGCCTACTTGCAACTATTCTCTGACCCTGCTCTGACCCTTGAAGCTGGGTCAGAGAATAGTTACAAGTAGGCAATGAGGCGCCTGTCACGAAAATTAAACCTCAACAGGAAGCACTGACAGATATAAAAACAAGCATTTGCAATGCAATAGGTCTCGCATTAGGAAAGTTTGAGCTATTGGTCTTGTAAATGACAATTTTTTTTATTTATCTGTTGGTTTTGAAAATAGCTAAATTAATATTTTATTTAATTTATAACTTTCGCAAATGTGACACCTATAGCATTTGTAATGCAACATGTTTTGTATTTACGGGACTTAGCTGTATTGATATTACAAATTACAATGGCTTTTAATTTTTTTAAATAATTAATACTTAAATAAAAGTGATTTTAATTTATAATGGCAATAGCTTAAACTTTTGTAAATAACTTTTGTGAAGATTATGTTCAGTGTATTTTATTGTGACGAAAATCCAAGAACAGAAGTGAAATATTAACATATTTTTGTGACATTTGTAATAAAGTTTGAAACATTGAGAGAACATATTTGAACCAGTTGTTGTTGAATGGTTGTGCAGATTGATGCTGGGGTGGCGCTGAGTGGTGCTGTGGTGGTGCTGAGTGGTGCTGTGGTGATGCTGAGTGGTGCTGTGGTGGTGGTGAGTGATACTGGGATGGTGCTGACTGATGCTGGGGTGGTGCTGAGTGGTGCTGTGGTGGTGCTGAGTGATGCTGTGGTGGTGCTGAGTGATGCTGTGGTGGTGCTGAGTGGTGCTGTGATGGTGCTGAGTGATAATGTGGTGGTGCTGAGTGATGCTGTGGTGGTGCTGAGTGATGCTGTGGTGGCGTTGAGTGGTGCTGTGGTGGTGCTTATTGGTGCTGTGGTGGTGCTGAGTGATGCTGTGGTGGTGCTGAGTGATGCTGTGGTGGTGCTTAGTGGTGCTGTGGTGGTGCTGAGTGATAATGTGGTGGCACTGAGTGATGCTGTGGTGGCGCTTAGTGAAGCTGTGGTGGCGCTGAGTGGTGCTGTGGTGGTGCTGAGTGATAATGTGGTGGTACTGAGTGATAATGTGGTGGTGCTCAGTGATGCTGGGGTAGCGCTGAGTGATGATGTGGTGATGCAGAGGGCAGAAAGTCACAAAAAGCAGTCTAACAAAGGGCAAAAGGGCAGAAAAACAAGGGAAAAACGAATCTAACAGAGGGCAGAAGGGCACAAAAAACCAGTCTAACTGAGGACAGAAGGGCAGATAACAAGGGAAAAACGAGTCTAACAGAGGGCAGAAGGGCACAAAAAACGAGTCTAACAAGGCAGAAAGGCACAAAAATGAACCTAACAGAGGGCAGAAGGGCACAAAAAACGAGTCTCACATAGGGCAGAAGGGCACAAAAACAAGGGAATAACAGAGGGCAGAAGGGCACAAAAAACGAGTCTAACAGAGGGCAGAAGGGCAGAAAAACAAGGGAAAAATGAGTCTAACAGAGGGCAGAAGGGCACAAAAAACGAGTCTAACAGGGGGCAGAAGGGCAGAAAAACAAGGGAAAAACGAGTCTAACAGAGGGCAGAAGGGCAGAAAAACAAGGGAAAAACGAGTCTAACAGAGGGCAGAAGGGCACAACAAACGAGTCTAACAGGGGGCAGAATGAATCCCGCCCTGCGTGTTTGTCCACGAAGATGCCACCTTTTTGTGCAATACCTCTACTCAACTGGAGTACTTTCTACTGTCTAATCAGTAAGTACTCCCTCGTTGGCTAAATGTATACCGGCAGATTTACAATAACTGGCGCATCCCCAGGGATGCGCCAGTTATTGTGCGCCGCAGCTCCACCACCCATGGTGCGCCGCATTTACAATGCGGCGCACCATGTGGCAAAAACGGCACAGATGCGTAACGCATCTGTGCCGTAAAAGCTGCGCATTGCTGGAGCTGCGTCGCGCTTGCGACGCAGCTCCAGCAATGCTCTGGGGGCCCTATCTCCCCAATGCTGCATCAAGCCTTGCGCCTGCTTCAAGCAGGCGCAGGGTTTTGACGCAGCATTGGCCTAAAAGTGACTGAGTGAAATCTTGTAGATTTCACTCAGCCACTTTTAGGAGGCGTTCCTGCACAGAAATGCCCTCCCCTGCGCCGGAACGCCTCCTGATGGCGCAGGGCTTTACAACGTGACGCATCTCTCAGATGCGTCACGTTGCTAATACCCAGCACCATGGCGCATCTTTTGTGCTGCTGCTGCGTCACAAAAGGTCTCGGTAGAGGGTGGCAGTGGTGAACTAGAGGGTGGCAGGGGTGAACCAGAGGGTGACCGTGCTGAACCAGAGGGTGGCAGTGCTGAACCAGAGGGTGGCAGGGGTGAACCAGAGGGTGGCAGTGATGATGCAGATGGTGGCAGGGGTGAACCAGAGGGTGGATTTGGTGAACCTGAGGGTGGCATGGGTGAACCAGAGGGTGGCAGTGGTGAACCAGAGAGTGGCAGTGGTGAACCAGAGGGTGGCAGTGCTGAACCAGAGGGTGACAGTGGTTAACCAGAGGGTGGCAGTGGTGAACCAGAGGTGCTGTGATGTGAACCAGAGTGTGGCAGCCGTGAACCAGAGGGTGGCAGTGGTGAACCAGAGGGTGACAGTGCTGTACCAGAGGGTGGCAGGGGTGAACCAGAGGGTGCTGTGATGAACCAGAGGGTGGCAGTGGTGAACCAGAGGGTGGCAGGGGTGAACCAGAGGATGGCAGTGGTGAACCAGAGGGTGGCAGTGCTGAACCAGAGGGTGACAGTGGTTAACCAGAGGATGGCAGTGGTGACCCAGAGGTGCTGTGATGAACCAGAGGGTGGCAGTCGTGAACCAGAGGGTGGCAGTGGTGAACCAGAGGGTGACAGTGCTGTACCAGCATGTGGCAGTGGTGAACCAGAGGTGCTGTGATGAACCAGAGGGTGGCAGTCGTGAACCAGAGGGTGGAAGTGGTGAACCAGAGGGTGAAAGAGCTGTACCAGAGGGTGGTAGGGGTGAACCAGAGGTGCTGTGATGTACCAGAGGGCGGCAGTCATGAACCAGAGAGGGTGGCAGTGGTGAACCAGAGGGTGACAGTGCTGTACCAGAGGGTGGCAGGGGTGAACCAGAGGGTGCTGTGATGAACCAGAGGGTGGCAGTGGTGAACCAGAGGGTGGCAGTGGTGAACCAGAGGGTGGCAGTGCTGAACCAGAGGGTGACAGTGGTTAACCAGAGGGTGGCAGTGGTGAACCAGAGGTGCTGTGATGAACCAGAGGGTGGCAGTCGTGAACCAGAGGGTGGCAGTGGTGAACCAGAGGGTGACAGTGCTGAACCAGAGGGTGGCAGGGTTGAACCATAGAGTGGCAGTGCTGATCCAGAGGGTGGCAGTGGGGAACCAGAGGGTGGCAGGGGTGAACCAGAGGGTGGCAGTGGTGAACCAGAGGGTGGCAGTGATGAACCAGAGGGTGGCAGTGGTGAACCAAAGGGTGCTGTGCCCATACACGACCGCATGGGTAACTTCGCCATGCAAGCGGCCCGCGAACACGCAAAAAGCCCCGCGAACATGCAAAAAACCCCGCGAACATGCAAAAAAACCCGCAAACACGCAAAAACCAAAAATCCGCAAATTCGCACGAATTCGCCGATTTTGCGGATTGCGAATATGATTTCGCGCGAATTCGCGGAACGCGAATTCGCAAATTTCACCCATACTTAATTTTAATTTTTTAAGATTCATGTGGCAGTAATGGGGCTAAGGGTTATGTTTGGGTTTTAGTTTTAATAGTGGGGTATATTGGTGATGGGAAACATTGAATACATTTATGGAGGTGTGTTTAAGGTCGCAATGGGATAGAATATGGGGTTCATGGGTAATTTTTAATATCAAATATTTAAATCTGTTTTTTGACTTATACATTACAAATGGAAAATGTTGAAATGATGGTGGGATGGAATTCTATATTAATTTTTAAATAACTAAATAAAAAATTCTATAAGGCATATTTCTTGATTTTGGATATTTAGTTTAAGGTAAATAATAATGTGAGTTTGCTACATTTTTGTGTGTGTGTGGTTTGCAGCAATGATGTTTGTGTTTTTTGCTGATTATTTGATTGGTGATATAAAATAATATGTTAAAAACATTTTATGGGGTACAGGAGTTCGAATTTCACAACCCTCTTCCAACTGCTACATGTACACATTGTTTGGGTACTAGAGTAAGAATGGTAATTATAAACCCCTCCATGTATGCTTGTTATTCAATACTTCTTCGGCCGGATTGGACCTGTCCCTCAAATTCTGCACTTTCCAGATATTTGTCCAATTCGAGTTGCAATACTGAGCCGAATCATCTTCCTTTATGCACTGTCAACAATGTTTATAGAAATAAAGTTAGAATAGTAATTGTGATACTCAACATTTATGTACTCTCCCAAAGGTATTTTGGATGGTATTAGATGATTAAATCTGCTTCCCTGTGCCCCATATATGCTTTTTGTCAAATATTTTGTACTGTCGCTAGAATAGTTCATCTGTTAAATCTAGATTAGATTAGATGAAATTTATAAAGTGCAGCGAATACCACAAAGGTGTCTTGGCGCTGGAGACAGAACTGCAAGAGTCACCCAAGCAAAATACAGAAAAGAATAAGAATATATTAGTAAGTGCAGGAGAAGAGCCAGCTTTTTAGCTGTTTTCTAAAGCTAATCAGATTTGACTAAGACTTGAGATTCAATGGCAGTTGATTCCACAGCATAGCTGTGGCATATATAAATCTTCTACCACCCCAGGCTTTCTGGATCCTAGGCACTACCATAGTCCTAGATGAAGCTGAAAGCAGACATCTGTGTGGAGAGTACCATCTCTTTTTATTCTGTAGGTATTAAGGGTCAGTTCCATGAAGGGCTTTATGTGCCACCAAAGGCGATTTTAAAGCAATTCTACTCTTAATCGGCAGCCAATGAAGCTCTTTAGGTGCACTACTAGCAGACTCATATTTTTTACGATTTTTCAAAATCCGGACTGCCACAAATTGCAGCATCTGGAGCTTCTTTAAAAAATTTTGTTGGGCGGCAAAATAGATGGCAGTACAATAATCAAGGAAAAAAACAAATAAAGGAAAAAAACAGATAAAGGGACAATGGAGAGCCTCCTAGTGGGGAAATTGGAATACAAAAATAAAACGAGAGAAAGGAAATTAGAATATAAATCCAAAATTGGTAAATAATGTTAGAATGGTAAATACAAATAATATACGGTTCTTCTGGCAATTGGTAAAAGAGGGAAAGGTACAAGGGGAAATGCGATGCCTGTTTGTCGAGGATGACTGGGTTATTCATTTGAGTAACTTATATAAGGTCAAAGATTTGAAGAACACCTTGGAATTAAGACCTGAGGAGCTAGAACAATTAAAGCTCCACTTCTCTTTTCAAAATATTTTAAAAAACGATTCAATCTCTAAAGCTAACTAAACCTACAGGACCAGACAATCTACCTGCAATTATTTTGAAAAATAGTACTGATAGGTGGGCAAGCTTCTTAAAAACAACCTTGCAACAAATTCTCGTTGTGGGGATTTTCTCAGAAAGTTGAAAGGGGTCAATTATGAGACCAATTTATAAAAAAGAGGATGCTACGTTGCCCCAGAATTATTGCCTCATAAGCTTACTGGATTTGGGGGAGAAGGTCTTCTCCAAAATATTGCTAGGGATAGTGAAGTCCTGGGCAGAAGAGCATCATCTGATACCAATAGAACAAGGGGGACTTAAAGAAGGGCACTCGACTGTTAATCACTGCCTTAGTTTAAGGGCATTGGCAAAAAAAGCAATAGAAGTGTGCGGCAGCTTGTTTTGCTGTTTTGTCGATTTCCGAACCGCATTTGATTTGGTAGCTTTGGTACTGTGGAGTATGTTGGTAAAACTAGGAATCAACAAAGCAGTTTTTTCACTAATCCAGGAAATGCATTCAAAGAATTGGGCTAGAGTAATCTTGGACAATCTTGGAACATTATGTAAGAAGATTCAGATAATGAATGGCCTGAGGCAGGGCTGTGTTTTAGCCCCTCTGTTATTTTCTCAGTTTTTATCTGACCTGCCAATTACATTGAGCAAAGCAGGTGTTCTAATCCCTACGATGGGGGGAACCCATATTTTATGTCTGCTATACGCGGATGATTTAGTGATAACAGACATGACAGAGTTAGGCGTACAAAAAAAAACTGGATTTTTATGAATACTGTAAAAAGAAAAGCCTCACGGTTAATTTGGAAAATACCAAAATAATGGTATTTGGAAAAAGAAAAAGCTCCCGCTACTGGGGGATGTTAGAATTGAAGAAGTAGATACATATAAATATTTGGGCATGTGGTTTGATAGCAAGTTAAATTGGAAAGACCACATACAGGCATTAAAAGCTCAGAAATGCAATATTGAAATTTAGAGTCAACCTGAACCCATGTAACAACAATTGAATGATAAAATCACTTATGTCGAAAGACCAAGGTCTATGCTCCTGTGGCCTACAAATAAAATGTAGTAGTCAACATATCTTGTTTGTTTGTTTTTGGTTTTTAGAAGAAGGGAAAACATGTAAACCCTATTTTTATTGTTTATAAAAGTTTCAGTGGGGACCAAGCACTTCGCTTAATAACAAAGATGAGATTTTTAAATGCGGCCTGTGCAATAGGAAGATTTTTAATTGCAGTACAGGAGTCATTGAAGAAAATGGTATAGTTTGAAACGAACACATGGTAGAAATTCAATCTCACCCATGATCTGTGGATTACTCTGGATTTTGTATAAATGTATAGCTAATGTATAAGCAACTCCTTGCTGCTTTGGTGAAGAACTAAGAGTTGTATATACGTGGGTCTCCCATTGTATATGTTAGTAGGTTTTTATTGTCTATTATATTGTCCTATAGTGAAGCTGTTGGGATGAATCATATTTTAATTGTTTGTAATGTACTACTTTTTATGGCTAAATATGCCAAATAAAAATATTCCAAAAAAATTATAACAATCAAGGCGCAAGAGCACCAGGGAAACCACCACTGTAACTTGAAGATCGGTGGTAATAAAAGGCATTTTTTTTTCAGAAGGTAGAAACAGGATGAGATGAGGTCAAGTGATTTATTTGACCTTTGAAAGTAAGTTTGGAGTTAAAGATCACTCCAAGATTCTTGACCTTGGGGACCAGATGGAAGAGGAATGAAACAAGAAGGCCACCAGGACGATTCGATCCAAAAAGGAGAACCTCCGTCTAATCAGAGTTTTTTTTTAAAACAATATCTGTCCATCCAATTGCCTATGGTAGACATACAGGGCCAGATGTAGGTAGGCTTTTACCGGTCGGTAACGGCCGAATTCGGCCGTTACCGACCGGTAAAAGGCATTTGAGATGTAGGGGGCAGAATCGGTAAATTTACCGTTCTGTAAATTTACCGATAGGTAATTTTACAGAATCTGTAAATATACCGGTCGGTAAATTTACTGACCGGTATATTTACAGAATCTGTAAAATCGATATGTAGGTGGGACTCTTATGAGTCCCACAAGGCCTTAGAAATCGGTATTTTACCATCAAATTCAATTTGATGGTGAAATACCGATTCAGGTGTGCATGCAAATGTGCGCATGCACACCTGTGCCATATGACAGGCAGACCTGCCCTTAGGGCAGGTATGCCTGCCATATGGCCCCCGAACCTTTTTTGGGGGTGCTAGAGGGTGTCAAAGTGACACCCCCTGCACCCTTGCCAAAAATCTGTATTTACCGATCGGTAAATACCGACCTGTAATGCCCCATTCATTCCTATGGGCTTCATAGCCCATAGGAATGAATGGAGCATTACAGGTCGGTATTTACCGAATCGGTAAATACCGACTTTTACCGATTCGGTAAATAAACATCTGGATTTCCCTACATCTCCCCCCTTCATATTTACCGACTTTTAAATACCGAATCGGTAAAATTCGGTATTTAAGGGTCGGTAAATATGCTTTACCTACATCTAGCCCACAGTTGTTAAATATTTTAGCAACCTCCTCAATATTGGAATGGATAGCATTGGATAAAGGGCTAAGACCCAAGATCTAATCAAAGTAGCAAGGAAGGCTGAATATATATTAAACAGTGTAGGACTCAAAGAAGATCCCTGTGGGATTCCACATTGTGAGAAGAACATACTGGAGGAAAAATCCCTGAAAGCAACTGAATGAGTTCTATGACAAAGAAAGGAATTCAGAAGGCTAAGAGCAGGGCCTACAAGTCCAATCTCCCTTAACCATTGTATTAAGAGCTGATGGCTCACTGTGTCAAAAGACACAGAAAGTTCCAAAAGGACCACCGCAGTCCTTCCCCTGTTGTCCAAAATACCTCCGATCTCCTCAGCTGCCACCAACAGAGTCCATGGTTTGTAACGTTGTGAAACCAAAGTGAGCTCCATCTAAGATCTTGTTCAGGTCTAGAAAATTTGGGAGCATTACATTCAGGTGCCTCTCTAAAATTTTAGTGACAATGGAAGTCTCCAGATAGGATTGCAATTCTTCTCTATAGTTGAATCAAGAGTGGGTTCTTTTTAGTAGGGCAAGGATTGATGCTCTCTTTTATTCGATAGGGAAGATACCTGTTTCCATGAATTTATTTAGCACAGTTGTGAGTAGAGAAGCCACAATATGAGCCAGCCTATGAAAAATATCAACTGGACAAGGGTCTGCGGGAGCTCCAGACTTAGTCATCAATATTAACTGGACCACTTTCTCCATTGTAAGAGATGGAGAAATACTCAAAGGAGGAATCCTACCGATCAAACTTATAGTGCTAACTGCTTTGGGAGCAAGTCCCAATCCTACTTTAAAAGCATTGTACACTATTTCAACTTTAGTTTTGAAGAAATTGGCCTAATTATCACAAAGGTTCAGTGTAGGAACTGCATTGATTGTGTTATGTAGATGGAAAAGTAGCTGCACTGTTTTAAATAATTATTTCGGGGAATTGCTTGCACATTTAATCTTTTCTGTAAAATTGATTCTTTTTCAGAATTTATTTCAGCTTTAGAAGTTGCTAAAAGACTAAAAAACTGAAAATATTGATTGAACCTCTCTCCCCCTTCATTGTTTCCAATTGCTTGAAGGAGTGGATTTAGAATAATAAATCTGAACCTCTCCTTTTTGCATGTTCTTAATAGTCTGTTGGTTTGGAGTTAGAATTGTAAATTACATGACCTTCATATATGCACATTTTTACTAATATTTGTTGAAATAGAATTATAATAGCAAATTTACCCCTCTCTATTCATGCTCTTTCTCCAAAATTTGTTGGATTAGAGTTAGAATAGTAAATCGTAACCACTCCATGTATGCACTTGTCCAATATTGTTTGGATTGGAGATAAAATGGTAATTCTGACCACCTAAATGGTAGCACTTTCTCCATTGCTTGTTAGGCTGAAGTAGAATAGTAAATAGCACCCTTTCCATTTAAGCTTGTATTCCACTATTTGTAGGACTAGTGTTAGAATAGTAAATGAGACTACTTTCATTTGCACACTTTCCCCAATGTTGTGTCTGTGGAGTTAGAATAGTATATCTGGCCCCATTATTCATACACTTTCCCCAATGTTTGATGGCCTCTAGTTAAAAAGTAAACAGCACCCACCTCTGTTTTTGCACTTTCCAAAATGTTCATTAGAAAATAGTTCAAATAGTAACTCACATCACCTCCATTTATGGACTGTTGAAATGAAGTATGAATATTAAATCTGACCACTTCCATTTATTCCCATCATCAATGTTGTTGATAGTGGTGTTAGAAATGTAAATCAGAATATCTCCATGTATGCACTTTTTTCCAAATCATGTGGAACAGGAGTTAGAAAATTATATCGCCCCTCCCCCTTCATGTATGCACTTTCCCTAGTATTTGTTGGACTGGAGTTAAAATAATGATAATGACCACCCCACTCTTATGCATATATTCTTTCCACAATGTTTGTTAGACTGAAGTTAGAATATTACATCTGTTTTCCTAATTGCATAAATTCCCGAGCATTAGTGGATAGCATATCAGAACCCATACATTTGTTCACTTTAAGTAAGATTTGATGGGTTAGAGTTTAAATAGTAAATATTTCTTTATGCATGTTACCAAGTTTGTTAGACTAGAGATAAAATGATAAGTCTTTTCCCCACCCTAAATGTATATTCTTTCCACATTGTTTGCTGGAATAGAGTTAGAATAATCTGACAACCTCAAATTTTCTTGACTTAGAGATAGAATAGTAGCTCTAATTGACTACATGTACACTTTGTTCCCAATATCTGTTGAATTGAAGTTAGAATAGAATCTCTGAAAACTCTTGGGATGTACTTTCCCCAAGTGTGTTGGATTTAAGTTAGAATACTAAGGAGGTCATTAGGAGTCTGCCATGCCATCGCAAAAAGGGACCGCCCGCCATAGGGGGGGGGGTCCCGTGGGGGACATTAGGATGCACCCGCCACAGTGGCGGGCGCATCCAGCATTCCGGTCATTGTGGCGGGCGGGTGCAGTCAGCACCGCCCACCAGAATGCAAGGAAGGCATGCTGTGCACTTCAATGCACAACATGGCAGGCACCGCGTGGTGCCTGCCATGTTGTGCATGGAACTGCAGAGGGGTACCATATGTACCCCCCATGTGTACCCCCACACTCCCCTGAATCCCAGGGGGCCCGCAACGGGCCCCCATTGGCAAAAACCGCCTTCCTTTCCGTGGTGGCAACGCCGCCACGTAAAGGCACAACTCAGCACACATGCTAATATGGATGGCGGTGTCTCCCAGAAACCGCCGCCGTATTAGCACCTTTTCCGCACGGTGGACTCTGCGACCGGGCGGAAAACCGGCGGACGGTCTTTCCATCCACTGGGGTCCCCCGCCATGTTAATGGCGGGGATAAATGGAGAGCGGGCGGTGGTTTATGGTGGGTGGATCGTCACCGCCATACGGGCGGTGGCGATCCGCCCGCCATACTAATGACTCCCTAAGGGTCTGATTACGACCTTCAAGCTTGTGGAGTAGAATCGAGGGTGGGCAGGTGGTATGGCTGTGATCCCACGGCAACAGCATGCTTTTGCCTGGATTACAGCCAGCAGTCATGCCGCAGCCATGTGAGAACTGCCATGTCATGTGCATTGTGTTGCATTCACCTTGTTGTGCATGCCACACAGTCTACGCAGGAGCATGGACTTGTGGGGGGGCACATCTTGTGTCCCCTGCTCCCAACCCCATGGTCAGAGTTGCCCAGGGGCCCTGTAGGGAGTCCTTTTCCCTAGCTTTCCGTCAAGAATTCATGGTGGGCTCACCGCCATGAAATACTTGGTGGAAAGACATGTCATAATTTGCTCGGCGGTGTCAGCATTGACACCTGCACCGCCTCGAATTCAGCCTTCAAATCCTCACCACCACCACTGCAGGATCCTGACTCATGGATAATGGCGGTGCTCCTGTGGCGGTCCGACCACCACACTTCTAATAAAGTGGGTGAACCGCCACAGTGAGTACGCAGTCCCAGGACTGCCAAACTCGTAATAAGGCCCTAAATCTGACCTCCTCTATTTTAACACTTTCTGCAACAAATGTGGGTGTGAAGATTGACTATTAAAAATTACCTAATTCTTTAATCTGTTTTACACAATCGTTGTAGTCTGCATTTACTGCTTTTCAAATGAGTAGTCCAGATGTTGAGTTTCTGTAACGTTTCATGCATTGAACATAATATATAAAAGATTAGATTGCATCTGTTTCCTATGGTAATTATGAAAGCATTTCACACACTTTAATTTTGTTATTATTCATTATAATTATATTATAAATAATTTTTATTAAAATAACAGTCATTGTTTTGTTATTTATTAATCATTGAAATTAATTTTAGAATATAAACTTAAATATTTATTTCAGTCTCTAAAATAATAATGAATATAAAAATACAGTTGAAAGAAAATGTATTCACATATCAAATGATAAAGAAAATGTACAGTCCATATATAAAGATACACGCAAACCCAGAAAATATATTTTTAAATAATTTAGATTGAAAAATGAAAACACGCGTTTTAAAAATAAATGCATTTTATAATTTTCAAATATTTTCCCACAAAAACGAACTTGTAATTTACAAAACAATGCATATCTGGTTTGCTGATACAAAAATCACAAACTTAATTTTACATTCAAAATAATGCATTCAAAATATTACGTCACTTTAAGGCATTACAATCATATGTATCATGTATACAACTTATTTTTCTACTTCCAATTTCACCCAAAAACTATTTAATGCAGTTTTTTAAACAGTTTATTTCACTGTAATGAAAAACAAATCTTACTTTTTCATAACCTTTTACTGATTTGTACTCATAATTTTTTTTCAGAACTATTTTATTTTTGCATGAGCACTTTATATTGATGGTAATAAACCTCATTTCATAGTGACATTACAGGATCCGGGTGCAGGTTTACAATTGCTATTTCTTCAACTAATGTAAGGACACCTTTATATTTTATGTTACTTTTTAAGATTAAATTTACATTGTTTTATAGTTTTAAAGGTTAGTTTTATAGCATGTTTGTTTTGGTTACTGTTTAATAGTTGTAGGCTCATGTGCTCTTAGATATTTTTAGGTGATAGTATACGATGTTATATTACAGTTTATAATTTTCATTTTGAAGTTTGTTTTGCAGTTGGCCTTATTACTGTTAGTATTCCATTGACTGTATATTTGCAAAAGATTCCTATCCAAGGATTACGAAGGTCATCACAACTGTATGCATATGTGTTTCATTTATTTATATTACAAAATAGAGTCTGTCATTTTAGAGAAATAATTGGATTTTTATCTAAGGTGAATTATTACATGTTTATACGTGTTTAGAAAACTGTTGGTTTATGATGTGTAAATTGCAATTAATTGTGACTATTGAATGTGTAGGTTTATTTTTTAAAGCAATGTTTATCCAATGTTGAGCATTTTAAACTATTTGTTTTAAAATATTTGGCTGAAATGGAAATTGCTATCCTGCATTTTAGTCTCCGGTTAGGTTTTTTGATTGTCCTAATCGTTGCATACCCAAAGCCTACAAATATTTTTTGTGGATACCTGAGACACATTCATTATATGTGGAAGGTTGATCAAGAGTAGGACATATATTAGGAGTGTAGGGTATTACGATACTCTCATTGCTATTTATTTGGCTAAATTAGGCAGTCCAAGGGTTCTCGGAGGGTTGATGGACACAGGGCGTGAACACAGGCTCCCAACTCAAAATGCATTCCATAGAATCAATAAATGATTGTCCAATCAAGTACTTACTTTTATGAAAAAAGGATTATTTTTATGTCAACACAACCTGTGGCATTCACAAACAGTACACACAGTCCCATGAGGTCAGGACTCTAGTGTTACAATAAGAAGGTTCCTGACACTCACTCCCTCTCGCTAGTGGTAGTGATTATTTCACATTCAGTATTGGTGACATTCAGGGTTAACCCCATTAATAGTATGAGTCTTAGAGGTTCTTCTCTGACTCCAATTACATTCAAAAGTGTTTCAGCTCTGAAGTGCTATATGGCAGGCAAGTTCCCACTGGGCCTTCCAGCACATTAATGAGTCCTACCCGCACCAGAAGCGCCTGCATGACCGTAGTCTCTGTGAGAGTCCTGCTCGCGGGTGTGGAGTCTGCAGCAGCCATTTCTGGTGAGTATTGTACATGCATTCCTCCAGGGGCAGGAGTCTGGTATCCTTGAGTACTTCACCAAAGGTCCTGTGGGGACAGAGGGCGGGTGTCCTTAGTGCTTCTCTGATGCCAGTAGGTTTCCTTGCATTCTCCCACATGTGGCTGCTGGTGCACATTTTTAGTCGGTGCCTGGCCTGCTTGGGATACCATAGAAGCTTTTTCCTCTCGATAATGATCTCTACCAGACCAGGCTCACTGCCATTTTCACTGTGGCCCCACATGGCATATATGGCCAATGTCCTCCCTCCACACACGGTTTACAACAATATTCATCACAGTGGCCCCACCTGGTATACGAGGTTACTGACTTCACTAAGCACACAGGCTATGCCCCGATGTGTAGAACACTAATCTTCAAGGCGGATCCACCTGGCATATGGGGTCATTGACTTCCCTCTGCACATGGGCTATGGCCCAATCAGTGCATAAATCATCTTCTCATCCTCACATTAGATATCCGAATCACCAGAATCTTCCATTGGACCTCTCTAACTCCAGCGCTTTCCTCTTTATCACAGGATACACTAGTCTCTACAAGCAGGCAGGCAGCAGTGCTCCAAATAAGTGGTTAGAAGTCACTTCACCCAGCTAGGAGTCATCCAGGCCTTAGTCTCAAGTCTTGGTCACAAGCAGAAGTCTTGCAGACGTTCTCCTCCTCACACATTCTGACTGTCTGGTCTACAAGTGACAATTTTGCGGGCCTCAAGCTCCCCTACTTATTGTCCATTTCCAGACACCATATGTTATTTAGAGTCTGAGTCTTTGAAGTTTCTGCTGGTGGTCTGCCTCCTTTTCAACACCCTCTACTCCACCATGGGTATCCTCCAGAAAGCAGTTTGTCAGAACAGGAGTGACTCCAAATCTGATAGCCCCACAACCCAGGCCATGGTAGTGACTAGGAATTCACAACTGGATGTCTGCCACAATGATATGTGTATCAAAACGTTATAACAGGGGCTCAGCCCTACTGTTTATGATTCTCTTCTCAGCCCCATCCACCCCCTCCTGAGATGTGCCCAGGCATCCTTTCAGTAGCTCTCCCTTCCTCCAGTGTGTCCCACCCAGCTCACAGGAATGCAGCAATCCACACATCTGTCTAGGGGACTCCTCCACCTCCTCATGCTCCACCAGTCAGCCCTGTGTATCTGTAAATGTATAGCAGAATCGTCAATGCATTGTATCATTCACACACACACCCTGCACATGCATATAACACAAATCCAGTGTACAACACTATATCTATCATGTATCATACTATTCACAGGGACATAAACACCTAGCACATACATATAAAATAGATGTATTGCATATCACTACATACTAACCTGATGGATGACAAGGATGAGTTAAGCACACCATAGCAGAACTTTACATGAGTCAGTCAATAGGCCTCACTCTAGTGACACAGGTTACAATACCTGCTCACTTCTGTTGATCACTGTGCAGTATGCTGCCACCACTGTGTTTGTGCTGCTTAGCTCCTGACAAAGGCCTTTAACTACTATAATGCTAGCCTTTTGGGAGTCCGACCTAGTCCAAAAAGACTATTCATGAGACAGGCACCAAAATACTGTCAGTGAGACAGACCTATCTCAAGGGCTGCATGCATGATCTGTGTTTACATATGACAACACAAATCAGCACCAGGTATCCAGACATCATTGCAGTTGGGTACATTCGGTACTGGGGCACATGTCCAGCACCATGTGAGGGACTTTTGCATTCCAGTAAAGGAAATTACACTGCCTGCCCTATTTAAGATTATTGGTATATTGTCTTTTTTTCTTTCCATCACTGCCTGAAAAAACTGGCAATGAGAGACAGAAACAACCAATAACAATTCCCACTCCTTGGGAGAAAATTCCCAAGGTGTGGGGGTCATTAATTTTTTTTTTTCAGAAACAAACTCCCACTTTAAGAGAAACAAAATCTTTGGAGTAGTTTGGTAAACAGCCATCAAAATAAATGGTGACTGTCCACCAAACTTTTTGAACATTGAAAGGAACCTCTGTGATGGCGGTTCCTTTAAATGTGTGAACATTACTACTGGTCATCTCTAACATTGGCAGATAGTAGAAGACATTACCTCCACCATCCTGATGGACGAAGATCTGTCTGCCAAATTTAAATAGAGCCCTAAATGAATTAGCTCATTCAGTGCGGACCATGTGCAGCATGAGAGGGGCCTATATACTCCTTCAAACAAGTGCTACCCTTTGACATCCAAGTGTTTCCAGAAGATACCTGATAGAACTGCTGACTCAAAAATACTTAATGTCAGGTGTGCTGGAAGTAGGGTATGCAGGTGCTGCCATACCCTACATACATGCACCATACATAACTAGGCGCTTTTCATTAGGCGACAGACGTAATATGGTCTTGCCTTTTGATGCTCATTCACCACTTCATGAGCATGTGCTCTACTAGCGGATATTACCCTTTGTTTATTTGATGAAGGACGTCACTGCAGTTAAAGCATATTAGCTCTTATTTACACTAGCTGCTATATTGTTGGGACTTCGTTGCAGTTGACCACGAACATTGGGGAAAGAGTTTAATACGGATGCTTCGAGACTCTTTCTAGTTTTACACTTGCTATTACTGTTTGTGAAATTCGGTCTTAATACATGATCGTTTTGAGTTCATGCCAGATCTTCATTCGTACTTATCATCTATTGTGTCTTGGACCATCTGCCTACAACATTGTTATTGTGCCTTGAGAAAGTATGAATACAGATGTGTACAGACGAAACACCTGTTGGCTTCAGTATTTGCTGGGAATTTCTTTAACATCAATAAAAATAATTTTTCAACTGGAGGTGTTTGTGGATTACCTCTTAAACCCTGCACAGGATTGGAATATATTATACTTGCCTTATGACTATAGGGATTGATCTTTTATGTTATCATGAACACAGGTCCAGCACATTCGTTTTGGATTCATTTTAACAAATAACGGTGTGCTCTACCAGCTTCTTTCTTAATGTTAAGTTGGCATGATATGTCCAGGTGTGGGTCCCTTGCTCACTTTGCTACTGGATTCAAGCTAGCCTAGCTGATAAGGAGTGTTACACCGAACCCGGTCCTATGATGCTTATTTCCGGTCCAGGGAAGAGCTGGCTTGACAGTTCAGGCTGGACTGTTCCCATAAGGAGCAGAGACAAGATTGATTTGCATATGGCTGGGTCTCACCTGGAGAGGAGAAGGGGGCAAAAGAACAAAGATGGATTCAACCCAGATCTGTGACTGGGGGTGAGTGTCTGAAAAGTTTCAGCGCTCCATTAATCGTCTCTTTGTATTTGCTTTGCTCACCCCAAGCTAGGTTTAGTTTTTATCTTGTTGCATTATCTAGAGGCTCAAATATAGAGGCAAAGGGTTGCGAAATGTCTTTAGACAAACTGCCTCTTATTTAAAATGAAGATTGGTGTTTACTTGTCCTGTCCTCGACTGAAAAGTGGGGGGATTTTATAATGAGATCCAAGTAGCAATCTTGATGTGGTATAAGACACATGAAAGGAAAGGCTGCAGGGTGTCAAACGGTTTCCAACACAAAAAAATTTAAATATGTGTACAAATATTTTAAAATATATCAAAAGTAAAAACCTTCAAATGAGACAGATATATATTTTTCAATTCTAAGGTGTGATGGAAGCAATGATCTGAAAAAGAACAAAACAAATTAAGACCTTTACTTGTGTAATGCACAAATGATAAAATATGCACTGCCATCCAATTTTCTGCATAGGTTCAGCAGTAAAGCAATGAGATGTTTGTAACCATATCAAGAGGCCATTCCAGTAGAAAATATATTTTAAAGGCAGTATTTTAGCACAATATGCTTGATTAATTTATTTAGAGCAATGTGCTCCAAAATGCATCACTGGGCACACCAAATTTGTCCAAAATGCTTCAAAGAAATTGGCATGCCTAATTTGCTATACTTTGTGCAACACTTGGACTTTTTCCCAACCCCTATGGCTTCACTGACATAATACTGTCAAGAGTACCCACACTCTGAAATGTGTTCCAGTGTCACTGCCTAATTCATCTCTCTGACCTCCCATCTCTCACTGATAACAGCTGCGCTGAACATTTGAAACATGTCAGACACTAGTCTATGGGCAGGAATTGGGTATTACAGTCCAAAAACACACACTCACGTGAAAAAACAGGCCTTAAGTTATTTGCAGCTCCTAATTAACAATAAAAAACTGCCTCCAAAGCAATTCGAGGTAATGCACTTAAGAAGACCTGTGGATTTGCTTCAACATTTATGAAACTGCTCCAATGCACAAACACCTATTTGCAAATATTCAAATGAGAAATATTCAATCATATATAATAAATACTAAGACGTATCTTTTTTGGAGGATTTGAATTGGAATACATTAATGTTTTGCTTTGGGGGTCCATACGCCTTACACCATGTACATTTTAAGTGGCATATTTTATTTTTTGCCTCTGCCAGTTCCATCCAGCTTCATTTGTTTGCCATTTCCCTATCTTTTGAACAGAAAGAACGAATTTGAGCAACAAGATCCTTAGAAGGTTAGATATTCCTCATGGCATTACGGTATGTTTTAGTACTGAATGAAAACAAATGAACTATGTGTGCTAATTTTTGTTTGGACAATATATTAGGATAGTAACTCGACCCAGCCCTCTGATTGTTATTCAAAAAGTCTGGAATGGACAGTTTGCAGTTCAAAGGGATCGCAGAAAAAGTTCGTACACGATAATCTTTCTGGGCAGCTCACCAGGATCACATCATCATTAGAACAGGCACTGGAAAAGAGAATAGATCTGACTTTATGTTAGGGGAGGTGTTTGGTAATAAATAGGCTCCATTGTGGTTGTTTCCACAATTGTCTTCGATAGAAAAGCCTATAATGAAGCAACAACTTGGGCTCCAACAGTATGGAAGCTTGAAGTAAAAGATGCATTTGTGTTGTAAGTGGTCAACATAAGATGCAGGCACAACAAAATATTGCACAGTGTACATCTTTGACAAAGGACCAGTATATTGGTGGCATCTTCAAGAAAGTCCATGTGCACACTTCTTTACACTGTGAACTAAAAAGCTGTAGATCCAACAACATATTATCACTGTTAGCAGAGTAAGGCAAACTAACATGTAAGGTTGATTAGTAAACATCACTCTGTCTTTATGACAGGCTATAACACCTAATTTCAATACTGACTAAACAAAAGCCATAAATCAGCACTTGAAATGCCATTGTTTAAGCAAAGTAAATATATCAAAGACTACATACTAGCTCCTAATTAAATCTGCATTTCATGATTTATCTGCAGTATAACAAAATGGCTATTTGATGCCTCATCCCCAAAATCAAATGGGAACATAAATGAGACAATGAAACAGTCGGCAAAATGGCATGATTTCAATGGGCAGCGGTAGACTATTAAATTAATGGCAAGCTGAGAAACAAATACAAAAGGCAATGATTGAAAGGGGCACACCCAAAGTCCACTTTCTTTCTGTATTTCTTCTTATATTACTTTTTAGAAGAATTGATGATGTGAAGTATTACAGGCCGCTAAATCTGTCTGTAGCCAGACCTACAAATTAGCATCTGTGCCTGCCACTCGCAGGAACAGGCCGATTCCTGTCAGGGGATTGTTTGTATCCTTCACTGTCGTCTGCGTTGGATCATCAAAACAAATGTTTAGACCCGACATCAATATGAAGTTTTCAATATTGTCTAGATAAAAGAAAGCAATCTTGGTCAAGACAAATACTTTAGTGAGGCTGTTTGTTAGTATCGCGCTGCAAGATGAACAGAGTGATTCATTTGTACGAGTTCCCAGGGTGGGAAAGAAGGTTTCGCTGATAAAGGCTTTCAATTTAAACTGTAATTAAATGCTTGGGCTGATTAGCTGTAAAACATGGCAATAAATGTGAATGGCACAAAGCGAATTGCAGTTTCTAGATTTTGTTTTTAAGTGTTTTGCTGCACCATAAAGAAAGGCAAAGATAACTAATAAAGCCTCCTCCAGACCCAGGAGGATAACAGTGTTTTCACACAGACTTACCGCAGTACAGAAATAGCTCTTCAGAGCACTGCTATTTCTATCCAGATGACATAAAAGGTACTTGAAGGAGGACTGAGATAGGTCAGCATAACAGATACACTGAATTCATTTTGTTCCTGGAATATGATGTTCAGCCGAAGAAATGTGAATACCCTTTATTGTTAGGGGGGCCATTTGCAGCGCTGCCCACATTCCAGTCAGATGGCACCAGCGGGGCAAGGGGGGAGCAACGACAAGAGAATTAATTCAATTTGAAAGAAGGGCAATTGTCTCCGAAAGTGCAGCAGGCTGCTGCTTTGAAACATTCACTGCAGAGTGTATTAGGAGTCTGGCTGAATGACAAGGAGTGTGAGGCTGCAGGAAAATGCAGGCGCACAAAGGGGAAAGAAAGCACGAGGCAAGCCGGCTCTGCCGGGAACAGAAGCCTTTTCACAGCTGCAGGGCCCCTTTTACTACATTATTGTTATCACTTGGGTCATTTAGCCTGAGTGTGCTCGATTTTCCGCACTCTGGATTTTAGTTGTGCTCTGTATAAATAACTCTCGTAATGACAGGCCGTAGTTATTGTACAAAGTGCTCATACATAATAGTTTAGAGGCATGGCCGAGAATGGGTATTCACCATATCTGGCTATGTCTGGTGCGCACATTAATAGCAACGCACGCAAAACGCCATGTCGGCCAACAAAAGTCCAAAGATTATAACCAAGGGGTGATTGTATTATTGCTGCGTGGCTAATGTTAGCAGTGCTCGCCCCTCCTGGAGTGAAGAGCATAGAAACATTTTAATTAGTATGCATAGCTTGAAAGCGCTGGCTAGGCATGTACTGACATGTTGTCATGCGACAAGCGTTTCGTAAAAAAATTCCCCTGCTAAAAGGAAGTTGGGAAAATACAAGAATATTCACAAACGCTGCATGAAACAAGGGCAACAGCCACAAATACGTGGTAAATACTGGCATAGTAATCGGAGACGTTTGCAAGGTTAAGACAGAGTGTAATGATCACGTTTCGCGTGCCCGGAGGCGTGCTGGATATTGCCGTTCAACCCAGAAAGATTTTATTGTAGTTTTGTCACAGAATGTTTACAGTAGAGGTATTCGATCTAACAAATTAATGGGGGTGGGGGGGTCCACGGGGCACGCCGAGCAAGAACCAAGTAGGTTTATCGGTCTGATGAACAGAAGCGACAAGAGACGGAATCCTGTCTACTTGGTTACGCTGGTGCCCATGAAGCGAGAGTCTCGCTTTTAAGCGTTTTTTCAAAAAATTGAACAAACGCACTTTTTTTCACGAGATCCCTATTTAAGATCTCTTAATTCAACTAGGGCAGGACGCTCCTTAGCGCGGGCGGACCACCCAGTTCAAATCACCTACGGTCCTGACGAAAACCCTTGAAATCCATGTTTGGGTTGAAACATGTAGACCTTTTTAAACATTTATTTTGTATATTCACATTCACATAGCACACTTTTGCTATTTTTATATATTTTAACACGACTTCTGACACCGAAGCCTTCCTAATTAGGCAAAGGTGCCACACTTTAGTTTTAATAAGGGTTCAAGCGCTCAAGAATAAATCTTGAAGTGAGTAGTGTTGGCCCTTTTTAATACACAACTTTGATAGTCTTGTACACATAAAAACGAAACCAGCTCCACTGTAATCAGGTGTCGCAGCACACCCTGTAGGCACTCGGCCTATGGGGTGGGACCCCGATGATGAAGCATGTCACCAACCAGGTTGGTGAGTGAGGGGTCTTCTATAAGGATATGCTTTATCCAGTAACAGGTTGGGGCAAAACGTGCTAGCCAGAGCACTATTGCTCATGATTAGAGAGGTATCTCTCTCTCTACCCACGAGGGGTTACTCCTCTATTGTTTTTTCAAAATACAAGAATATTCACAAACGCTGCATGAAACAAGGGCAACAGCCACAAATGCGTGGTAAATACTGGCATAGTAATCGGAGACGTTTGCAAGGTTAAGACAGAGTGTAATGATCACGTTTCGCGTGCCCGGAGGCGTGCTGGATATTGCCGTTCAACCCAGAAAGATTTTATTGTAGTTTTGTCACAGAATGTTTACAGTAGAGGTATTCGATCTAACAAATTAATGGGGGTGGGGGGGTTAGGGGGAGCAGCTGAGCAATTATCAGGTAAACTGATTTGCAGTAGATCAGTGGGTCAGACTGAGCGAAGGCGCAGTCTCGAAAATTCTGATCATCAAATCACCCGACCGGAAAAGCTTTACTGTAGATGCAGGGAGAAAAGAAACGCAACAGCCACGTCAGATGTTGTCAAGGGTACAGTCTTGGTCAACCCAAAATGGAACCTGCGTCCGGCAACGTTATTTACATTTGCTCTACATGTACTCCATTGAATTGACCCGGACATTAACATTTTGGTGCTTTAAACATCCAAATCGTCATGTTTCGCTCTATTTCCATAGGGTATAGTATTTTAGCAGGTGCTATACATTCTGTATACCCCGCCCGGATACTTGTTATGAGGCCCATATAACGTAGTCAGCAGCATCTCATGCTGAATATTTTACCCTCTGATGAGTGAAACTAATCCCTGTACATTGGCACAGACGACTAACTAACCAATAACCTACATTATGTGCCTAGTCGTCGCATTGAAGAAGGTTCTCTCAGATTAAAAACGGTCACATTGTTTCACCAATTGCATAAACATTTGCAAGCTTACTTGTGGTCCAATAATTCGAACATTGCGTGTTTTATGCAGCATTTGCATCTACAGTTAGCAGTTTCTATGTGTTTTGTTTCATTCTTATGTGATTACTCATAGACACAATACACTTTGGTTTAGTACACTTCTTGTCTATGGTTTATAAATAAGATCAAATTTCTTCCTTCACCTTCCACATCAAAGTTGTGTATAGATTACCTGTTGAATTATTGCCTGTTTTCCTGAGCGATTTTAACTTTTTTGTTGCATAAACAATGAATGTCTTTATGGATTGAGTTATTCATCATTTATCACTGTGCTAGCCAATATATGATTGATGTCTTACTCTATTGTGAATTTATTCAGTTTCTTAAACTGTATGACAGATGTGGCATTTCATCCTAAAAATATAAAAACATTAAAACTGTTTATTAATTAAAGAGGATATCTCCTTGGATGGCAGACCTCATAAAAGCGTAGACACGAGTACCATCAACCTCTGCCAGAAACGTTTACAAATCGAAGAGGTAAAGAGCGTGCGAATGGTGACAACCTGCAAGAAAAATGTCTCACCTTCACAAGCAAAGAAAACCTGGTGTGTATACTCATTTGAGACATCAGGACAAGGAGAAAAGTATACACTGAAATTGTTTTTAATGCATTTGGCAAACTTCTCTGAGATCAGTTGCTATGTGAAATGCAGTACTGTGCACTTAGTGCCTCCAGAGAGTCAATGAATATAGAAATAGTGTATCAGATCCACCGAAATAGTGTATCACAGCCATTCAAATATAGCCGACAATGGTCATTGATTCACTCAAACCCCATGAGGCACGTCATGTCACCATTCCTTGGACACTATGTCAGTACCTTTTGAGATATGAGCATCTTGTTCAGGTGTCTTTAGTTGCACACGTCTTATCATCACAAAGCTGTAAGGGGACCCCTTTGTGTACTACAGTCACAGATTATACATCAGTCTCAGCATGCATTAGGGATGTGATACATAGATGTCCCCGTGCCAAGGAAACAAATGTCTATAAACTCGGGTAGTTCTGTACCTAGTGACATGAGACTTAATGAAAGTTTGACCGTGATTGTGCAGCTCATGGTGTTGTCAAATTCACATACTTAAAAAAAATCTTTTGGCTAGGGGAGACCAATGTAAATCGAACTCACGAGAGAAAATATTTTTGTAGGTAGAGTGCAAGATGGGCAAAATCGGCCACAGGGTTCCAGAGATAGGATTTTTTAAAGACTTTATCACATTTAATTCCAACCGCAAACAAGTATTGGGCAACAAAAAGTTTGTAACTTTTCAAAAGTTTTTGTAAATTAGTATGACTACTCCGGCCTGTCTTGCAAGACCAAATCTGACTGTATGGAAGTCTAGGGCAGTGCTTAGTTTGTAAAGTATTTAGTGCCAGGGCTCTGACCGGGAGGCAACTGCAGCTTGCACCACCCATCGCCTTTGTCATTGCTGACAAAACAACTAACTATCTCTCTTGTATGTAAATGCGACAATTCAGATTATAATATCAATGGTGCTCCATGCACACTTTCAAAATTCCACGGCTTAAAGCTTTTAGTGATGCACTATCCGTTGCACTGAGTCACAGTGCCTAATTATATACATCACCACTGATCACCACTGATCTGGTTAGGAAAATACCCAACTCGTTGGATGTGCACACTCTTTATAAAGGAACGTAACCTGTTCCTCAACACTGGTTCAAAATAAATTTCTAGATAGTCGTTTGAAAATCACGAGCGGGATAGTGTGAACACAGCCAGAAGAATCGGAGCTATCCCGCTCGTGATTTTCAAACCCCTGAAGAAGGGTCCTCAGTAAGACCCGAAATGCATTGGGTGATGATTCACGTATAATCATGAGTTGATCATTGGATGAATGAAACTATGACTTTTGAAGAAGAATAAATATAATTTTGAATCATTTCATCAAAAGACTATCTAGAAATTTATTTTGAACCAGTGTTGAGGAACAGGTTACATTCCTTAATAAAGAGTGCGCACATCCAACGGGTTGGGTATTTTCCTAACCAGATCAGTGGTGACAGTTCAGATTATCCCAGGTCCCCAAAGCTAAAGGAATGGCTAGGGAGGCAGGTATTAGCAATTTTTTTTAATGTATATTGTTTTCCTAACTAACTGTTATACTGCTCCTCTCTAAATTACATGAGCAGCGCCACCATGTGGCAGACTGCCCTAAGCGTGGTCTTGACAATCAGGTGCTGGTGCCGAGCACCCAAACCAATCAAGTGCCGTTGCTCAGCACTGGAATGCCCCGTCTCAAATTAAGCACTGCTAGGGGGCCAGTAGTGTTTATTTGGACAGTTACCTGGCCACTAGAGCGTTTTTCACTCCTATTCCAAACTTTACAGAACAATCGCCATTGACTGTAATGGAACTATCCTGATGCTGGGGATGAGGATGAAAATATGCTTAAGGATACTCTCGTTGTGATGCAGTTGATGGGGGTGCCTTTGTGATGGTTCCTTGGTCCACGGGTGATGTGGCCCAGCTTTGCCACAGAGGTCGGGGTCCTTTGAAATCCTCATTCTAGGGGTCGAAGGTCAACAGCAGCTGGGTTACCATGGTTGAAGCATAATTCTTCAGTGGGGTCTAGTGCCCCCCCTGAGTGACCAATCCAGACTTTGATGACATTCCTTGGTCCAACGGACTCGGATGCATCTTTTTTCCTTCGAAGATCGGTCCCTCGAGATTTCCAGCGGCAGCTACAGTGATTCTCTTCCGGTGTCTAGGAACTTGCCTGTCTGGGCTATTTCATCTCTTTTACCCCTGGAGCTCGTTCCAGGAGATCATCAGACATATCCTTTGAGTCACTGCATTGATATGGAGATCAACCTTTCCCCAAGCTAGGAGCCACAGACACAGTCTAAAGTTTGCTAGACCAAAGCACAGCAGGTGCAGTCTAGCTGATGGTGAGATTCCAAGGGCCGCAGGGCAGTTTTTTTTGGTCCTCATTCAAAATTCAGTATGATCTAGCTATCCAGGGTGCCAAGAGTGCCGGCTTTATCCCACAAAAGTGTCCTGTGGACACCACGTGGTCACTAGCCAATGGGCAACCAGGCCCCTCCCTTTGGATGATCATTTCTGGCGATGTGTGGCATCTGATAACACCAGAATGCACTATTTTGGTCATTTTAAAATGTTGAGACCCTTCCTTGGATGCAAGGAGCTCAGTTGCCCACACCAGAGGTGTGGCTGCTGGGGCTTCACGCCCACCGGAAAAAACAGTATGGGCCCTGGTCTTCCCTCTCTGTGTGACATGGGCACGAGTTTTGTTGGTGCCAGTGTAACAGACGGGCACCTTATTGATTATATTATGAATGATGTGTGTGTGTGTGTGTGAACATGTGTGCGCCTCTGCACATGTGAATGCCTGTGTGTGCATGCATGTGTGTGTGCATGCCTATACATGGTATGTTTTCCTGTACTGTTTGTTAAACTTTCTGTACTATAGACCAAGGCTTAGAGTGTTTTAGTTTATTGTGGCTGTTAACCTATTGCTCAGCTGTCCCTTTATGTTGCACACCTCATTACGTATGCAAATATTTGCCAGGGTTGCAAAGAACCACAATGCATGCAATGATATTTAAAGAGAAAAGGAAGATTTCAGATAAAAAAAATATCCTTTTCTGTTCAAAGTGGTCTTCTGGTCAGTGGTGGAAGTGCATTTAGAAAGTATGGGAACTGAGATGTTACATGCAATGGGAGCGGGGTCAGTGAACATGGGAGTGGGGTCAAAAGTGTGGCTAAAAAAAAAAATATTCAGAATTTTTTTGGTCTATCACCTAAAGGTAAATACATATAAAATAATGCGTAGCTTAAATGAAAAATAAATAATAAAAAGTTAAGTTAATTAGTGGGAAATGCACCATAGTATATTATGAAATCTCTGTTAGCTAATGCACTGCAGAGGTCTGTGTGCAACCAGAGAACCACAGAATTAAATTTTGATTGCTACAGGAGAGAATAGTGACTTGTGTTTTTTTTAGTGCTAAGAGGTCTCAGCCTGTGATAGAAAGTACAGTGAATATGTAAGTCTGTTGCAAGGATCCTGCTCATACACAAAACTGTGCACAGAGACCCAGGAAATCCGTGAATTGTGGTGTACCAGAAACTCACCTCAGAACCTACAAAAACCCCAACCAGCTAGCATCAGTGTCACAATAGCTCTTCGTCCTATAGCAAAGTAACCAATGATTAGACAACCTAGAACATGCGACTTAGTACAAACTCAGGAATGGTGAGAAGTGAGAACACTCTTTCGTTATACTCCCATACAGTCCATAACAGGAGTAAAAAAGAGACATGTGTAAGGTTAAAAAAATATTTATTTTAACAACGTGATCTCAGGTGCAGTATCTTAGCCAACATAAGCAGACATATGATTAGAAATAATATGGTCAGCATTGTTACAAAACCATAAAATACAAAAGGAGAAATCATATTAAAATGATGGTGAAAAACAGGTCTTATAGCGCCTAGTTTTAACACCCTCCCTATATAGGAACTTTGTTTATAAACTAAAGAAGGTCTCTTAGGCTTGTTTGGGGAACCCCATTACCTTTCCGCTCAGTATGAGTAAATCACATCAGGATCAGCAAAAGCTCTCTGCATCCCTGGAAACTGAAAATCTTCCAAGTGTGTGAAATCATGGCAACTGTGCAATAACAAGGGCCCCAGAATCTCAGTTGGCTCACAGCTGCCAAATTGTTGTGTCTAAAAAGCATTACTCGATCATGTCGAACAACAGCTAAATTTTTTATGATAACCTTGACGGCTTCAGCACTCACTGTGCAGACTAGGGGCAAGATGTAATTCCATAGATGTTGAAAACAAACCTTTTCCCATGTGTAGACCTTCACGAAGCCTAACTTACAAAAACAGCTATATGCAGTGTCGTGTGCAAAAGAGGCAAAAGATAAAATGGTGTTTAAACTTCTAACAAGCCATGCTAACATAACATGCGTGCAAAGCAGGCCTTAGGCCACACTACACCCTCCCTTGATCAAAGAATGCACAATAAAGGGGGCAAGATTCATAGAATGCAGAGTACAAGTTCGAATGAGACAGAACAAAGTTCAGAAATGTTGCCAAACTTGATAATTGGGAGTAAAAATCAGAATGAAAAAGTAACTAATTCAGTAAAAAACATTCACGGGTGGCCATGGTGTGAACAAGACGTCAAAAAATAAATATCGAAAAAAATTAACACATCATTGAAAAAAAATCACGTGTCCAGTAGGTGTCTATGATGCAAAAAGTCTGACTTCAATCCAACAGCGTATAGGCACAATATGTTGCAACCGCCTCCAACAGGAAGTCGTTGTTATCATCCGTGAACATTTCAGCGAGTAATGGAAAGGAACATACATGTTCTTCAATAGCCAGAGCCTCTAGCACCATCAGAGGACAACTCGGGCTTTCTTCGAGATAACTGCGTGCCAGAAAGTCATGGGCAGCAGTCCATATGTTCCAATTGCCCAGGACCTCATGAGCCGATGCGCAGGCCGAAACCAGGACAATCTATTTCACGAGCAACTAAGGGACTCATTAGTAGATTAAAATCCGGGTCAGGAGACACTGTGTTGCAGAGACAAAAATCCAGGGCCCATTCAAATCCACAATCCAGACAATGGAAAATAGGCTGCACGCAAGTAAAGTAATGAAACCATACGCCACACTCAGAGTCGCCAGAGGTAGCGATCCATAGTATTCAAGCATCCGGTTACGAAGCTGGAGCAGCTGGGGCAGATCGTCGTCAGGCACAGAATATGTTTCCATTTTGGAGTAAGCACATCAACAGCAGTATGCCCGCTTCCAAAGTGAGAATTAATGGGAAACCGCCAAAGACACTCGAAAAAATCGAATGAAAAAATGCCGGTATCACACCACATATAGCTTGATACGAGGTCACAAGGCCAGAACTTACTACTTTAAAAAAGTGTGCCAGGCCTTTGGTCGACGAGGCATTAAAGATTGTGTGAATCAAAGCCCCGAAATGCAGGGGCAGGTCTGTATTTAATAAGGCCTGCACCCCAGTATGAGTGTTTGCAACTTGAAGGACGAATGTTTCACGTGCAGATGTAAGGGCGACTTCCTTCTGGGACAAAAGAGCTCTTATTCGACTCATCTTGTTGAACTCTGCTTTCAAGGTCAGGATAGAAGGCCAGATGGAAACATCGAGCCTCCCATGTGGAGGAGGAAACAGGACATTCTTACAGCAAACTACTCGTTGGGAAACAGTAACGATATACGGAATACCAGCAAGCATACCACAGCAATCTTCATTATTTAATAACAAATAACTACCGTTTGCTAACAACGTGAAAGTTGGTGTAATAGACGTTGGGGGTACCTTTCAAAACACACAAAAGATTTGGAGCCATAACATTACAAGAATCGTGCAATTGCAACTTTCTACAGACTAAAGAATGATCTAGTGTGGATGTGCAGTCTTCACCTTTTAAATAAATCTCTTTTCCTTCCCTCAAGCACCTATATGTAAACGGGAGATTCCAGACTTCATGAAGATAAGCACCACCTAAAGGTTCAAATCTGCCTATGGCATTGTGTTTCATGCATGATTCAAATTTGAACAGAGGGAAAGGTGGAGTTATTAACCCATGGATAAGCCAAACTGCTGAATTCGTTTCAGCCACAGAAAATGGTAATGGTTCTAACTTTTCGGTACGCAACAGTGAAAAGGTGGCATCCTTCAGTGACATAAATTGTTGTTTAACAGTCAAATTAAAAGGCAGAAATAACAAAGTCGTGTTCATGTAATCCCAAGGCACCTTTCCAGATTTTAACAACGTTTGAAGAGTCAATGCAAACTGCATATTAGAATGCAATTGATTTTGTCCATGGTACAGAACTGCAACGTCTTCTTGCACAATATCAACAACAGATGAAACAATATTATCCAATGTGTAAATACAGGAAGAAAGGGTGTTAATGCTATTATCTACAACGGTAAGCACTTTTTCTAAATTGGCCTGATCAATAGCTCTGAGCCTAGAAGCAGCTTCAATCTGGGACAGTTTCCAAACCTCGTTACACGCAGCATATATCCATCTTTTCGATCTGCCAGCACGAAACCATTCAAATCAACGGCGTCAGTTAATTTAGACAAATGCAACCTAACTGACACTAAGGTAGAGTGTTTGAGCCAACTCTGACACAATTTGCCTACAGAATAGATGTTGACTGAATGTTGAGTCTGAACACAGGGATCCACTCTATCCTCTGTGTAGCCAGGGGTCAGACCCAGAAAACGGTGCTGGCAGGATTCTGCACTTTTTTGCCATAGCAACCAGCCTTCCAGATTAATGCTGGAAACATTAAAAGAGGAATTTCTTAACAGGGCCGGTAAATCGCGAATGGAAGCACTGGTGTGATTATTCCAATGGGGATATTTACCCAAATGAGGAAGTGAAGGAGCATTTAATTTTTTAGAAGTAGCCAATCCAAAGCAGGTGGTTTGTGAAATAGAAGCATTCAAAAACAACATATGGTTCGGGATGAGGCATGCTCGATGCAAAGCCTCAGTGCCTTGCACTTGACAACTTTTAGAACCCCAAACAGATTTAAGATCTACAGTATCTTTTCACAGTTCATAGCCCTCAACAGCCAACTGGCCAATAAAGGAAGTCGAATACAGCAATTTTGTGTGGGTAAGTCTAACCTTGGAAGAGGACTTCTCAGTCATCCTAAAATAAAATGCATCATTGTTTGATTGATCAAAATCAGTAAACTAAGAAAACTTTTTAAAAGAGTGTTTGAGCTGCCTTCAATAGGTGCAGGACAATGCTCCCACTGTGTGTAGTTAACAACATTTCTCAATGCATTTGTCTTATGCAGAAAGTGATTGCCAAAATGCTGGTAACAGAATAAATCACCATAGTTTGCAGACTCTAGGTATAAATCCTCAGCATCAAAATCAGCATAGTATTTCAACTCAGAAAATAAAGCCTCTACGGCCTGGACGCCCCAATCATCAGAGTGAATATTTTGTTTAACCACATTCCCCATAGAAACACGGAGTACATTGGGAACATTAATAACCTCTGGGGGCCCATGAATCTGGAACTTTACAGCATCCCAAACAATCCCATCTAAAACGGCCAAGCAGTTATATTCACAAATGTCTGGTCCCTCGTCATGATGTGCGAAGAGGAGTGGAGGGCCAAAGTGCCATCAATTAGTCTAATTGAACTTCGTTCTTGAACGTAGTGTCCATTTACAAAATGAAAAAAATACACCACAAATCTAATGGACGTGAATTAAAAATTGAAAAACGCACCAGCCAAATGTAAGTCCATGGGGGAATCAAAAAATGTTTTTTAAACCAGGTAGAAAAAATCAAAACTTTTGTAGGGGACTTTACAGGGGTAGAGCCAGTGTCAAATGAAAAATGCGATTGATTAGCCACACAAGTCTCCAAATCAGGCATAGACAAGTCAGTGGGGTAAGTATATTCAGTATCATTAGGAGGATCACCAGCAGTTGGGTTCAATAAAGGATTTGCAACTGTATTCATCTATATAGATACATCAGGCTAAATGGCAGGATCCGGGACCAAAACAGAGTGTCGCACCATTGCTGGACACAAGACTGCGGTGTCATACTAAGTAGAATCGGCCACCCTGTGTAATTTGACATTGTCAATGGAGATGTACCTGTTCCCCTTTTGCCCAGGAAGAGGAGGTAAAATGATGGTTCTTGTACTCTGCACACCAAGACTGTCTCTGGTCTTTAGTAGGTTCTGTAAAACATTAGAATGTTCATCTACATCAAAGGATGCGGCAGCCGCTGCCATGTTAGACCCTCAAGGTCCGGAACAAACATTTTGATGCCAAAGAGCATTTTGTATGGGGTCCGCCCACCCGGAGACCTTCTAGGGAGATTATTTGGTGCACGCTGAACGCTATTGAGGTGGGTTAGCCAGTCTCGGCCAGTACCTAATACCTTAGCTTTCAAGGATTGCATTAAGTCACGGTTCATTCGTTACACAATACTATTACCCTCAGGCCGGTATGGAGACGTACATTTTGACCTGGACACCCCAAAGAACTCATGGCATCCTTGTATGCCTTAGAGGCATATGCTGGACCCTGGTCCGAATGGAAGGTACCACAGGCAAAAATTCCCACAAAGACACGCAAATCCCTTACGACAGTTCTGGAATCAGCACTGCGTTGCAGCCACATCCACACAAAGTGTGTGTACGAATCAACTGCAACTAAGATGTTCTTATACGCAGTATCAGAGGAGAAAGGACCACAGTGATCCAAATAAACACACACAAGCAGTTTATTAGATATGTACAACTGAGTTTGGGGCAGGCGTGCAGCAGTAGAAGGTTTAATTTGCTGGCAAATGTCACATTGAAGGACAAAATCAAGCGTCTGTTTGCACAAACCCCGCCACCAATATCGTTGCTTTAGAAGAGATACAGTAGCTGACATGCCGGAAGGCAATGAGTGTAAAAAGCAGCAGTGCCTCCCAAGACTTTCGATGTCGCTTGGTGCAAACCACCTCTAATTTACCTTAATATTAGTTATAAAAATAACGAGGCAGGTGCTGGTAAGCGGAAAATGAAGAACAGGTTTATTACTCCAGGAGGAGAACACATCGCTCCTGACACCGGGGCTATCATCAGTAGGTGCTCTAACAATTTCTATGCTGCTCTCCTTTTTATACAAGTTACAGCGACTTTATTGGTGGCCAAGCATCCTAGGAATTCCTGACTCCAGCCGGTTCCCACACAGGCCCACCAGTTGTCGTTCCCCTCCCAAATCTAACAGATGATTCCCATCTTGCAGCTGGACATTCCAACAGGACATAAACGTGTGTGGGATCGGTCAGATCTAAAGGTATGCAAGTGATAAGATCAAGCATTTCTGTTCGTGCAACAAGTCTTGCTGTGTGGGGGCAATAAAGTACGTCCACAAGGCTTGGTTTACAGCCTGGGACCGGATCAAGTGGCCAGGTGCAGTTGGGGGTTATCAGAAGTCCTTGCTCATGTGCAGGGGATGAAAGGACAAATGTGTTTTAGGGTGGGAAGTCGCTCCGGGGTTTTGTCAAGCTGACAAGGTTTTATGACCTTAGTGCATTTGGTCATGCTGAATCAGGGCACCGGGGATGGTTGTGAGGTAAGGGTGAATCATAGGTGACTCGCAAAGCGCAAGATGGCGGCGGCACCTAAAGTGAATGCCGTTTACGTGCGGACAGTGGCTCTTGTTAGGCAAGATGGTGCCGGTGATGTTCATGATTGTCGATTATGTTTTAACAGTCGCCCCTTTGAACATTCCCAAGACATCTTGCTAGTCTACAGTCTTAGGGCACAAAGGGTTCAGACATAGGGAACACAAGGGCGGTGTGCAATTGGGCTATTGCATTCTTTGGTGGCCTATTTGTATTACGGGCAGATGAAAACAATCCCGCTACCAATGCAGATAGTATCGACAATAACCTTATGCAGTCAATATGACAGGCGAGGAGGCAGTGCATACAAAATGACATTTGTCGTATCATACGTTTAGACCCGGAGATGGGCATAATTCTTAGATGTTGCAGTAAGTTCATTCAAATACAAACATGTTATCATACAAATTGTTCTGGTAGGATAAGGACCACTTAAGTGCATTATTTAAGGTCCAGACTCAATGGGGATCCAAACTAGAAAGCATATGCATGCGGACAACTGGTGTTCTACAATTATACTTATTCATATACAGTAAAAACGACCAATGTAAGGTTTCAAAGGAAAATATTTTTCTTGTCCAATTGGGGCATAATCAATAAGAAGTGATTGGTAGAGAAATTCAACTTAATACAAGTGATGGTCAGGGAGTGATAATGTTCAAAAGGCTCTTCTTTCCAGTGTCTATTTACAGCGAGCCATCACTGGTAGGCTCTCATTGTTCTTCTTCTTTCGTTGGCGCTGTTGAGCATCGGCGGTGGAGCTATGCGTTCAGCTCTGAATTAGAATCCACGTTGCAGGGCGTGGCCATTCTTTGCTCTCGGACCACAGTCCTTTTTGCCCTGTTCCCTAACTAATCTATCATAGGTACCTTAGACAGGGTACCCGCACCCTATTCTTGATCCGTGAAGTCCATCCCTACTATCCCTATTCTATCTGTGCGCTGTGTTTCTTCATTGAGTCAATTTCAAAAACTCTATATGAACAATCGGGTGTGCTTTGGAAGGTCGAGGGAACTGAGGGCGGAGAGAGGTGAGATCTGAAATAGACCAAGGGGGGCAGAAATTTCATGCAAGTGGGCCCATCAATTAGGCTCAATGGGCTGGGACTTTCGGCACAGGCGGATCAACAAGTTGGGAGCTTCTGGACAGCCCTTCTTTCTTTCATTTTCCACGTTGGGAATGGTGCCTCGTCCAGCATCTCTTTGCTCTGCGGCTCCACCTTGGTCGTGGTCATAGGTGTTCCATGATCTGCAGCCAGGAGGTGCGTCATGTCCGGCCCCTCTCCTCCTCCGACTGCATGATATCTTTAAATAAGTACAAAACAATTTTTAAAGAACTGGCAGGGGAAGACGTTTACACAATTCAATTTATCTCCCAACCCCATGCAGCTGGGGAAACATTTATCGGTTACTCAAAAATGACGATAGCGTGAATGTTCTTTAATCCTTACATCGGTGCATATTATTAACTCATAAACCATTACTGTGGTGCAGGTCTGCAAGCATTTTTATGAATTTTCCACCATAATTTGTATCTTTGGAGTCCATTCCTTTTACATTCGTGATTGTGGCAAGAAATCTAATATCTATCAATTACATGGTCTGTCAGATTCAAATCGGCTCCTCCGGCAGAGACTTGTCGTTATAAACTAAATCCTGTTGAGCCATATTTTTCTTCAAGGTCTGCTAACTATGAAAAGTGTGATGTGCTATTATCAGGGGCATATAGGTACCCTACCTAGCTATTGTTTACCATAAAGTACACAGGCTAAGCATTGTTCCATCCTGTCAATGTTCCTTACTTTTAGCTAAACATTGTAGTTTGGTTTGCCCTGTCCCATCATGCACTGGGACAGGAACAGACTAATTTGCATACAGCCAGGTTCTGAAACTGGGATGGTGCAATGAGCTAAAAAACGGTGTTGGATCTAGCCCTGATCTCTTGACTGGGTGAGAGTATTCTGCTTAATTCAGAGACTCTGTCCCTCACCACCCCTTGTTGTTAATAATTTTGTCCACCCTAAGCGTGGAAGGGTATACTCAGACATGAGTCCCTTGCTCATTGCACCATCAGGATTCAAGCAAGCCGGGCCGAAGACGGCTGTAATGCCAGAAACCGGTCCCCGGAAGCTTGTTTCCTTCCCAGTGTAAGAATTGGCTTTTGTAGTTTGGTTTGCCCTGTCCCATCATGCACTGGGACAGGAACAGACTAATTTGCATACAGCCAGGTTCTGGAACTGGTATGGTGCAATGAGCTAAAAAACGGTGTTGGATCTAGCCCTGATCTCTTGACTGGGTGAGAGTATTCTGCTTAATTCAGAGACTCTGTCCCTCACCACCCCTTGTTGTAAATAATTTTGTCCACCCTAAGCGTGGAAGGGTATACTCAGACATGAGTCCCTTGCTCATTGCACCATCAGGATTCAAGCAAGCCGGGCCGAAGACGGCCGTAATGCCAGAAACCGGTCCCCGGAAGCTTGTTTCCTTCCCAGTGTAAGAATTGGCTTTTGTAGTTTGGTTTGCCCTGTCCCATCATGCACTGGGACAGGAACAGACTAATTTGCATACAGCCAGGTTCTGAAACTGGGATGGTGCAATGAGCTAAAAAACGGTGTTGGATCTAGCCCTGATCTCTTGACTGGGTGAGAGTATTCTGCTTAATTCAGAGACTCTGTCCCTCACCACCCCTTGTTGTAAATAATTTTGTCCACCCTAAGCGTGGAAGGGTATACTCAGACATGAGTCCCTTGCTCATTGCACCATCAGGATTCAAGCAAGCCGGGCCGAAGACGGCTGTAATGCCAGAAACCGGTCCCCGGAAGCTTGTTTCCTTCCCAGTGTAAGAATTGGCTTTTGTAGTTTGGTTTGCCCTGTCCCATCATGCACTGGGACAGGAACAGACTAATTTGCATACAGCCAGGTTCTGAAACTGGGATGGTACAATGAGCTAAAAAACGGTGTTGGATCTAGCCCTGATCTCTTGACTGGGTGAGAGTATTCTGCTTAATTCAGAGACTCTGTCCCTCACCACCCCTTGTTGTAAATAATTTTGTCCACCCTAAGCGTGGAAGGGTATACTCAGACATGAGTCCCTTGCTCATTGCACCATCAGGATTCAAGCAAGCCGGGCCGAAGACGGCTGTAATGCCAGAAACCGGTCCCCGGAAGCTTGTTTCCTTCCCAGTGTAAGAATTGGCTTTTGTAGTTTGGTTTGCCCTGTCCCATCATGCACTGGGACAGGAACAGACTAATTTGCATACAGCCAGGTTCTGAAACTGGGATGGTGCAATGAGCTAAAAAACGGTGTTGGATCTAGCCCTGATCTCTTGACTGGGTGAGAGTATTCTGCTTAATTCAGAGACTCTGTCCCTCACCACCCCTTGTTGTAAATAATTTTGTCCACCCCAAGCGTGGAAGGGTATACTCAGACATGAGTCCCTTGCTCATTGCACCATCAGGATTCAAGCAAGCCGGGCCGAAGACGGCTGTAATGCCAGAAACCGGTCCCCGGAAGCTTGTTTCCTTCCCAGTGTAAGAATTGGCTTTTGTAGTTTGGTTTGCCCTGTCCCATCATGCACTGGGACAGGAACAGACTAATTTGCATACAGCCAGGTTCTGAAACTGGGATGGTGCAATGAGCTAAAAAACGGTGTTGGATCTAGCCCTGATCTCTTGACTGGGTGAGAGTATTCTGCTTAATTCAGAGACTCTGTCCCTCACCACCCCTTGTTGTAAATAATTTTGTCCACCCTAAGCGTGGAAGGGTATACTCAGACATGAGTCCCTTGCTCATTGCACCATCAGGATTCAAGCAAGCCGGGCCGAAGACGGCTGTAATGCCAGAAACCGGTCCCCGGAAGCTTGTTTCCTTCCCAGTGTAAGAATTGGCTTTTGTAGTTTGGTTTGCCCTGTCCCATCATGCACTGGGACAGGAACAGACTAACTTGCATACAGCCAGGTTCTGAAACTGGGATGGTGCAATGAGCTAAAAAACGGTGTTGGATCTAGCCCTGATCTCTTGACTGGGTGAGAGTATTCTGCTTAATTCAGAGACTCTGTCCCTCACCACCCCTTGTTGTAAATAATTTTGTCCACCCTAAGCGTGGAAGGGTATACTCAGACATGAGTCCCTTGCTCATTGCACCATCAGGATTCAAGCAAGCCGGGCCGAAGACGGCTGTAATGCCAGAAACCGGTCCCCGGAAGCTTGTTTCCTTCCCAGTGTAAGAATTGGCTTTTGTAGTTTGGTTTGCCCTGTCCCATCATGCACTGGGACAGGAACAGACTAATTTGCATACAGCCAGGTTCTGAAACTGGGATGGTGCAATGAGCTAAAAAACGGTGTTGGATCTAGCCCTGATCTCTTGACTGGGTGAGAGTATTCTGCTTAATTCAGAGACTCTGTCCCTCACCACCCCTTGTTGTAAATAATTTTGTCCACCCTAAGCGTGGAAGGGTATACTCAGACATGAGTCCCTTGCTCATTGCACCATCAGGATTCAAGCAAGCCGGGCCGAAGACGGCTGTAATGCCAGAAACCGGTCCCCGGAAGCTTGTTTCCTTCCCAGTGTAAGAATTGGCTTTTGTAGTTTGGTTTGCCCTGTCCCATCATGCACTGGGACAGGAACAGACTAATTTGCATACAGCCAGGTTCTGAAACTGGGATGGTGCAATGAGCTAAAAAACGGTGTTGGATCTAGCCCTGATCTCTTGACTGGGTGAGAGTATTCTGCTTAATTCAGAGACTCTATCCCTCACCACCCCTTGTTGTAAATAGTGCTATTATCAGGGGCATATAGGTACCCTACCTAGCTATTGTTTACCATAAAGTACACAGGCTAAGCATTGTTCCATCCTGTCAATGTTCCTTACTTTTAGCTAAACATTATGGTTTCAGAACTCATTCAGCAGGACTTACTACAACATTCCTTTCACTTTGGTTCAAATCATTTTTTTATAAACATTATTCTAATTTCTGCATCATCCTTTACAACCTAGCTACTTCATTAGTTAATGAGGGACTTGCGATGTCCATACAACTTATATCTAGGGTGACCGGAATCTTAAAGTAAAAACAACTAGGGACATTTCACAAAATTGGGAGAAGGACTACGATCTTACTTCAAGCTACGAGTGCGTTCCTTAGTAGAGAGCTACAGAACAGTCAGTAAGAACTTTCATAAATTGCGAACTTTAAACCTGGCAGCTTGCTTGTCAATTAAATCTTTTCTGGAAACAACGGCTAACTTCTACCAGTTTTAGACAGTTTATCTTTAAAAACCGGGACATGGGCTACATTTCTTAAAATTTTCTGGGACAGCTGGTACAAAACTGGGACCATTCTGGCAAAACGGGGACGTTTTGGTCACTCTACTTATGTGCAATGGGCGGGGTAACATGAACGATGAAGGTTGTGTCACTAACAGCCTGATTCATGTAGCTAAAAGCGCTCGCAAAAGGGCCAGATTCTGAGAATCTGGCCCTTTGCGAGTGCGATTTTTGCATTTGGTATTCATCATCCCAAATGCAAAAATCGCTATTTAAGAATTCGCATATTTGCGAGGAATGGCATTTAAGGAATCTCTAATAGAGATTCCTCAAATGCTATTCATGACACAAAAAAAAATTGCGATTTAGCACTTTTGGGCCGCTATTTACCGAGAGGTCAGACCTCTCGGTAAATAGCAAAAACTCAGAAAAATGCTTTTAAAAGCATTTTTCTAAGTTGCATGTTGCACACACACATGTCCTTTGGACATGTGTGTGCGCAACACCTGTTCAATTGTGCATTTTAGGGGTGCTACAGGGTGTCCTTTGGACACCCCTGGCACCCTTAAAATCGCTATCTGATTTGCGAGTAGCAAATTGCTACTCGCAAATGAGGGATACTCCCCATTCATTCCTATGGGCCTTTTGGCCCATAGGAATGAATGGGGAGTTATTCCTTTTTTTGCGAGTAGGAAATTGCTACTCGCAAATAGAGAACATGTAGGAATCGCTATTGATTTAGCAATTCCTACATGAATGCCGTTTTGCGTGTCCTCAATAGCGAGTCGCTATGATTCGCTATTAGGGCCACGCAAAACGGCCCGTACATGAATCAGGCTGATAGGCACTAAAACAAAAGCCACTGACATATAGCTCCCTTTTAAGAGCCAGATTAGGGGACATCAGTCGTCTTACCTGCCCTTTCATTCTCAGCCAATTTAAGCTCCATCATTTTACAGAAAGGAGAGGTAGAAATATGGCAAAATATGATATTTTGTTTCTGTCAATTTGTTCAAACACTGTTGTGTTTAAAGTCAATTAGACGTGTACCGGTGAGGTACAGTGTCGTCATTTATTCAAAAGTGAGCTATCAGAGAGAGAGAGCATTGTCCACAACAATAGGCTATTCAGTACACGTACAACATAGAGAGAGAGAGAGAGAGAGCGTGTACAATAATAGGCTATTCAGTACACATACAACATAGAACAGTACAGGACGGTTTACATATAAACACACAAGCCGAGGGAAAACATAAATGCATAGTTTACGTACACACAAATATCGAATAGGACGCGACAGTACATGCATCAAGTACAAAAACCGAAGACAAAACACAGAGTTATTTTGGACAAAAGGACTTTTTCATGTACGTTGCATATTTTCAGTACTCTACCTATTTTATTCGGGGGTCAGGCTACTTCTTTCCTTCCTTCCTAATAGTCGATAATTTTTGTAGGTGACCTATTTTAAAACTACTTACTCCCTTTAATTGGTCGGACACTAGCCCAGTTGTACTTATACTCACGGTGGGGTCCCCCAACATCTAGCAACGATGGTCAAGGCTGAGGTAAAGGAGGGATGCCAGTCGGACGTGCGATGGTACAATTCTTATCTTTCTATGTGGATGAAAGAAGAAGGGGGTAAATCTAAAACATGACAATATCTCTCACTTCTGGGCGGAGGAGGATTTGGGTGAGCCCCAACCCGGGGTACTCTTCATTTCTCTATTTGGTCAGTACATAAATCAACTCACAGATGTGTATTACTTTGGTTTAAACAGAATAGGATGGATTTCTCGAAAAGGTCCACACTTGGGATATCGGTTGGAGTTGGGCTCGTTGTACTGCAATAATCCTTCAAGCTCCTGATGTAGGCTACCTTCCCATTCACTGGCTTCAGAGAGAGACTAGTTTCTAAGTAAGGTATGTGCTATATTTCTATTCGTCTTTCGCATGTAGGTACCATGTTCAGGCCTATTTTTCTCATCCCATTAACCGTTCGATCAACACCTCAGTCATACACAAAGCATTCTCTTATCGACCCAGGCGTACACGCACAAACGCATTAATACCATACAAATCAGGACACACACACATTTATAACATACAATTTTTCACGCCCCCAGAGATAACCTCTGCATACAACGTACCATCTCACAGTACTAGCCTATTTTTCGCGTGGAATACGGTGCATTTAGGCTTTCTCCATTCTTCAGCTGAAACGCCGATGTAACTTAAAGAAAACGAAAAGAGGGGGAGGGGGCAGTATTCAAAGCACATCAGCGCGCGTGATAACAAAAATATTTTTACTTACCATGTATCTGACTTATCTCTTGGGATGCAGTCCTTGGCATCTCGACATTGAAGCCCAGAGGAACTGTTAGCGCGGCAAAGATAACTAATGGTAGGACGCTCACTACATAGATAATTCGAGTGCGGTATTACGGACCACGTGTAGGAAAGGGTCAGAGGCCAGAGGTACTCAGTATAAGGTGAGGGGGGTGATGGGTCAATATTTTCATTTGAAGAAAAATGATGTACAGTGGCCTGGGGCCGTTCCTATTCGTGGAGCATGGAAACTATAGGCGGTAGCGAGTTTCACTGAGTGCATTCGTGCTTTCAATGGTATGCATCTTTGCTACACGGTAAGACCACTAACAGACTTGTCTAATGTCTGCTTGGAGATCAGTTTTGCGGGCGGGTGGAGGACACAGCGCAGCTCTAGTTCGATCACACGGGAGCACAGTTGTGCCAGAAAATCACAGATTCGTAAGTGCCAAGGCTGGCAGACCTATCCATGGGGTCCATAAAGACGGACTAGGCCATGCCTGGAATGCTTGTGTAAGGCATACCAATCTATAACACACAAAAGAAACTGTGCCTTTCTAAAAACCGGTAATTTGCATTTGTGCCCGACTGCTAAAATACAGTGCCTAGAAATGTTTTTCATACATAATCTAAACAGATGACCGCTGCGCTAGGAGATTACGAGAGGTTAAAACAGAGCAGGGCCTTCCTAAAAGTGTTCATTCTAATCATATAACTTGTGCTAGGACATCAAACGCTAACATTTAAAATGAGCTTTCTTGCGATGTTTTTCGAGCCCTGGCTTTGGCCGTGCAGGCAAATATGTTTAGAGAAGATTTTTCTCTCCTTTTTACTTAATACGTTTATAACTCACTTCTGTCTAATTTTAGACTGGATGGCATTCCCTTGGTGATGCTCAGAAGCATTTGAAAAACTCCTCTGAAACACACAGTGCACGAAAATAAAGATTACGATGTTTTAGGACTCCAAGAACCAGAATGCACTTGGGGTTCATAGCAATCTAATTTCGGGCTGATGTACTTCCTTGGGAACCTTACAACTGTAATATAAACTAAAATTCCTAATGTGAAAAGGGCGCGCTTTTTCTCCTCCGAGCGAGCTGCTAAGTAGAAGAGGTTCGATATGCTGTCCTCTTCATTGATATATCTAAGCCTCAGTATCTTTACCAATTGCTCATGGTGTAAGAGTGCAAAATAAAACTTAACTATTCTTTTGATGTTGTTTCTGCGTACTGTATCTTTTTAACTGTTTAGAATCAAGTTACTTTTTCTACTGGCCATTGAAATTCGAGTTTCTTCTTTGCATATTTGTTTCACAATGAGTCATACATTATGGGACAAATACCATACCTTTTTTTATTTGACAAACGATCCAGGCTTAAACAACCATTTTCCAATAACTTTCAGAAAAGACAGGCATGATGGATATCGGTCAAAACAAAGTTCTAAATTAATCCTAAATTCTGACAAGGAGTCTGCATTACCTGTCCTTTACTATTTGCAAATAGTAACCATTGTTCAAAACTACCAATCAATCAATATTTACGATGCTAATTCCAGGTTTCTTGCGACGGGCTATTCCTAGCGCTTTCGTTTTAGCGGGGTCAAAAAGATCCCATCAGTGGCCTACTGATTTTCCCGGTCTTTCCCTAGCGCGTTTTATGCCATTGCTCGCTATATATATATTACAGTGGCTAATCCATATTTCGGATACATGTCCTTACTAGGGGTGCCTTCCGGCGGTGCAGGATGACTGACCTCCAATAAATGTTCCAGCCAAAACAATCAATCAATTTTGAGAAGACAGGCATGACGTAACAAGTGGTCAACAAAAAATCTCAATAGGTCATGGACAAAGGTCCTCATTACCTGCCCTTCGCTGCCTGCATAGAAATAGAGGATTCCTAATCTCTGTTTGTATGCACGTAGGGAATGTCTCAACTAAGGGGAATACTAGTATTCGGTCAAACTTATTCAACCAGTCAAACAATCAAATAACAAGTAAGATTCGATCTTTCACGACCTTACCCGGACCGTTGTGGACAGTTCCTTCGTCGTCCCCTTCCAGCCTCCGTTTATCCTCTCACTCCAAAAAATGCAGCATTCCTGTGAGGTCCCAGTCAGGACCGTAGGTCACCCGAGAGAGAGGTCCATTCGGAACTGGCGAAGTTCAGGTTGATCGGCAGCCAGACGAGGGTCCTCTCAAGGCAGGTATACTCCAATCAGTTAGTTGTTCACTCCGCTGTTAGGACCTCTCTCACTGGACCCACGTGTCGCTGATGGGCCCCGCGTTGGGACGCCAATTGTAAAAAGCAGCAGTGACTCCCAAGACTTTCGATGCCGCTTGGTGCAAACCACCTCTAATTTACCTTAATATTAGTTATCAAAATAACGAGGCAGGCTCTGGAAAGTGGAAAATGAAGAAAAGCTTTATTACTCCAGGAGGAGAACACATCGCTTCTGACACTGGGGTATCATCAGGAGGTGCTCTAACAATTTTTCTGCTGCTCTCCTTTTTATGCCAGTTACAGTGACTTTATTGGTGGTCAAACATCCTAGGAATTCCTGCCTCCAGTCGGTTCCCACACAGGCCCACCAGCTGTCGTTCCCCCTCCCAAATCTAACAGATGATTGCCATCTTCCAGGTGGACATTGCAACAGGACATAAAAGTGTGTTGGACCGGTCAGATCTAAAGGTTATGCAAGTGATAAGATCAAGCATTTCTGTTCGTGCAACAAGTCTTGCGTCTTGCGTGATGTTCATGATTGTCGATTATGTTTTAACATGAGGCCATTCCAGCGTGGGCTGCTGTAATCAAAGACTGCCTGCGGTCCGCATTGGGGATTAACCTGTCACCAATGTTGTTAATTCTCACAAAAGAAACTTTATCAGGACTTAAATGATAAGAGCATTTAGATGGGAAACCTCTAGGGTAATTACCTCCCTTCTCTGATGCGGCAATAGCTGTCAAGATGTCATCATCAATCTTACTTTTGGAACGTGTAACTGCTGCTACTGCATATGTTGCAACTGCTGTCCTAGCGGCTTCATCCGCCAGACAATTGCCAACATTGTGAACTCCGACATGCCCGTGACCCAGAGTATGAATTACAAACACGATTGGCAGCCGTTCTTTAATCTCAGCCACTCGAACCCAGATCATTTTATGTTTTATTGTGCAACCCTTGGAGTCACGATAATCATTTTGAGTACAAATGGTAGATTGTCATTGTATGATTGACAGTAGTAAGAGTCACTTACGATAAGAGTAGTCACACTGGGATCTGTGTACTCCAATGCAAGCATCAGAACAAGAAGTTCTGCCAATTGGGTGGTACAGTCCCCTAATGTCTGTGTATGCACGACATCGGACTTGAATTCACCATCCACCATAGCACCAACCACAATTGCGCAGGCCGAAGATTATGCGTGCTTTGAATCCGTGGCCACTTGTGCGCTTCTGTCAGTGTAAATGATACAACGGAAATCCTCAAGTGGGCGCATCATCAGAGAAGCAGGATGAACAAATTCATACTGCAAGAACTCCTGAGTCTGCAGAGAGGAATCAAAAACGAATGTGACATCCAGAGATGTCAAGGACGTGGCCCATTGTATCCACCGCTGTACATTGGCTTTCATCACTGCCTCTAAGGCAGGATACGGAGTAACAACCAAAATGCGTTTTCCCTGTGACAGTGCATGTTCTTTAAGAATCGCCATCTGCACTGCTGTCAAAACTTTTTCCACAGTGGAAAACCACAACTCAGCCAAAGTGTACAAGTGTGACTTGTAAGCAATAGAGACTGTGTCACCCTCATTAAAAGTGAGGTACGTGAAACCCACCGCCCCTGGCACGATTCTTATCACTAGGTTGGTGTGGTTATCACGAGTCAACAAGAATTTAGATTCTAGAAGATCAGCCTGCACAGATTGCAAGATGGCTGAATGTTCTAGCAGCCAGCACAATTTGGAAGAAGTAGTTTGTATCAAAGCGTAAAGAGGCTTGATTAGCTGGGCATATTCGGGAATGTAGGTACGCCCGAAATTCAAAAAGCCCAGTAAAGATTGTAGTTTCTTCAGTGTTGTGGGAGCTCGCAAAAGTGTGCATTTCTCCAGGAAGTGAAGAGCCAAACCTTGACCTTCATTGTTGAGCTCATAGCCCAGGAACAACACTGTGTACTCTGAAATGTGACTTTTCGCAAAGTTGAATTTATAGCCAAAATACGGAAAACGGCAAATTATGCAGTCTACATGGCACAGATGCGGCCATAATTCGTCGTCTGTGAGATAAATGTCATCCACATACAAACATGCATCTGCGTCGAGTCCCTCCAAAAGAGAGACTGCCGGCGGCAAAGATGCCTGGACTGTTCTTATAGCCCATAGCCAAATGGCAAAATTGGCGATGTTTGCCGCCACTGGTAAAAGCTGTCCATTGACTACTAAGAGGGGACAGATTGTGGGCAAAAAAACACTGGATATGTCATGTGTGGTTTTTAACCATTTACGCGCGAGACTATCCACAAGAGCAGAACTGTGAGTCTTTTGCACCGCATACGTATGACAATGGGAGTTTAAGTGGAGGTAATCCAACACCAAACGGTACGAGCCATTCGGCTTGGTCACAGTACATCGCGCAAAGCATTAGACACGTGGAAACTTACCGCATCTCCCTTGACATTAGCAAGGACAAGATCGCGAACCATGTCAAACTCTTCCAAGAGTCACATTCCCAACTCCACAGTCGCCTCCTGTCCATGTTCATTCTGAACACACTTAATGATAGAGGACAGGACAGCTATTGACGGGGTGCCGAAGCACCTAGCATAGACTGCCGCAAAAATCACACCCCAAGTGGTACAGTCATTTACGTCCAGCACTAAGTCTTTCTGCAAACTAATGGTAAGGATCCAGTGTTTCTCCACAGGAGTGGTGTTCGGGAATACTGCCTCCAGTTGGTCAAATTTCTCAGCAAGCCAGAATGGCATCTCATCCTTATCCTGGGGACACTTGCCCATAACCGCATTAACCATAACAGGACTTAGCTTCAGCCCGTTCGGACCAACTGGATGCGCCGCACCACCCGGGACCCCACCCGGGAAGTTGCGTGAAATGTAATGAACCAGACCCCTTATCACTGACACTGCAGAGGCATAAAGGGCCCTTAATTCAACAGCTGTACAATGTGCCACATTAGGGTGCAGAGTATAATCAGCTAAAACAGGCCAAGAAACGCCTGCAATTGACAACGGTCCCATTCTGACCGCCGTCAAACTGTGGGGAAGGGCGCCATTAAACCAAACGGCATGCTGCCAAGCAGAAATCAGAACTTCCTGTGTCCTATATGGAGCGTACTCTACAGGCATGACAGTCGGAGTGTAAGTGTGAATTATACCAGTACCAGCATCAACCGCAGGAAACGTGACCCAGGAGTAAAACAGCTCAGACGGGTATGCTGCATCAGCAGATGCAACAAAAACAACTGCCTGGCCTTCCAAAGAGACTTGGAAATCCTGCAAATGATTTCCCACAGCCATGCAACTGTGAACTGCGATATCAACCGCAGCCATATTGACTCTGTGAAAGAGAAGTACAATGAAATATAAAAAGCACAAGTGGGTAGTATTTAAAAAAAAAAAAGTTTTGAAATATCAAGCTTGAATAGACCTATGTAACTATAGGCAGGTTTATCCATCACCACTGTCAACCGGAAACAATAGTGAGGGCGTCGTGGACTAATATAAGCACTACACGAGAGTCTCACAATAAGACCACTACGTTGGCGGTACCATGTTGCAAGGATCCTACTGATACACAGAACTGTGCACAGAGACCCAGGACAGCAGTAAATTGTGGTGTACCAGAAACTCACCTCAGTAACTAGAAAAACTCCAATCAGCTAGCATCAGTGTCACATTAGCTCTTCGTCCTATAGTAAAGTAACCAATGATTAGACAACCTAGAACATGCAACTTAGTACAAACTCAGGAATGGTGGGAAGTGAGAACACTCTTTCATTATACTCTCATACCAGTCTACAACAGGAGTAAATAAGAGGCACGTGTAAGGTTAAGATATTTATTTTAACGACGTGATCTCAGATGCAGTATCTTAGCCAACATGAGCAGACATGTCCTCTACCTGGGCCTGCCGGAGTATCTGCTACAGCGCCTCCAGGTGACGCAGAACGCTGCGGCAAGAGCCATTTATGGCTTAAATAGGCGAGCCAGTGTGGCGGGTCTCTTGCAGGCCTTACACTGGCTGCCTATCCGCAAGCGCATTATTTTCAAGACGCTGACTTTGGCCTATAAGGCCCTTCACTTTGGAGGCGCAAAGTACCTTCAAAGGAGACTGTCCTTTTACCATTTGGCCCGGGCTCTCAGATCGGAATCACAGTTCCTGGCAGTGGTGCCACGCGTGGAAAGAGCTCATATCGGAGGTCGCTCCTTTGGACTGTGGGCACCTCAGCTGTGGAACTCTCTGCCGCTGACACTCCGGGGCGCTACCAGCCTGTTGGCTTTTAGGAAGGGTCTAAAGACCTGGCTGTTTACTCTATAGGCCTTTCTTCCCCTTTTTATTACTGCATTCCCTTCTCTGTTTTTACTGCCGTGTTATGTTATTCTGCCGTAGGTCTCGTTGTTAAAGCGCCGGGATACTCTTTTTGAGTCGCCGCGCGCTATATAAAAAGAAATATAACAAATATAACATAACATAACATATGAATAGAAATAATATGGTCAGCATTGTTACAGTTCCATAAAATACAAAAGAAGAAATCATTTTACAATTATGGTGAAAAACAGGTCTTTTAGCGCCTAGTTTTAACACCCTCCCTATATAGGAACTATGTTTATAAACTAAAGAAGGTCCCTTAGGCTTGTATGGGGGACCCCAATACCTTTCTGCTCAGTATGAGTAAATCACATCAGGATCAGCAAAAGCTCTCTGCATCCCTGGAAAACAGAAAATCTACCAAGTTTGTAAAATCATGGCAACTGTGCATTAACAAGGGCGCCAGAATCTCAGTTGGCTCACAGCTGCCAAATTGTTGTGTCTAAAAAGCGCTACTCGATCATGTCGAACAACAGCTACCATGTTATGATAACCTTGACGGCTTCAGCACTCACTGTGCAGACTAGGGGCACGATGTTAGTCTAGAGATGTTGAAAACAAACCTTTTCTCATGTGTAGACCTTCACGAAGCCTAACATCCAAAAGTCTTGCGCAAAAGCGGCAAAAGATAAAATGGGGTATAAACTTCTAACAAGCCATGCTAACATAACATGCGTGCAAAGCAGGCCTTAGGCCACACTACAGGTCATTATTTTAAATCTGCATTACACACCGTCTAAGATGGAATGTTACAAAATGTGCAAAAAGATTTAAGATAAAATGGTGCTTCTAAAATATAGATTTTCGTAATATCCAGACTTTATGTAATTTTATTATATAAATGTCCCTTAAAAGCATGCACTTCACACCTACACTGGTAACTCCCTTGCAATACCACCTAAAAAGAATGTATCTTTGTGATCACAGAGCTTTAAGTGATTCCATCAACTACAACCGGTACTAGCTTGCAAGCATCCTTTACATTTGCAGATTAATCAGTTGCAGACATTTGCACTTCTTTCAGGTAAGCAGGCATGGCAGGAAGAAGGGTTGTTTATTGTTTTGCAGTCTGCCTGCCTTCAGTTTCACAGTACAAGAGAGTCCCTGAATGACACTTCAGCTGAAGCATGAAAGTATCAGAATTAACCGTCCTAGTATGGATGGAAAAAATATCTTGGACAAGAATATCGATTATCAGGTAAGTAATATTGATAGAAAAAATATCAAAGTGTTAAATATAGTTTACAAAAATATAGTTGTTAAAAATATCGATTTATTATTAATGGTATGTATTTTAGGATTTTGTATGAGAATTGTTTGTATTTTTATTATATATGTTAAAATTTTAGCGGTTAATATTTTTTTCCGTTAGTACAATTTTGCGTTTTTAGTTCCGTAGCGGGTTGTGGCTTTATAGGGGAATAGGGTGGGAAGTAATTTAATTATATAGATTGTATTTATTATTTACAGTAGTCAATAAATTATTTTAAATTGAATTTTGAGTTTTTAGTTCTGTAGCGGGTTGTGGGTTTATAGGGGAAAAGGGTGGGAAGTAATTTAATTATATGAATTTATTGAATAATTTATATTTGTTCATAATTGTATAATTGTGATATTATTGAGTTAAATGTGTACATTTATTAATAATTGTATGCTAATTAGTTGTTAATTAATTTAAATTATTAATTGGTAATTAATTATGGCAATTGTTTAATTTTAGGTGTGTGTTGTGGTGTTTATAAGTGTAAATGGTGAGAAGTAATTTATTTCTTATTGATGAATTATTCATTACATGTTAATTAATTTTATTAATTAATTAGTGAGTAATAATTTTAATTGTGTAATTCATTTTAGGTGTGTGTTGTGGATGTTATAGTGTTAAACAATGTGTAATGAATTCATGTTTACTATCTTTTTTAATAATAATATATTGATATTGTAATATTTTTTTATGTTAATAATGGAAATTAAATTTTTGCCCCTCCGCTATCCAACACTTTCCCTGATTTTCATTCACTGGAGTGGGAATAGTAAATTTTTACCCGTCCACTATCCAACACTTTCCCTACTTTTGCACTCACTGGAGTGGGAATAGTAATTTTTACCCCTCAGCTTTCCAACTCTTTCCCTGATTTGCACTCACTGGAGTGGGAATAATAATTGTTACCCATCCGCTATCAAACACTTTCCCTACTGTTGCACTCAATGGAGTTGGAATAGTAATTTGTACCCCTCTGCGCACCAACACATTCCCTACTATTACGCTAACTGGAGTGGGAATAGTAATTTTTACCCCTCCGCTATCCAACACTTTCCCTACTGTTGCACTCACTGGTGTTTGAATAGTAATTTTGACCCCTCTGCTATCCAACACTTTCCCTGCTGTTGCACTCACTGGAGTGGAAATAGTAATTTTTACCCCTCCTCTATCCAATATTTTCCCTGCTATTGTACTTATTGTGTTGTGAAATGTATTTCTTATTTTTTTAATAATCTTTTAATGTGTTTATTAATTATAGGATGTTGTATTTTATTTTAAATATTGATATGTATATATATTTTATTTACATATAATTTAAAATTCTTATAAATTAAATAAAGATAATAGTTAATAAAATGTATTTAAGTAAATATATGTATATGCACACATTTTTGTAAGTTTATCTATTTTTAAATTAAGTTTTTTGTTATATTTAGTTAAAATATATATTGAACGTAATTTATTTTATTAGAAATATTAATATTATTTAATGCATTTTGTTTAACTTATATATCATTTTAGTCAACATTTTTTACATCTATATTTTTTACTTCGATATTTTTGATTCAATATTATTGTACTTACCTGTTTAAGTATAGGGAGTCAATATTTTTGTATTCATTATTCTTACATCGATATTTTTGTAAACTATATTTTTTACATCAATATTTAAACATGGAACAGTCCAGGCTTGAATCAACTAGACACTTGAAATCATAATGACACATAGGAATACAGTTGGTCCTGGCCTTCTATGTAGAGTCATCCCCAAACCTTTTTCCTTTAACCCTCCACTTTTAGCTGAAATGTGTTTTTGTTGGTCTTAGGATGCTTTGCACTTTACCACTGCTGACCATTGCTAAACGTGTGCTGCTTGTCACTGCAGCCAGCTTGGAGCCAGGTCAGGAAAGTCAGGGAATACCGTGCACTTCGAAGACCCTTTCTTGAGGTTTCTACCACCTTTTAGTGGAAGAGCACCAGGGTATTAAAATAGAACCCTCAGACCCACTCTTCAGTTCACTCCTAGACCTGTAGAAGGGCACTCAGAAGACTGCCTGCTTCTGTGATCTGCTGTGCACTCTGTAACACAGCTTTGCTGTACCTGGAAGCCAGCTTTGCTGCCTGGAGCCTGTGTTGAACCATTGGCCAGTCCTGCTGTTGATACCTGCATCTTCAACTGAACCGAGGACTACCAGAGTGATCCCAAGGGGAAGTTTTCTGGCCTCCTATTCAGAGTCACTGTATCACAAAAGGGTCCCACCATCTAGAACCTACACAAGAGCCTCGCCTGAGTGAGTCTTGAAGCCCCAAGTGCTGTCCCATCCTGGACCATTGCTAGTGGTTCTAAAAGCGCAAATCATCAGAATTCAAACATTTCGGATAAAAACATGCTCTGAGAACCAGGAGGAGATCAGGAGCAACCTGCTCACCAATCTGCCCAAGGTGCATCACAGGTCACATTACATTTTCGGCTTCACCTGCCACATTCTTCACCGCAACAGCAAATCCTGTTCAACAGTCCTTAAGCAAAGGACTATCCAAGCCCCTTGAGTTGTCTCCAGCCAAAGCCTTCTGCCTCGTCCCAGTGGAGATTTTCGACTTCTAAAAAGAGAATAAATCCAAACACTTTGGACTTCTAGACGCTAGTTTTTACAAAAGACTTTAAAAATGCATAACTCCAGTTTGACATGCTTTTTGTTGTTTTGTGTCAAATAATTTATTGAAATTGACTCCATTTTTCTAAATTGGTTTGAGATTGTTCTTATGTTGGGTTTTCACTCTATTTCTGTTTGTTTGCTGCATACATTCTTTACATATTGCCTCTAAGTTAACCCTAACCGCTCTTTGTGCCAAGCTACCCAAGGTTAAGTACAAGTTAATTTAGTGGCTTTTTGTGGATCACGCTGCAAGGGATTGTGGCTGCCACTTGACCAGGGCTCACAGCACATTCACCAATGACCCACTTTTTTCACATAGCCATTCCTGGAATATGCTGAGTTGGTGTAGTATTTCCTTAAAGAATTCATTGGCATCATAATTTGAATTATGAACATTCAGAAGGCACATCCCATGTCACACAGTTATTTTCAACTACTCGGTTCAGTTGGGATGCTTGCTCTTCTTTTTCTACAGACCTCTTATGGCCTCATCTTTAAATTTAATAATGTGGCATTTCTCTAGTTATAACCTGGAGGAATGCTCATAGGACTCAAACCGGTGCTACTTACAAATAACAGAAGTGTGGAAAAAATTCAGATATAATAGGCGGCTAAAACCCCAACTGGTTGGTGAAATACAGCTGTCCTGCGTAAAAATGATATGAGCACTATTTGTTTGTCTCCAAGGCGAGTTTACAGGCTGCAGAGAATCACAACATGCAAAATGAGGCTGTTAATATATTTGCTGAAAATTATATGGGTAAGAAACAACAGTGGTTCCTTGATCTGCTTGGAAATATCATTATTATAAAGGTAAATCATGCTTCATAAAGTTACATATGAACAGATTGATATGCTTTACTCAAGAATAGAATGCCAGACGCAAATAGGCATGGAAGGGTTTTAATGCAAGACAGTTGACCATTTAAAAAACATGTTTGGTGTTCAAGATGATTCCAACACAATGTTGGAAAATAAACATTAAGGGCCAAATTACGAATCTGGCAGTCCGAGGACCACCAGACGTGTGGTGGCGCAGTGGTGGTGGTCCAGCCACTGCTGCACCAGCAGTCGGACTGCCCTATTAGGACTTAGTCAGTCGGACCATAATTGAACCACCGGCTTCACCTAAGAACCACCATTACCTGGCAGTGAAGCGGTGGTCAGTGGCTATGTAATATGTAGGGGGTGCAGCTGCAGCACCGCCATGCATATTACAAGTTTCAGGACAGCCGGCGGTTTTCATGGAAGTCTTTCCTCTATGAAAAGACTGGTGGTGCTGAAACAAAGGGTGCCCTACAGGGCCCCCTGTGCCCCCTCAGCCTGGTGATGCATGCCGGGGGGGCACAACACATGCCCCGCTATGTGTATGCACCCAGGTTCCTGCAAGGCATTGACCTTCGAGTCCATACCATGCAGAAACCACATGTGGCATTCTCATTGCAGTGCATCTCTCAAAGGCACCACTACTTATGTAAATCGCACTGCAGCAGGACCACCATGCCGCTTGCCCGCTAGAACATAAGATTACTTGTAATATGGTGGGCAGGTGGCAGCGACTCTTGGTGATGTGGGGATGTGGCGAGGGGAGGCCGCCCACCCTTGCACTGCCAAAAGTCGTACTTAGGTCCTCTGTGTTGGAACAAGAAGAGCGTCTAATGCCCAAAGGAAAATAAATTGCAGTTTAGCACCAATTGTGAACAGCTTACAAAACACTGTTAGGAGCAAGTCATTATTTGTTTCATGAAATACAAGTCAACGTTGTTTCAAGCCAGTACAATATCAGTGCCATCACCAGGACTAGTAAGTCAAAAATCCAAAGAGACAATTTAAAAAAAAGGAAATGAGATAGGAGTCAATAGAAGGCCCAAATGATACAGCATTTTATGGAAGAGCCGGTACCAAGGCAGGGCACTTCTACAAGGGAATGGGGTGAGGTTCTGTTTGCTAGAGGGAACAAATAATGATTTATATGGTTAGTAGGAGGAAGAGCTAGTCCTAACTGGGAATATGAAGGTAACAAGAAACAATGATCATATGTACCTTTATGTAGCATGTGTTTATATTTATTTCATATTTGACATTTATAGTCCTACAAACATAATTCTCTCCAAGCGCGTCTAAGAACCACTGTAGTTTCTTACTTTGATTACCATGAGTTCCTGGTCAAACCTTTAGAAGCCCACTTGTTTAGTAGAACATGACAAATATATATGTGGGACCACCCACTTTCGGCCCAACTTATTGTGCTCAATCTGTAAGGGTCATATGCAGTAGGTTTGTCAATCTGTATTAATTCACAATCGTACTGCACTACCTTCTATATTTTGATCTGGTTGTTTATGCCACATACATTTAAATGCACTTCATTTCTATCATTTATATGGGGCAATCTTACCCTTCAAATATGCAAATTGAATAGTTTGCTGGTTATAGGAATGCAAGCATACATGACATTAGTGGCCAAATATGTGACCACTACTCCACCCACTCATAAATGCCTTTGTGAATTGACTCTGAAATATATAATTACTCTTTCGTAAATGTGCTAGTATGGCACAGTCCTTTCAATTAATTGTATGTAGACATTTCTTGCATATTCTCATAGTAGAAGTTTTTGGGGCAATTCATAAAGTGATTTAAGGAGTGAGTGAAGTAAGACAATGACTAACCAGAGCAGATTACTCCAGTACTGACTCAGTACTTATCATCTGCATAGATTTCCTGGTGCTTTTTGATTGATCAGTCCAATTTTACTTGTAGAGGGAAGTTATCATCAAGTATCATAGGCTCTATTGTAGTAGCTGGTCAATTTGTAAGTATGTAAAATATTCAGAAGTCAGATAGTGATGTTGATATGTGACAGAATTTTGCACCCTTCAAGTCCAAAAATCTTCAATCGTGCATGCTCTGATTGTGAGTGGATATTTTATTCAGTCATTGAAAGCGGTTACTGTTGGAACAAGTCAAATTTGAAAAGTCAGATTTGCTTTCTAAGAACCCCTTCACATCATTACTCTACTACTTGGGACAGCCAGCCAGTGACCTGAATGTACTTGTACAATTTCAGAACATTAACATTGAATTTATTCACTCAGTTAAAAGACAAGGGATTTATTCTGTAAGTTTCCTAGTTAGATCAATTTCAACTGTAATAAAGCCAGATGGGAGTTATAGAATGCTACCCAAGCTTGGCAGTTGAATCCTAAGCTAACTGCGGGCAGAAAGAGCTACTATCAGGATTCATACAAATAGAACACAACACCTCCTACGCAATACTCGACACACCAATATGCATTCGTCTAGGAGCAGGACCTCACATTTCGGATCCAGTTGACTAAATTCCACATTTCATTTAGACCAAGAAGATTATACAGACTCTGCAGGAATAGCAGTGTTGCCCAGGATATACAACACAAAACAGTTACAAGGGTGTGAGAACGGAGCTGGTACAAAAAGGTTCTTATTACATTTTATCTTTACTTGGCAACACTCTGTAACTGTACTGGCTCCCACTCACGCTACCTCATCACCTTTCTACCTGTTTCCTCACTTTATTATTTTTTTCCTTCATCAGTTTTCCTGACAATTTAGCCTTGTTTCTGGTGTTACCTGCTCTGGATCCTTCTGTTGTTGTTCTGTTCTCCTTATCTAATGATAATGAAACACCGACTGCTCAGCATTTGCTTTGCCTCGTTAGCCTGGGGTTTTGCATCACTGCCATGGTTGGTGAGTGGGATCGACACTGCTACTCTCACCTTGGTGAGCACTAAATAAAACCACATTTTATATGGATAATTTCTAACTGTTACCTAAGTGATAATTATATACTGATGTTTAACATCATTGTGCTATTTCCAAAGATCATCCTGATTGTATCCTTCTGCCTGCTCTTTTAAGATGACCTATGCCTGCTTCACTGACGAGACTCCTGTGTTGCTACCTTTCACTATGTTCTCCTCATTACTTGCATGACCATGTATGTGTAATGAAGCCACCAAAGTTCCTAAAGAGGGTTGGTACTCTTAGTTGGATCTCCTAAAATTTTGTTAAAGCTTGACAGCTAGTTTTAAACAGAGAGGAAAGGCTGCAAAATAAGAACATGTTGGTTAAATTGGATATATATATGTAGGAAAATGGGATGTAGGCCAGTTTTGATGAAACTTTCTAGGTAGTGGGGATTGAGTCCTGAACCTAGAAATATCAGAGGGTATTTTGTTCTCCCATATCAAAAAGTTGTACAAAAGTCTGGAGTAGGGAGAATTGTGTATCCCACTATTTCTTTACAGGTAACAGAGCTAGTAAAGAGCTAGTCTTGGGAGGTTGTAAAGTCTCTTCATGATAATAAAAGCCTATGCCTTGAGTGGGTCACTGTTGCCCTTAACAAACATATTTCAACCCTAAGGGTTCAGATCTTGATTAAGACTCTGAGTGGATCTTGCAATTCTTGTTAATTGGATGACATCACATGATTTTCTATTACCAGTCTAATATTTAATGAGGGTGGCAGAACTAATCCTAATTACTGCTGGCCAATATCCCTCCTCAAAATGTCTATGAAAATCTTGGGAAAGAGGTTAGAGAAATGAGCTATTAGTGTTGAGGTCTTCTCAAAGATGCAGTTGGACTTCAGGGGAGACTGACTAGTAAAGAACAGTGCCCCACCCTGTATATTCTAATTGGTGAATATGTCATGATGCAATGATGGGTATTCAGCTGCAATTTATGGACCAACCGATTGTGCTTTATCACAGTTCCAAACTATGACATATTTTTTATAGTGATGGGGTGGAGACAGGACTGGTGATGCTATTATCAAGGTTAGATTCTTTGTACCAGTCTTTATTCTGTTAATGTCCCAAGGGGAAATATACCAGCCTGTTTAATTCAGAAATTAGGCTACATCAAGTGTGTGTGCATGCACCTTTTTTATACTCCCCCTACATTCATAAATTAGAGGAAAGGACACTCAGTTCTATCTAACCTCCCTAGGAACTCAAAGAGGAATTCTCCCCTTTTTGATGCATTGTAACAACACTGTCCGCTATTCAGGACAATGATCAGTCTACAGCGTCTTTTGGGCAGTTATGTTAAATGTATGGAACTGCTTACAGAGAAAACAAACACTTACACTTTAAAGGTTATGACTACTGGCCTTAAACATTTGAAAGTAAGGACTGTTAAAATGGGCCTCATTTCACTTGATATAGGATACTCTTTTTCATACAGGGATGTTAATTTGGATAACTTATTAAACTAAGTTTGAACTGAGGTCCACTGCTGTACAGAAAATGATTAGCTGCATTATGAGCATTAACAAGAAATATGAAGGCCAAATACTCTCCATTTATGTTACTGTTTACTCAACAAGCATCTATATTCCACAGCAAATTATAGGGCTGGAAGTTGGGGCTATGCAAGAACAAAATGATTACAAACAGAAAATAATAGAATTTAAACCAGACTTTTGGTTGTTATAATTGACTGATGGACAGGATTGGATGTGCTTCTCTACTACTATGAAGCCATTCTTGAACAAATTAAAATCTATAAGAATATCTAAAGCACCTTTTCAAAATATTGTTCTTGCTGCTTTATCTTTTGGATAACACCCGTTCGAACATAACATTTTTAAAACAACCAGTATAATTAGAGCATGCTCAGTTTTAGATTACATAGTGAATGGAGTAGAGATTCTACAATCTGGAACCCTACAAAATTCTGGTAAACTGACTGTACATTTCTCTGATTCTCAGGAAATAGATTTATGATTAAACTCACATCCACATATCAATTCTGGCCTCAGTAAACATCCCTCCACACAAAGACTTTGCAGACCTAGCAAAAGTGAGATAATTAGCTTTTTTGGGCTGTTTGGGTAAAATGGTAAAATATTGTAGACATGAGCGATCTAACGCCCCAACATCACATCGTAATTATGCATAAAAAACAAAAATCGGTTGTATATCAGAATATCGAGGATAACCATTGTGACTCAAAAATACTGTGACCTCAATATCAAGAACAACAATATTTTGAAGGTAAGAATACATGGGTACGTATAGAATTACTTTTTTAACTTCACATCCACTCGAATTGAAAATACATACATTGTTTAGGTGCATATATGTGAAGTTAAATAGGAATTTGTGAGGTGCCAAGCACTACACTTTCAACAGTTTACTGCTGCGAAATATAAAATTCACAAATTTAAATTGACTGGGAGCCAATGCTTACTGCTCGTGTATTATGAAATCAGCGATCTGTACAACTGTAACAAGGGGTATTAGCAACACTCCTGGGTACCCGCACCTTCATAGATCAGCATAAGATACTTGCAGATATCGAATGGTTAATGGAATCTTCAGTGTTCTTCTGCATAGGGCCTTAGGGAAGCCTATTTCACTCACTGGCTCTCTTGCAGTTGGGAAGCATGGAATTTTGACAGATCTCATATGTAAATCCACATAAAAAGAAGTGCACTCCAGCGACAGTGTTGATGGACCAGCACTTTATTTGACCAATAGTTTATGATTTTTTAATGTATCACTTTTTGTAGGTCTCCTTGAGTGTTTAAACGGTGTCTTCAGATTATAGTAATTTATAAGTAATAGTGTTTGCCTTACACCATCAAAGAGCATGTATTTCTGTCTTGTGCATTAAAAGAAAAATGTGTACGTTACATGTTCTGAATCTAAGCACACTTCCATGATAGGTTGCATCCGGACTGTTCTATTATAATCGTATGTGATGGTTATTTTGTTTAGTTAGAATGTTTATTACAAGCATGAAGCTACCACATTTATGTGGCAGCATGTTTTCTCTTTTTCTTTTTGTTTTTTTGCCACATTGTTGCAGTAGAAACACCATAGTGCCAACTTGCCAAGACAGGAAATATAGGTTTTTCCATTGCCTGATTAGGAGTGAAAACATGCTAGTATAGTGTGATAATATAAAGCAACTCAATCGTATTCAATCCTTGAAAGGCTGTGCTTCCACAACAGAGAGCTCTTCCCTTAAGGCCTGATTGCCTTACACTTAACCTTCAAGAACAGCTTATACAGAATTCTGTTCAGCTCAAACTCTCAGCATAAGTATTTCGAGATCCTCATACTGGCAGCTGTCTTGTGGCCTCTCCTACGTCCTCTCATTAGCTACACACTCCCAGGCACTGACTCTTGTATTCTTTTCTTGGTTACTCAACCATATTGAATGTTGTCTGAATTGCTGTTGTAACATTTTCTTTACCACTGTGGATTGTTTTCTCCACCTCTGTGGATGGTTTTCTCCCCACATACCTTTATAATGCTCTTTCCATGTCTTACATGATTATTCATGTTTCCTCACTTTGGGCTTGATTCCCTAAACGTTGTGTCTAGTTGTGTTTTATTTTGAAATAGATGTGGCTTACTCCTGAATGGCTATGAGTAAGACTGGTCTAACCATGTTTCAGATTTTTTTCACAATAATGTTTTACTTCTTGGCAATTCACAAGTAAATGATGCCTTAATGTGGAGTAAGACTCCCCTAGTCACAGAAAAAAACTTTGTGTATGTACCCCTTATTATGCCTCTCTATAGTCTAATGACATTTGCTGCTTAGCTCGTGTTAAAATAAAGCGTGAAATAAAGACAATTAATACATGGATAACAATTGAGTGAAATTCATCCAGCACAGTTCATATTAATGGTGTAGGCTGTAAGTCGTGCAATTAAGGTTTGCACAGTAAGACATATATCTATTCCTAGCTTACATTGTAGTGCTGGCATGTCATTTATAGTGTATGGATGGATGTCTGGAAAAACAATGAGAGGTCTAGCATCAAATGTGCTATTTTTGATAAGTTATTTTCAGGACAGAAAGAAATTGACCATACTGTCAAACAGTGGCGGCTGGTGTGAAGGGGCGAAAGGGGCAGTGCCGTACTAGCTTCGAGACCAAGGCATGGGGAGCGACGGGAGGAGAAAGAGAGACTGTACTGTACGCCATGCAGCAGCTTCAAATTAAGAGCTCACTGTTGCATATGATTATAAATTCAGCTTTTTTTGTTGAAAGGGATGAGACCTCCTGTGCATGTGCTGGCCGGGGCGAGGACTATTGCTCGTCCTCGAAGTACATGTGAGAAGAGTAATGTCAGCCTGAAGGGAGTGGCCAGAGACAGCGGCAAATGGTTTGTTTTAAATGGGGCGCATATGCTGCAACCCAGGCGGTTTTAGCAGTGCTCTATTGAATTGAATGGCAAGGGGAAGGACTGGCCTATCTAAAGACAGATTAGTGGGTGGCAACAATTGGAGCACTCCCTTGTCTTTGCACTACTTTTAGGCCTCCTTATTAGATAATGGAAGCTGGGGGCGTGGGCTGTGGAAGAGTTTGGCTGTGCAGGCGCTGCTCTAAATTCGACATAATAGATATTTACTCAGCGGGTGTGCTGTATTCCATGTGCTTCACTGTTTGCTGCACGGGACAGACACTGGCACAGTCACCCGCTGCAGTCACTGTAAGAGAGCACCACAAGATCAAAATTATGCGGAGTGCAGGCGGCTCAGTCCCAGCATCTCCACCAACTCTCCGTTAATCTGTGCATCGTTACCCGCGGACACACCATCTCCCTTAAGAGATGCACTCACCCTGCCACGCCCCCGACCTGGCTATGGTACCGGGGTGACTATGAGGGAAGGGCATGCTGCTTACACCAGGCTACAGCAATGAACGCAAGTAAGTCTCACTGTCTCCACAGTCCACTTTCTGAAACCTGTGGCTCGAACTCCAGGATGGAGCAAAAGATCTTGCATTGTCGCCTACTCATTAGCATGTTTGTTTCTTGTTTTTTATTTTGTAAGTGTAATGATTGTTAGCAACTGTGATGTTAAAAGCTGAGGCCTCTGTTCACAGTAAATCACTGTAAATGAAACTGGGAACACACCAGTGAGTGAAAAACCTTTGCTGGGATAAGATTAGTGTCATCTGATATCAACCCAAAAGTATGCAGTAAGTGTGATGTGATACTCCATGCCAGGTTTTCTCTTTCAATTCTGGGACTTATACTCTGGCTTTTTTAATGAGATAAAGAAGCCTACAAGGATAAGGAGACTGCAGACCAGGGGCGAGAGTATAGATATTACCAAGGGTGCAGATGGGGGGGGGGCAGATTTTGAAAGTGATTAAGCAAACAGTAAAAATGCAAAACAATCTAGGTGTTTGACCTTCTTTTGAATGAGTACCCATTAGAAATTAGAGGTTTCTAAACTTATAGATTGTCACCTAGAATAATGGTTCGGAGTTCACTTGCTCCTGCCTAAAAGATATCAGAGCCCTGCCTCTGAGCTCGAGGAAGGTCTTGCTGCTGGTCAGAGCTGTAGTGACAGAGCAGCCAGGGCTCTAGTGTGGAACTACAGATGTGATGACAAAGTGGTCTCTCAAGGAAGGAACGATTGTTAGTCCCCTGGGAGATGTGTTCATAAAGGAGTCAAGATGAAGGCATAGAGAAAGGTTTTACCTCCAGTTGGAGAAGTAGCAATCAAATTGTTTGTGACCTGAGCTCGCAGATGTTTTGCACTAGTCATAAATGTAGGGGTAGAGCAGATTTTCTCTCCAGATGGACAGGTGTTCATACAGTGATGTAGTTTGAGGTGGGAGAGGCTGGTCTCCTCAAGGGGGGTATATTCATATAGCGATCTAGGGTCTAGTTCTGCGGTTATACTGAATAAACAGCTACCTACATCAGAACCCACCAACTGAACTACCCTTATGACAGTCAGGCTTGCTTGCTACACTCACAGCAGGTCACTCATCGATAACGTTTACGCCTCACCACCTTCAAATGTCACCAGCCATCACTGCTGTCAAAGAGATCATGAAAAGCGGCTAGATGAATGCCCAGGCAAGCCAGGTTTGCAATTTCTAGGAATGATATGAGGAAGCAGTTTTAAGTAGTAATAAGTGCTACAGTATCTTCAAAACAATGCATTTTGATTTTATTTTTTATGAACTGGGAAAGACCTGTACCATTTAGAAAATTAGGGATATTTATCATGTGTACGAATTCCCAAGGTGGTAGGTGGAACAATAGGGTTGAGCACAGTGAGACCAATAAGAAAAATACCAAGGAACTATGATAAAATAAGCATGATCTTTCGTGAAAAGAAAAAACAGTGTTGAATAAATGTTCCCCTGAGCATATGGGCGTCAGCATGCTCTTGGTCAGTTTTTGCACTTCCAGTAAATTGTATTTTCAAATTTTGGAGACACTCACTCAGCCATGTATGCGATGCTAGGTGTTTTCGAAAATGAAACTCTAGTGTCATGGTTGTGGAAGAGTGTTTCATTTGTGTTTCAGATTTAGAAGTGTATATTCTGCGAAAAAAGACACTATTGTATGTCAGCTTTTCATTTCAATTCAAGCTGTTTTAACACGTTATCCTTTGTTAATGACATTCACCTGAAACATAGTTTTGATTTGTGGAGGTAAACAATGAAAACATAGATAGTCTGGGATTTGCTTAGCAACATTGTCAATGGTTTGAGCCATCACTTTTTACTCTAATTCCAAATAAGTGATCATTGAAAGAAACAACTGAGCCTGTTGTGTTGATTTATATAATTTCAGTCTTCAAAGTAATTATCATAGATCAAGGCCCAGATATTTCCCACTAGACCAAGTGGTCAGACTGTAGTAAGCCAAGAAGCAACAGACTTATTTTCCTTGTAGATCATCCATTGTTTGCATAATTTTGCATCACAACAGGTGCTGCTCACATTCTCCCCCCCCCGCCCCCAGCGCCTTGAGACCCTCATGAGTGAGTACAGCGCTTCACAAAACCCTGATTTATTGATTGATTAATGGGGGACAATATGCAGAGGCTTGAAAAAAGTAAGCAAAACCTAAGAAGAAAAACGGGGCCTCGTCTTTTAAGGGTTGATTAGTAAAAAGTGGTTGCAAGCCATGCACTGACTTTTTTGGATCAATTCTGATTTTGAGTACCAACCTATGCACAAATAGTTCGGTTCACAATTTGCCAAGCTATTGGGGTTCACAGAATAACCTGTCGATTGAATATTCATGAGGCAGTCACTGTGAGACCCCTGTGATTGGCCACACTCACAGGGATGCTAGCCTTCAAAGATCAGTGGAACATCATGTCTTTGACTGTGTTTAAATAAAGAAAACAATTTGTTAAATGACTGGTTTTCCTTAGTGGAAACAGGACTGTTATTCTTTAAAAAAAGTTTCACCAACGATTGGCAGTGGTCCACAGGTTGATTACCTACTCTTGCTGAAAGATTTTCAAGATTCACAAAAGGGAAGGGGTTTAAAGCGGACCTCTTCTCCTATGCAAATCGGATTCCACCCCTTTAAGATGTTGATATCTCATCAATCGTTTGCATCTAAAATTGTGCTCACAAACCATTGATACCTTCCTCTGCAACTTGTAAATATTCCCATTCACCCTCCTCCTATTTGCGATTTGTGAGCTATTTGGAGTGATTTGCAAAAGCATTTTTACAAAGCATAAAGTGGCTTTTAAGCAGTAGGAAATCCCTGATTTTGTGAATTGCACAGTTTACAATCACAAAAGGACATTGTACAGGAGGCTCATAAAGGCAAATCTAGAAAGAACATACAAGCTGTAGATGTGTTCTTGCTAAAGTTGGAACTGCAAGTGCTTGATCTGGAGGGATGCATGCTAGAAATGCGCACCTTGCACACTCAGTGATATTTATTCATTTGTTTGTTATATTTCTGTTTAGTGAGGACCTTGCCTGCAGCTATTGCAGTGCTGTATGCAGAACATGAAAGAAACTCTTTCAATATTTTGAGAGTACATAGGTAGCTTGATTCCGGAGGATTGAAGCATTAACAATACAGTATCACTAACTGTTAAAAATAGTGACTGTACGAAGGATACCGGGAAAGGTGCTACTGTTAGTTCCTCAGAAAAAGCATTCCAAACTCTGTGACGTAGCACCAAAACGCATGGTTTGCATGGGCATCAATTCACCAAAATGCCTGGGGTAGTGTAAGTGACATGACACACCATTTGACCCTTACTTTGACTCACACGCCCCTACTTGCGCATTGACACACGTTCACACACCGTCTCTCACATAAACACACTCTCACCTACAAGCACGCACATAACATACATCGGAAAGCATTTTTTTCTTACCTTAGTTGCTAGACAGGGTTCTATTCCAACTAATTGTACTCCAGTTTTTATTACACAAATGGTGAATAATATAAACTGATTCTGTTTAAAAAAAAAATGACAGACAGCAGGAAAGTGGAGTCCCAACCGACGTCCATTAAGTAGAGCTGCCCAAGTGTTCTAGGTATGGATTATTCCACCTCCGAGTTCAGGGGCCAAGCCAGAGGTCGCAGCTGCAACCTCTGGTGACCCATAAATGACGTCCATCAATATCTAAACTTTTTAAAGTTTTTGTAATCTCCAGGACAGGACTAAATATTATACTGGTGCTCTTTATACCGCTGGAGATCCCTAGTTTGTTGAGTGAATTTATTGGTCGAATGAGGTGCAGAGCTTTATAATACAATGCAACAAATCTTGAATTTAATTCCCGCCTCTAACAGCAGCCATTGAAGATCAATCGTGGTAGGTGTTATTGAAATCACTACTCATGCCACTATTAATCATGACCATGGACGCATAGCATTCATTTGAATTAGGACTGCTCTGTGATGTTATATTTCCAAAAGCAATCTTCATTTCAAATTTCCAATATGAAAAACATGTTATTAGAATTTTCTCCGAGCACAAAACTCAGTGACACAGAAAAGAACTTGTCTGCTGTAGCAGAACTAAGTGCCTGAGGTAAGCGTTTCCATTGCAGGAACAAAATTGGTAACTCTATTCAAAGTTGTAGCCGTGTTGTACTATTGAAATTTTAAAAAGTCAAAACAGGAAAACGATGACTCATTTTCTTAAAGGTTATTTTATGTTTAAATCTATTTAAAAAACGACTACGGTCTTCTTTCTTCAGCACAGAGAAGATTTCAAAATTTGTTTTTGTTAAAAGGTTATATGACCCTACCCTGATTTCTCTATGTGTATTTTTAGAGTGCCAAGTTATACTTTTTCACGAGGAAAGGCTCCTGCAAATTGTCACAGCACAAACATAATCTGATTTAAAAATTTTGTTTTAACTAGGGCATGATAACTACATATTTTGTTGGCCCATAGCTAAACACATCTGCAACAAATGTCTGTGTTCACGGTTAGGGAAGCCAGGTCTGGATGTTAATCAACAAAAGAAAAGATTGACTTAGGGAATAGAGTTAACGTCCTCAAGAGCGTCGTCCACAGTAAATATTAAATGAAGGAGCTCTAATCGGGTGGCCAATTTCAATTTCGGGGCAAAGCAATTTTATACTCAATGCGATATAACGAGTCAAAAGGAAGTCCAAACTCTCATTTTTTTCCCATAAAGAAAGAACAAAAATATGTTGTTTGTTATGAACATGTTTCAAGAACTAAAAAGGTCACAGAAAAATACTTGCATCCCTCCTTTCAGCTCATTAATATACAAGGAAACACTTGGGGGCATATGTACACGCCCCCATCGCCATGAACGTCACTTTTTGTGAAGTTCCCGAGGCGATAGGGACCTTGCCTTATGTACAAGGCAGCGTTAAGCCATTTAACGTGGCTTAACGCTGCCTTGTATATAAGGCACTATGTTTAGCTTGAAAGGGTCATGCGGTGGGTGTTGTTGTGGGCGTTCCACTGCAACACCCATTGTAATTGACCCTGCCCCCTATGTACAAGGGTAGCGTACATAGGGGGCAGCACCAGGAAAACTCTGGTCTTAAAGTTGCAAAATAAGGAGAAATGCATTATTTCTCCTCGTTTTTTTTGCTTTTTCCATATGTGCTGCCTTGTGCAGCACACATAGAAAAATCTAAATGCCATGGTTTGTATATGTACAGGAAGGTGTTCCTTCCTGTACATACACAAAACTTTTTAAAAATACCATTTAGTAACCTTCATGTGTGCTGCATGAAGCAGCACATATAAAAGTTATAAAATGGCATTTTAGGATTGGTTATGTGCAGGGAGGGACATCTTCCTACACATAACCAATTCTCCCCTGCACACAGACACCCTTGCACTCTGGTGCAAGGGTGCCTGCGTTGGCGCTAAGTTGTGCAACTTAGCTCTGTCGCAGAGGGAAACGCTAGGCTGCACCACATCCTTGTAAATATGGTGCAGCCTTGCATTTCCAAAGTGGCGGAGCGTGTCATTAAGTCCAGGAGGCTAACAACACGCTCCCCCACTTTGTCGTACCTATGGCCCCTGAGTACCAGCGGCAGAGACTCACAAGGCTCAGTGATCAGAAATGTTTAGATAAAAGGGGGGAAGAGAGCGCACTGTTGGCATACCAGGACTCGTTTTGCTCAGATGCATTGTGCTAACTGCAGTGCATAACAACACACAATTTAGCACACAATTTGCCCTAATGCATTGCGGTAAATGCAGTGCATAACAACACTTTACTTGAGAATCTTTAGTATTCCCTATTGTTGGTGCAACCAATGCTGTGTATCTCCAGACACGTTTCTGGCATTTGTCTTTCTTCAGTAGAGAGTAACCTTTTACATTTGGTGGTACTGGTAGCTGCTGACAGTCTTCTCAGGTTTCAATAGCAGTCCCAGAGCGAAGGTGTATTCCAGTGAGCACATCAGCCCAATAACTCAAAAAGAACTTAAGATGAGCAAGCTCGTGAGACTGTCATTTTCCAGTTGGCCCATTTTGCTAACGTGGGGTGCTCCCTTTTTTTCTCCATCTGTTATCCTTTTTCTTTTCTTCTGTAAATGTTTAGAGTGGAAATGAATGACACTTGCTGCAACAATCTATTTACCTTTTAGTATTCTGGAGACATCATGTGTATTTATTTGGGTGGCTGTAGGTTATCACATACTAAAGCACGTGTACTAGTTTATTTTCAAATGTACCCTTGTCTTTTACACATACTGTATATCCTCCCTTTTATTGTCTGGTATTCATTTCACAGCCCCACAAATACTGTCAATTCTCTGACTTTTTCACAATTATTTAAGGGATTACATCTATGATACAGTTTCCCATGAAAATAATCACTAGTGCCAGCCCATTAGCTTATGTATTTATACATGCAAAAATAACACAGAAAAGGGAATTACCCTCCAGTCGACCCTATAACAACATGAAGAAATGCATGCTCATATATTTCAGGTTGGGAAATCCAAACAAAACACTTTCATGCAAAACATACGAGCTTTAATTCCCAGACATCAGCCATCCACTTTACATGTGTAGCAAATAAAAGCATTTACTCACAATTCAAGATATTGATTTTGCTGACTAAATAAGCAATGTCTTAGTCTGTATTGATAAAAAAGAGAAAAACTCCCAGATGCTGGATTTAGTCTTGTGGAATGTAATTACACAGCTTTATATACATTACAAAATGATGCACATGTTTCTGAACAAGCAATTTTTCTTCAATCAATGGATTATATTCACATGGGGATTGTCCACCAGAACATCACTTTTTTCGACGTTCGGGTAGCTCAATACCCTGCACCATATTTACAAAGTGACGTTATGCCACTTTGTGTTACTGAATGCTGTTTTGTAAATATGGTACCCTTTCAGCAAGTTTTCCGCATTAAAGGGGCATTTAATGGGTGTTGCTGTGGGCGTTAAACCGTAACACCCATTGCTTTTTGACACTGCCCCAGATTTACAGCGATGTGTATATCTGAGGCAGGAGCAACATCTAACACCATGCAAAAGTAGGCATTAGATTTGTGCAAAGAGGAGAAATACTTTTATTTCTTCTTGTTTGTATGTGTAATGTATTCTGCATTACACATAGAAAAAGCAAATCACCTTTAAAGATTGTTTATGTGGAGGAAGGTGTCCCTTCCTGCAAATGAAAAATAATTCCCTGCAACCCAGACACCCTTGCACCATGGTGCAAGGGTGCCTGCTTGCAGGGATGATTCCCTGCAAGCAGGCACCCTTGTACTATGGTGCAAGGGTGATGGTACAAGGGGTGTCTGTGTTACAGCGAATCATCCATGCAATGCAGGCAACCCTGTACTATGGCACCAGGGTGTCTGTGTTGGTGCTAGGTAGCTATTTTTAGCACCAGCGCAAGGGAAAACACAGTGGTGCACCATATTCTTGTGAATACAGCGCATCCTTTTGTCTTTTAAATGACACAGCGAGGCGCTGCAAAATTTGCCACCCCGCTGCACCATTTCCTTGTGAATATATACCCCTATATGTGTTGCTAAGGTTCTTGGCTCGATCCCATCAGCTTCAATAGCTGCTTTTGATCAATAATATCCCTGCCAATAACATTTTCATGAAGGTTGTGGTACTACTTGAGCTTCATAAATTGGACCTACGCGTCTTGGGCTCAATGCTGTTGGTTGCGATCAATAACATTTTAGCTAATGCAACTTTCGTCTATATTGGTTAATGCTAATAACATTAGATTTCCCATGGAGGACGTCGATGATCTCCATAGAGCACCATTACATTTTGAATGTGAGCACTACAATATATGCCTATTTGCTGTCTACCTGCTTTACCAAACCTCACATCAATAATTCGAGACCTAGTGACGCAATGACAGCATGAGTTTGTCCCTGGTTGGTATACAATGGTTCCTACTGTCTTTGTGTTTGCCCTCTTTGAATTAAGCAAGGAAACCCAGTCCAATGGATTCTGATAGGTGATGTAAATACAGTAAAGATGGCGATTCCCTTTAACTTTTCTTCACTCCACCTTCGCACTCTTCTGAGATTTTTAGATGAAACTAGAGCCAATCATGCCTTTTTTTCATATAAAGTCTTCAAAGTTTCAATAAGGCACTCTTTCTTTTATACTTGGTGCATATTCCCAACCTAAAATGTTAATTGTTAGCAAAGGATGTTTTTCTTTTTCTTTTTTATATTCCAAGTAACGGGTCCCTGTCTTGCCTCAAGAATTTCTGGCTATATGCCTCATAACTTATTATGTGTTCCACTGAATTTTAAATGTAAGATGTTAACATGTTACATTTTGTTCCCTTTTGAAGAGTGTTTTCTATTAGTGGAACTTCTTTTGTTTTTGTATCTGTTTATGGCCAACAGAATACCTGAACATAAAGATTATATAAATAAACTAAAATAACAGACATAACTGCTTGCATATCAAAAATATTGTGGTGAAAATAGCAAACTATTAATTATTAGTTTACATGAAGTGATCGATATGTTTTCCATGTCATTTACTTGAATACATCATGTGATTACAGGTAGTGAGAGGAGGATGAAATGTTAGTTCACAAGATGGCTGTGTATTGTGAAGAAGGCCCTCTGCAATAAGATATGTCTGCTAACTAAAGGATTAACAGCCAGATTCATCAAGCCAAATGCGCTCGCAAAAGAGCCAGATTCTGAGAATCTGGCCCTTTGCGAGTGCAATTTTTGCATTTGGGATTCATCATCCCAAATGCAAAAATCGCTAATAAAGAATTCGCAAATTTGCGAGGATTAGCATTTAAGGAATCTCTATTAGAGATTCCTTAAATGCTATTCATGAAACATTTAAAAATTGCGAATTCGCAATTTAGGACCGCTATTTACCACGAAGTCAAACCTTGTGGTAAATAGCGAAAACTTAGAAAAATGCATTTAAATGCATTTTTCTAAGTTGCATGTTACACACACACATGTCCTTTGGACATGTGTGTGCACAACATTAGTGTAAATTCACATTTCAGGGGTGCTACAGGGTGTCCTTTGGACACCCCTGCACCCTTGAAATCTCATCCTTATTTGCGATTAGCAAATTGCTAATCACAAATAAGGAATAACTCCCCATTCATTCCTATGGGCCTGTAGGCCCATAGGAATGCATGGGGAGTTATTCCTTATTTGCGATTAGCAATTTGCTAATCGCAAATAAGGAACATGTAGGAATCACAATATTTTTTGCAATTCCTACATGAATCCCGTTTTGCAAGTCCTTAATAGCGATTCCTTATGAATCTCTATTAAAGACTCGCAAAACGGGTCTTTGATGAATCTAGCAGTAAGGTGGTAATTTCACAGACACCTTTCGGAGCGCAACCACTTTGTTTATATGACTTGAAAAGTGATTAATGGCTAATTAAAATGTGGAATTTGGTGGTTAGCGTGTCAGGATTCACTGCTGTAGTGTCCACTGGCAAATGGCCATTTATTCTGAAAAGAGTGAAACATGTATCAGTGGCTGCTTTTATTCATTCCAAGTTGGCTTTGTGGTATTTTACCAATCCAAATTGTCATTAGTTTGCTCCTATTTTGATGCTGACAACTCAATCATGTCCCCTCCAAAATGTAAGTTGTTTTTTACATACTGCTTAAAGCACACATTTTTTGGGGATGCAAATCTCTTTGACTCTTTCAACTCTATGCAATTAACTTAATACTTCAAGGAATTTCTTTTGTGCCAACATCGAATAGGAAGTGAATTTTAACAAATATCTTCAGCAGGTGATGGTTCAGCAGGGCAACGGGTTTGCTTCAGTTGCACGGATGAATTCATAATTAGGCATATGCATCAAAGTAAATACCGGGAGCAAAGTGGCAGATTCTCAGAATCTGCCCCTTTGCTCCCGGTATTTTTGCATTTGGGATGCATCATCCCAAATGCAAAAATCGCAATTTAAGGAATCTCTAAATTGAGATTCCTTAAATTGCGTTTGCATTTAAGGAATCCCAAATTGAGATTCCTTAAATGCAATGCCTGAAAGTAAAAAAAATAGCGAATTCGCTAATAGGAGTAGCAAATTACCATGAAGTTGAACTTCATGGTAATTTGCTAAAAGTTTGAAAAAAGCACTTTTGTGCTTTTTTCAAAGTTTCATGTTGCGCATGTGTGTGTGAAACATATGTGCAGAGATCAATTTCAGGGGTGCAACAGGGTGTCATTTTGACACCCTCGCACCCTTGAAATTGCATGAGCAATTTGCGAGTACCTACTTGTACTCGCAAATTGCTCATGCAATCTCCAATTCATTCCTATGGGCCTGTAGGCCCATAGGAATGAATGGGACAGCATTCCTTAATTGCGACTATTTTAATAGCGATTCCTACATGCATAGGCTTTTGCTATTCCTAAATAGCGATTCCTTAAAAATCGCTATTTAGAAATAGCAAAAGGCTACGTTGATGCATCTGCCAGTAAATATTTTAAATTTTAGATACACTATTCATTATTTGCTTTTTTTTACAGACTGTATTCTAGATGTCTGCTCGTATGAGTAAGTCGTTATCATTTTTTGGGTATTAACAGCCCCACCTGCATAAAGTAACTCAGTTACTAATACCCTGGTACTATTCTTTTCACTTGCAGATGTTATTTTGCATCATAAGAAAATTGTATATCCTGATGAGAATGACCCTATAATCACCATGCGTCGTAATGTCGTCGACGAAAAGGGCACTATCAACTACATATGTTGATACACCGCGTGTGTTTTGCAACCATAAGGATCTGACATTTGAGCAAAACATTCTAGAATCTTTCATCGTTCCATTGCCTATTATGTTTTACACTCTATTGCACTGTTTAGCTATCACTCACTGTGTGCTCACCTAAGCAGTGAGCACTTTCCCTTTCTTAGAAATGATATAAAGATATCATTTTGGATTACATCTACAAGGGTTCTTGTTCATTTCAGTGGCTTATGATTTGTTCTTCCTTTAAATAATGACTGGATATCTTTTCCTTGATTCAGTTGTTCTATGATTGTTGTACATGTTTGACGTAAAAGTGGCCTAGGGTTTGTAACTTTTCTAGCTAGGCGTTGATGGCACTGTGCTAAGCCCATGCTTAAAAACTGTTAGAAAAATAAACAAAGAAGGTGAGCAGTTTTAAAGTGCTGGTGGTGTTTCAGAGTGGTCCATATAAAGGAACTCCTCTCTGTCTAAAATTACACCCCCATGTCACTGAAAAAGGTATAGTTAGGCTCAGATTACAAAATCATTGAAATTCAGCAATTATAGTTTCCTGAGCTAAGTATAACTTATGCCCCTGCAATGGACTGCTTATGACCTCAAAAAATGCATCACTCAAGACATGGTCAGTGACATCACTGGTGACATCAGTGATGACAGCATCCAGTGAGTGTAAGTGTTTTCTAAGAGTTTATTAGTGTTACAGATATATACTAACCTACTACAAATATCTGGTTAGTATACTAGGTTCACTACTGAGTGATATTACTTCTAACACGTCATCTGATTGGGTGTGTGTCTGAGTCTGTGTATGAGTGGCTACCTGAGTGGCTGTATGGGTGTCTGAGTGTGTGTGTGAGTGGCTATATAGGTTAATAAGTAGGTGTGTGAGAGGCTGTATGGGGAGTGAGTGTCTGTGTGAGTGACTGCATGGGCAGGTGAGTGTGTGTGGCTGTATCGGTGACTCAGTGGCTGTGTGAGTGGCTCTATGGATGGGTGAGTGGGTGTGTGAGTGGCTGTATTGGTGGGTGAGTGGGTATGTGAGTGGCTGTATGGGTTAGTGAGTGGCTGTTTGAGTGGTTGTTTGATTAAATGAGTTGGTGTGTAAGTGGCTGTTGTGTGCAGAGTGAGTGTCTGTATGGGTGACTCTGCAAGGGTATGAGTGGTTATATGGATGTTTTAATGGGTATGTAAGTGGTTGTGTGAGTGGGTGTGATTAGTGATATGAGTGAGATAAATGGTTGTGTTAAGAGGATGTATGGATTAGTGACTGGCAGTGATATCCCTGTAGCCTCAGGTTTTATAGTGAATTTTGAAGTTTGTTAATGCTGTATCCTAACTATAATGTCCCTGTAACCTTTGATATTTTAAGTGAATGTCTAGGTTTTTTTTTAAACTGTATTATTCAATTGTAACCTGTAACCTTTGAGAGTGGCTGTTTGAGTGGTTGTTTTGCAGAGTGAGTGTCTGTATGGGTGACTGCAAGTGTATAAGTGGTTATATGGATGTTTTAATGGGTAGATAAGTGGTCGTGTGAGTGGGTGTGATTAGTGATATGAGTGAGATGAATGGCTGTGTTAAGAGGATGTATGGGTGAGTGGCTGGCAGTGTCAGTGGCTGTATGGTTGAAAAAGTGCATGAGTGAGCAGTTACATGGATGAGTGTGTGGCTGTGTGAGTGGTTATATGGTTGAGTGACTGGTTCTATGAGTAGCTGTATGGGTGAGTGAGTGATTGTGGGAGTAGCTGTATAAGTGAGTAAGTGTGTGTGTGTGAGTGGCTCTATGGATGGGTGAGTGGTTGTGTGAGTACTTGTATGGGTCTGTGAATGGATATGTGAGTGGTTGTGTGGGTGTGTGAGTGGATATGTGAGTGGTGTGTGGGTGTGTGAGAGGGTGTATAAGAGTTTGTATAGGGGTGTGAGTAGGTGTGCGAGTGGGCCTGTGGATGATGTCATCAATGATGACATTTGAGATGTCATCAGTGATGTCTCTGACCATGCCATGAGTTATGTAATATGTGAGATCATCATAAGCAGTTCCTTGTGGGAGCATAAGATATAGTTAGCTCCGGTATCCATAACTGCAGAATTCTACTGGTTTTGTATGAGTGAAATCTGAGCCTAACTATAACATCCCTGTTACCTTTGTTTTTTCAGTGAATTTCGAACTTTTTTTTAATAATAATTCCTAGCTGTAATACCCCTGTAGCCTCAGGTTTTTAGTGAGTTTTGAAGATTTTTAATGCTGTATTCTAACTATAATGTCCCTGTAACCTTTGATATGTTAAGTGAATGTCTAGGTTTTTTTAAAACTGTATTTCTCAATTGTAACTTGTAACCTTTGAGAGTGAGTGTGTGAGTGAGTGCATGAGTGTTTCAGTGGGCATGTAAGGGAGTGTGTGAGTATTTCAATGGGTGTGTGAGTGGGTGTGTAAGTAGTCTTATGGGTCTGGGAGTGGCTAGATGAGTGTCTCACTAGATGTGTGAGTGGGTGCATGGGTGTCTGAGTCGGTCTTTGAGTGGGTCTTTGAGTGGGTGAGTGAGTGTCTGAGCAGGTGCATGAGTGTCTGAGTGGGTGCATGAGTGTCTGAGTAGGTCTGTACGTATGTGTGATAGTGTCTGAGTGGGTTAGTGAATGCCTTTGTGAGTGTGTGAGTCAGTCAGTGGGTGAGTGCATGAGTGCCTAAGTGGGTCTCATAGTGGGTGGGGTAGCCTCTGAGTGGGTCTGTGAGTGAGTGTGTGAGTCTCTGAGCGGGTCTGTGAGTGACTGTGTGAGTGGATGTATGGGTCTGTGAGTAAATGCATGAGTTTCGTCACGTGGGAACAGTGTCTTCGCGACTCCTCAGGGCTGCGATACAGTAAGTATAGCGAAAAGGTCGTTCCACCGGTGATACTTCTGACCCGGCAGGGCCCGTTACCATGTAGAGGAATATTCTCGATGCGCGTTATTCGGGATAGAAGAAATGCTCCTTTAAGGGTTCAGGTGAATCTGCCAGTATCAATTGCGTCTCTGCGTCTATTGAGGAGAGTACGCTCTGGTCGTGTGCATAGAGAGCTTATATCCCGGGAGAGATCAGCTAGTGGAACGTCAATTTCGTGTGCTCCCGGGTCACCGTGTTCCAAGAGTAGGTCCTACACTTGGAACATGGTGACCCGGGAGCACACGAAATTGACATTCCACTATTTCAAACTAAAATTCGGAACCACCTGGGGCGTACCCGCTTCAGTGGAGCTTCTTGCTGATCTTCGCCCGGGATATAAGCTCAGCTAACTATAACTCGCGAGCCCGCAATGCACTGCTGATGACGTCACATATTACATCACTCAGGACATGGTTAGTGACATCACTCATGACATCACTGATGACATCATCCTTGTGATAGAGTGGCAAACCTCCTCTCACCCTAATGTAACCTTTGATACACACACTCAAAAAAAACAACTAACATTTTCAAAACAATGGACATACCAATACCAATTACAACACACCTATTCAGTAATTCCAAGAGATACACACACACATCCACTCATTCACCAGCAGTCCTAACCAGTCACTCATACATGCACTCGCTCATCATATCTACTCATACACCCATACATTCTGTTACACACCGCTACTGATCCATAGAGTTATTTACACACATTGTCACACATGCAAAAAAAGTATCAAACATCCATTTACTTGCATACACAGGTATACACATACCACCACACCTCCGTCTACAGAAACTTACATATACTTACTCTCTTAAACTATCACCTATAAAAACACATACTTATTTATACAGGAACTCTTCCAAACTCTCAGTCTCACATATACTCACTTATATACACAAATACTGACATATATTAGTTTAAAACATATGTGGTTACTCTTAAAGACACTATTGAGACAGGCATTCACTCACTAACACACCCATGCAAACACTCATCCACCCATACAGTCCTGCACACACACTGTCTTCAACACATACAAACAATGACTCACTCATTCATGCATCTATGCACTAAGTAATAACCCCAGCGAACCACACAGACACTCACACACTCATACAGATACTCAAAAAACCAACGCATATAGAAACTCATGAAGCTACTCACCAACCCATGCAGTCACTTATACACAAAGTGAGAGACTGATACAGATATTTACATATTTAAACATTTCTCACTAACCCATTTATTCACTAAGATACACTTAATCAGTCAGTTATACAATCAATTTTACAAAAATAAAATAACCATTTAGACACTTATATACCCGCTTATTCTTCCATCGACCTTGAGATATACATATATAAAACATTTAATTTTCAGAAAAACACACATTCACTGGATGATGTCATCAGTGATTTCATTTGAGATGTCATTAGTCATATCATGAGTGATGTCACTGACCATGTCATGAGTGATGTAATATGTAACGTCAACAGCAGTGCATTGCGGGCGCGCGAGTTATAGTTAGCTAAACTAACTATAAAAGGTGAATTTCTATGGTTTTGTACGAGTGAAATGTCCAACTAACTATAACGCCCCTGAAGCCTATCTTTTTTTCAGTGAATATATATATAACTGCAACCTTCACCATTCAATATCCAATTCCAAGAAACAGACGAATGCGGACCCATAAATCTGTGCAAAGACGTTTATTGAAGCCCCTGCACCACAGCTATGACTCGTTTCGTCCTACCTGAGGCCTTGATCACAACACATATATATGTGTGTGTATATATATATATATATATATTCATTGACAAAACCATAGGTTTCAGACCTTATATAGTTAGGAATTAGCATTTAAAAAACCTTTGAAATTCACTGAAAAAACCATAGGTTTCAGGCCTTATATAGTTAGGAATTAGCATTTAAAAAAACTTTGAAATTCACTCAAAAAACTATACGTTTTTGGGGTGTTATAGTTTTCTGGACATTTCACTCATACAAAACCATTGAAATTGCTCCTATATAGTTAGTTGTACTAACTATATTTCGCGCACCCGCAATCCACTACTGATGATGTCACATATTACATCATTCATGACATGGTCAGTGACATCACTGATGACATCTCGTTATCATTGAACATTTTGATTGGTTCTTCACATGGTTTGTAAGCATGTGCTGACTGTTCCTGGTTTTTGCCATGCAGAGTTGCAATATTTAAAAAATATATATTATATTTGATTTATGTGCAAATTTCCATATCCATGGGCCTTAATTCAAATTTTACAAGAAAGTTTTACTTTTGGGAAAGTATCTGCTTTTCTCAGAGTCCCGACCCCGGTCTACTTCCTCAATACTCTCTCTTATAGTCTTCTCTTTTGTCAGTACACAGACTTTGGAGCATGGTATTATTCAGTGTACAGCGAAAAAAAAAAGAAATTCAATGGAATTGTTAAATGAGTTTTTACAATTGTGTAATGTTTCCCCAAAAGTGATTATTCAAATTCAATCAATTCAGAGTATACATGAATTCAAATATTCAAAAATTATTTTCTTGATTCATGTGACAATTGCAGACTCTATTCCTCACCATAAACCCTCAATGCATTTCAGTCCCTAGAGGTTCTTCATCACTAGCTTCCGTAGACAAAAACAGATGTAAAGCAAACACAAACACCCATGGTCTGTTATCAGTAACAGCAAACAGTTCAAATTGTTGTGTAAACCACCACCTAATTTGGGGGTATATCTGGTTAGAAATCTCAAACTGCTAGAGTTCTCTCTACAGCCCCATTACTGGGCTTGTACTTTTTAGGTACTTCTTGCTTTCTACAATGAGTAGCATGGCATCACTCATTGCTGAAAGCTTGTGCAGGAACTCACAGATATAGCTTAATAAGTGAGCTTGGGGAGGTGTGAATCTAAAATTTCACAACTAAGAGACTTATAACAATCTCACACTGTAGCAGAAAGGAACTACTCGACCATAGGTCGGCGGTTCCGACTGCACTATTACTATTACGATTATGATGCGACCACCCATAGAGTAGTCGCAACCATTTATTTCACAATGTCTTGTGAAAGATAAAAGATAAGTACATTGAATAGTACAGCACATCCCGGTATTGAAAAGCCAAACAACTTATGTACTTACCTCTCTTCCAAGTAAGAGTTCGACCAAGTCTTGGTCCTGAGGAGAACACTCAAAAGAAAATAGGGTTCCGAAACGTGTCGACCATACACAGCTAGCTGCAACCATCACAATCTCACTGAATGATACAGTGTACAAACAAGGCATTCAGCCTGTTGTAAATTCATTGTCGACAAGCTGGTTCTAGCAGGTTGCACTAACATAAATTAGAAATAAGCCTGCACCGCTACTGTCTCTTTTCTAATTCAACGACTGGTCACTTATGTTGTCATTGATTCTTTGTTATGTATTTGTTAAATGTCAACTCTATTGTATTCATGATTTGATGTAGTGTTGAATTATAATAGGTATGTCTTTTTTTGTGACATGAATTTAATGTATTTGATGTATGTTATACAAACTAATGTATAAAGTAAAAGGTGAAATAAACACACCAAACCCTCTTTATGAGTCAAAAAGGGTTTATCTAAAGAAACTTAGCTAAACAATATGTCCAAACAATTCCTTGTTACTAGCTTAATTGGTGGCCTAGCTTGGGTATGAATATAGGCCCAACCCCCCAATGATACACAATGGATGTGTAGGGGGGCACCATAGATGCCCCTCAGTCCCAAATGCGGAGGGCCATGGAGGAAGCGGGCCCTGCTATGGGCCCCAATGTCACTTTCCGGCAGCCTTTACATGTCGGAAAGGCAGACATGAATTGACTGTCGAAAACCAACATCATAATCCCGACTGTGAAGTTTCCATCATTAATGGATTATGCAGAGTTTCCGATGGACCAACGGGCTCCTAGAGCCTGTCAAAACCAAGACGGAATTCCCCCACAGGTTTAAACTCCAGCTGCCAACATCCTAATTCAGTAGTCAGACTTTAAACCTATCATGTCGGGTGGAAAGCCTCCAAGCCCTGGTCAGAGGCTTTCCGCCCAACATCGTAATCAGGCCCTGAAATATGTTGGGCCACAGGGTGAATGAGTGAAATTACCATGGTTTGGGATGGACTATCCCCATGAGGAACAAGGTCAGTAGTGATTTGCATTATGTGGGCCGCTGTCTAGAATTCAATATTGGTAAAAAAAAAATGATGGATTAGGATGCTACCATGAGCGAGTGCCAGTGGTTACACTATTTACATGTATTTATCTGATCTCCTTTTGGGTGTTTGATTGCCAGTAATATATAGTAGTAGTAGTATATATGGAAACATAATATTGGTGCTGCTTTCTTAGCCTAGTCCTGCCAATGTTTGTTAATTCCAAAATGTAGTAAATTTGCACCAATTCTAAGAGTACTTCTATGCGTGCAGCTTTTCTACTTGTTTTGGTAAAATCATCACAATATACATTTACATTTCTAATGGAAACAATTCAAAGTTAAAACCTCTTTGTGAAATGAGAAGATAAAAAAAAACAACACTAACATAGCAGGTGCGACTCAGGGCTCCCAGATCCAATACCTAAGCCACAAATGCATTTATTAGGGTGTGGGTGTCCCACCCTAAAGACCCTCCTCTCAAAGCTAGGCCGGTGGGAACTAAGGGGCATATTTATGCCTTTGTGGCGCAGCACAGCAAGTCATCTTGCTGCGCTGCATGACAGGGAAAGAGCAGGAATAAACTGTATGTATCCCAATAAGGGACATTCCTGTCTTTTCCCAGTGCTGTTGCACAGTGGGCTGCCTAGCACCGATGTAGGCACCCTTGTAATCCATAGTGCAAGGGTGTCTTTGTTGCACACAGGATTGTTTTGCTGCCAGAAGGGGGCACCCTCCTGCACAAAAACAGTGCGGTGTTGCGTTACTCCTGATTTATGAAGCCAATCAGGGCCACCCAAAGTGGCCGTGCAGGCCCACCCAATGTGGCCTTGCATGTCTTAAGGAACTGCATTTTTGAGTTGCGTTCCGCATTCACCATATTGCGTGGTGCAAGCATGATGCAACTGGGCTCATAAATATAGCTCTAAGTTTAGCTGTTAGGGTTTCAGGCATAAGTCCTATTATTACAGTGCGCAATCTGCATATGTTTATTTCCTGTAAGAAAATCATGTTATTCATCTCATATCGGTATGACAATATTCATACAGCTAAATATATGTGGATCTAAAGGTCTCATACGATATGAGGTAGTTCATAGTGGCAATGAGTAGGTATGTTTATCCTGTGTGTATTATGGATCATGAATGGGTGGTGCCCTAAGTGACGTGATGAGTAAGGAAATCCCTCCCGGGGAGAGTGAAAGCTCACCAAAAATGTAAGCTATTTGCAACTGCTATGCTGATCTTCAATACAGTGCACAAACAACATTGGAATCTAAAATAGTTACACTGCTGTGCTCACAGTGCATGCAATGTTATATTTAATATATGCGCTCATAAATGCCGTTTAAAATCAATAATCCTTCCTTACAGAACAGCTTTACAGAAAAGGCAACTATTTGGTACATTCACTTTACTCCACGTTCATGTTAATCTTGCTGCTGTGAACAAAAATAGATGAATGTAGGCGTGCACGTTCAATAATGTCACCGCTATGCCTTGATAATGGAAGGTCTGTTTCCAAAGTTCCTGTTGTTAGGCTGCTCTACATCACAACACCTTCCTACTGTTGTGAAATAGCACAACAATAGCACCATTTAAGAAAATCATGTTTTATTTGTATTACAAAGACTGGATGATGAGGTCTGTTTCAGATGTTTTTGTTTCGTGTTTGTTCTGCGTGGCCACCCTTCCCTGCTCTTACGAAACAGTGCAACAATCCTGCCATTTATTAAAATCATATGTTGCTTACAGGGTAAATGTTTAGTGATAGTTTGTAGAAGAAAGAAATGCTTTTCATTGCGGGATTTTGATAAAGTGATTGCCTTTAGCTTTAAAAGTTTAGAACTGAAACAACTGCTTTATGGCATTGATTGGGGCAGGATATGTGTCATGTCCAAGTGGCAAGAAGATTTATACTGCAAAAATAGACACATGCAATGGACATAATTGAAGTTCAATGCACCCCCTGATGTGATGTCTCCTACAAAGATTGATCTTCCTATAACTATTACACATGGATCAATTTTACACTGTTTCCTTTCAAATAAACCCCGTTTTCAAGAACTGATTGTCGTGTTCGTGTGGAAAATTAAAAGGTTTGTTAGGAAGGATAATGTGTTCCTTGCATTTTTATACCAGACTTTCGGCCACTGGTGTGGCCTTGGAATGCTTTCAAAAGAATTGAGAATTTCCACATTGTTTCAAGTTTTAAAATATTACCATCGCAGTCCTGAGCGTGATTGGGCTTGTTGGTGTTTGATTTTGGTAATTTTTTAGGAAACGCTCAAGATTGTATGCATGATAAGACTTCTACAGGCTCGTAGCCTCCGAATATTCAAGCACCTAGCACTGAAAATCTACCCACAAGAACAGAAGGCAAATGGAAAAGAAATAAAGTCAGGTGTTAACCTGTCCAGTGAATACTGTGTCACTGGAAGCAACCTATACCTGGCTGATGAGCACAAAGCGTGGTTGAAACTGTCCCTGGCTTGCTTGTGTTCTGGTTCAGGTAGGACCTGTCTTCAGTAGCGGCTCGTGGAGAAAGTGTCCACGAGCCGCTACTGCCTGTCTTGGCAGTTTGAGCTAGACTTTTCTTATTGGAGCAGGGGAAACACTGATTTGCATATATCTGGGTCCAAATTTAGGTGGCATGGTGTGCCAAATAATGATGGACTGGGATGCAGCTCTCGTAATTATCAGTGGTTAAGATCAATTCAAGCATTCCATCCATCCCTTTTTGCATCCTTCAGTATGAGCCAAAGTTGGCAACTTTTTAAAGGCAGCACGATTCCTAAATGATCAACAGTGTGCCAAAGGTGTGAAGTAGCAATTGGAAGAGCAATACAAATACATATCAGAGCTTTGGCACATTAACTGTGTTTGTTCAATTAGAATAATTATCAACTTAGCAGAGTCCACTTAAGAGTCATTGGTTCTATTTAAAATTCATCATAAACTATCTCCGATGCTGGGCAGTATCCAATACCAAAACCGTACAATCACATATGTTGTTCCCAGAATGAGGAATGACTAGACGGACCCAAAATGCTGATTCCTTTCAAGATTTGTTTTCACATGATTCCAGGGACAAATCTGCTGACATTTTATATCTCCTCAGAACAGGCAGATTTCAGCAGGAGGAGCTGTGGGGTTGAAGAAAGTGGGGGGACATTTGTGGGGGTGACAGGTCAGCACTTAGTTGGGGCAGTCTGAGGGGGTCTGATGATGTAGGAGTCATGCAGGGACTGGATGTGCTCCTTCCTTCTTCTCCTGTTCCTGCAGAGATTTCAGAGGGGGGGGATCTGCCCAGTGAAACCAAGCTTGTTGCTTACAGCTAAAATTATGCGTTCCTGAGACACTAGGCTACCATTTGTAGCCTTCAGTAGTCATAAATCCATGTGGAGCAATGCAACTCTTAATTAAACAGGGCCTAAAAGTATTATTTTTATTATGTACTTTTTAATTTTTTTTATTATTTCAACGTGTTTTATTACATTTTTTATACAATGCAAGAACACATTAGCAATTCTGTTACAGGGTTTGCAACAATTTGTCCCCTCGCTTTTTAGTCTATATACATCTATGCATTCCCTACCAGTCATAACAGTCAAGAAGGACAGGAAAGTAGTAAGGAGGATGAAAGCAAGGGGTGAAAGAAGAGAAAGAGGATAGGCACTTGAGAATTAACATGGAAGACATCTTCCGCAGTCAGAGTATACAAACGTCTATAAATTGACACATTAAAAAATATTTATATTCATAGCTCCTAACAGATTCATAACACTGACTTATTATGTCTTCAATTGCTTGGTGATGCCTGGTGATGTCCCGGCATTGAGACGTTATGAGCACTCTCATAATGCATGTCGATTTTGACTTGCCACATACACAGCTTTGATTCAACATTCTCACAATGTTCATCTTATGTAGTGCTACCCTACTTTTTTTCTCTACTGACAGACAGGACTCATATTACTGAGACATTAAGGACCCAATTATCAAAAACATTTGTACATATGGGTTCTATTTCAATGAGAAAATGGGATAATTTAAGGACAGTCTAGTAACGAGGGACTCGCAAAAAGTGACTATGCAGTCATACATCAATTTTTTCATGTTCATGATTACCCCATGAGGGTTTGAAATACAAGAGCAGGTATGGAAAGTGACCCTTCCATTCTAGGGAAGTCCTATACAGTTTGTGAGTTTATGTGTCTTCCTAAACTTTCACTACCACTCTAGAAATGAATGAAGATTCAAAGGAGTAAGGGCTAGATGTACGACCCTTTTTTGCGATCGCAAATGGGAGATCGGGCTGTTTGTGACTGCAAAATAGGGTCCTGGCATGTACAAATGCTATTTTCCAAGTCACTGACTCACAAAATAGTGTTTGCGAATCTCACTATTAGGAAGGGGCGTCTGTACCTAAGAGCGGGTTTTAAAGCCATTTACTATTGTTTGGCAACCACATTTGCGGCTGCAAAACACTCTCAGTTTACCACCTATTTCAAATAGTTTGAACCCTGTCCAAGCAGGAACCACAATCCTAGTCAGAGTGGGTCACACATACAACATAAATGAAGCTGTGCTCACCCTCTGGTAGCTTGGCACAGAATAGTCATACTTAGCTCAGGAAGGAACATGTAAAGTATTTGTGCAACACATGCAACAGTAACCGTGAAAACACCACCAAAAGACTCCACAACAGCTTAGAAAGATACAGAATAACTTTATATAAAAAAAACACAAAAAAACAATCAGTAGAAGTAAAGATATTAAATGTAAAAATAGCATTTAGAAACAGTAAGCAATTGTTAAACCTGGTACCATTGGAGTGAGTCTCCCTTCAATTTTTAGCTGTTGTCTCCTCTGTTTTGATATGTTTTGCTGGTTTTAGATGCTTTGGGCACTGTGCCACTGCTATTCAGTGCCACAGTGCAAGTGCTCCCTACTGTAATTTGTTTTAATGGATTAGTGACTCCATGTTTGGCTTATTTTAATTACTTGTCAGACCCTAGTACAGTGCACCATGTGTGCCCAGAGCCTGTAGATCAAATGCTGCTAGTGGGCTTGCAGCACTGATTGTGCCAACAGCAGAAGCAGCTTGTAAAGTGTGTCTCAGGCCTGCCATTGCAGAGCCTGTGTGCAGCCTAGTACTGCCATGTCGACTTGGTAAGTGTACCCACTTACCAATCCCCAAACCTTCCCTTTTCTACATGTTAGACACCCCTAAGTTAGGCCATAGGGCAAGGCGCATTGTATGTGAAAGGTTGGTCATGCTCTGATGTGTGTGGCATGTCCTGATAGCGAATTACAGCCAATGTTTCACTATTGATAGGCTACCTGTCCCCATAGGCCAGAATGGGCAGTTTGATTATAACATTTTATAATCCTAACTGACCCAGAGAACATGGTAGAAAAACTAATTAAGTATGCCTGAACTCAGAATGATAAAATACATATTTTACTAAAGTTAGTTTTAATATTCTGTGTTTGAAAATACCACTTTTAGAAAGTAGGTATTTTCTTGCCTAACCATCCAGCCTGCCTCTGCTAGGTTGTGTATGCCATGTCTGGTTTGTGAGTGACAGAGGCTGGGGCGGGTCCACGAGGAAGGGTGAGTCAGCACTAGGCTAAATAGACCTATCTGCATTGGGAGTGGTGGGAGGAGTAGCACCTGGGCCTGAATAGGGCTGTGCCTGCCTTCCACAATGCTGGCTCCCCCTCCTGTGGTGCTTCTGATGATGACCCTGGCCCAAACTGACAAAGGAAGAAGTTGTGCACTGGCAGAATGCACCCAGAACTGGTTTTGACAAGGTACAGACACTCTCTGACTTCAGAGACAACTGATTTGTGTATATAAAAAGGGAGAGCCAGACCCCAGAACTTTAGATCACTTCTGGACATCTAGACGTACCTTTTGCAAAGGAGAAGAACCAGAGAATCTGCAGGAGTTGGACTGCCCCTGTGCCAATGTGTTGCTTTCTCGGGTTGGCCTGCAGTGGTTTGTTTATTACCAAGGAAAGAAGAAAAACTTTTATTGCAACTTTCATCATCTTGAAGACGAATCCCCAAGGGCTTTGACTATGCTTGCCTCCTTTTGAGGTCTCAGGGATACAAGACTTCACCACCAGCTCCTCCGTGGAATTTCCTTGCTGGGAATTCTGTCAGCAGAAGCCTGCATGTTGTTGGGAGATGGAAGCGTGACTGTGTAGGAGAGTAGGGTCTGCTATCCTATGGTCACCCCAAATTTTTGCTTTTTGCTTCACTGGTTTATGACTTAATGTGGCTGTGGGTCTGCTAATCAGACCCACAGCCTGCTGTTCTCTCTCTAAATTAATGCCAATGCACACTAGGTGCATTACGAATTGGAACTGGTTCACCTTATTGGCCCCTGTAACAGTGTACCCCAGGTACCCAGGGCATAGGTGTTTCCAAGGCCCACCAGGAGCTGCAGCATGTATTATGCCACCCCTGGCCTGGCCTCCATATTTGACACAACTGGCTGATCACTCAGCTGGGGTAGGTCTGTGTAATCACCTCTTACTTAGGTATAGTATATCTGTATCTAACTTACAATGGACACATGTGTTCCTATCAGCCACTCCTATGGAAGGCCTCATCAATCCTGGAAGCAGAGTGCTTGGAAATATGTGAGATGGTGCTCTAGCATGAGATGAGCCTGTCTGCAGCTTTCGGAACCACGTCCTTTAGCTGTTCCATGATACTGCCATACCATATACTCTTAAGTGCATTATGAACCTCGCGGTTAAATGCTATCTTTGGTTTGGCTTTATCAAAACATGTCGAATAAGGTGTCATATTAATTGGAATACTACCCCCTCGCCAGTTCTGGCGACGGGGGTAGCATTCCACCCTTCTAGAGGGACACGACATGTACATAACCTGAAACCCGGGTAAAGTTAAACATGAGCCTCAGCATCAAAAATGGATGCTGCCAACACAGACACAAGTCTGACCTCCAGCTGCTGGGTGTCCTTCCAGCGAGGGAGGCTTGGACAAAGGGTTTCCTGCCTTGGGAGGTGCTAGCACCACCCCAGACAGGATTTTGTGTATTGGGTAGGACAGGGCTGAATAGAATGAGACATGCCTGGGGCACACAAGGTGTCCTAATCGGTGCTGGGGCTTCCCAGCCCCAGTCTTGGTGCGGAGATGGACAAAGAAAAGGGGGTGTAGCCACCCCCCTTCCTGGTCCCACCCAGAGGAGGGACCTAGCAGGTAATCCGGCCCCTAGATTTGGAATAAGAGTAGGAGCTGTGTCCCAAGACTTCAGATCATCCTGAACTCAACTTGAAACTAAGAAGAAAACTGGACTTCGACATTCTGCTGCACAGAAGACTGAAGAGAATCTCCCTTGTGGCCAAGGAGTGACCACCCTGTGAATACAGGCACCAACCAGCAACTCAATGTCTGCTTTGCCACCGCCTCCCGCCGGAGCCCGAGCCCAGAGCCCAACAAGACCTGGATTCACAGACATCTCACAGCCCGACCCACAGTCCCTGAAAAGAAGAGACCCGTGGAGGCATTGAGAGACGTGGGACCGGCCATGTTGAAAGACCCCCAAGAAGCTGACTGCGCAGCACCCAAGGCTTCCTCAGTGCTGTGCTTTGGGGTTTGGGAAGCCCCACCACCGAGCAGCATCTGCACCGAAGATCAGCCCCCCAGCATCTCCACGATCTGCGTGGGGCCCTTTTTCACTTTGCCACTCGATGTGCCATCCCGACCACTTGCCACGTGGCTATCGGCCATCTTGGCGAAGAAACCTACAAACAACACCACTGGTCTGGTTGCTCCAGACTGGCCCTCGCTCCCCTGAAAAGGAGCACTCACTCTGACCTTGCTGGTCCGAGTAACAAGCTTTCTTCACTTCCTGCATGGCTTGCATTAGCCAAAGCCTGTTTGCTCCAATCAAGTTGCCGACACCGCCATCAGCTAGAGCCTCTGTGGGACACCTCATGACCGACTCCTGGACATCCTCGACCTCTTCGTGTCCACGTGGCTGCGGAGACAAGCTACACCTCTTCACCTGTTTGCACCCGACATCGCCTTGTTCCATCTTGGCTCCATGGTAGTCACTGGCTAGTGACTTTGAACATTGTCCCCTCTGCTTTCAGGTCTTCACATGTTCAGATCCATCCTTGGAACCACCGGAACTCTCCTCGACGACCCGCCTGCAGCATCTTCATCTCCAGGCACCATCGACCTGCGTGACGAAACCCGACACTACTTTGCACCTGTGCACTCGCTTCCTGTGGGTGAGGTAACTCAGCAAAGCCGGTGTTCCTACACTGGTACACACCTCTAGTGTCTAGGTCTAAAGTTTCATCCTTTTAGGTCAGTCGGAAGGTTCCTTAAACAGTAACTTTATAACTTTTACGCACCATTGACATTGCATTGGTGCATGCGTGTGCTTTAAGCGCTGCACCTGAGTCCCGCGGGCCTTTCCCGACTTCTTCACTGTTAGTCCCGAACAGCTCCAGCGATTTCCCAGGCCCTAGGCCTATTTACTTTCCAAATGGTGGTTCTTATACCACTATTTTAGTATATGGTTTAAGTGGCCCCTAGGGCTCATCCATATTGTGCAACTTTTGTATATTTAAACTGTGTTTTGTTTTAACGCATTTGCTTCTGTGCTCATAAAGAGTATAGGGGATATTTGTAGTAAATAAATATATATATATTTTCAATATATATCTGTGTGGTGTCCTTTCATTTGGTATTCAAGGGGATTGTGTATGGTAAAACAGCTTGCTTCACATGCCTTTACAGTTTAGCCTACGACTGCTTAGTCCACGCTACTAGAATAGCTGGTCTATAAGGTTGACTTACAACCAATCATCATAAGAGTTGCTTGGCATGGTACAAGGTGATCACTAGAACTAGTGAGCATCATATACCAGGCCAACTTCTCACATTGGTGAGCAGCGGTTGGGATTTGAGCTTGCTGTTGTTTTACCATTACAATCTTTGAGAGTATCATTTGAAAGATCATACAGGTACCTGTTAGGTACATATAAAACAAGACTAGTATACTTAAGTTCTACTGAACTTAGTTGTTGTAGAGGATAGGGAGTAGCACACCCTGACTACAACTACTAGATAGGTTTAGTAGGTAAACACCAGTGTAGGTAGATTGCAACATATCAACCCACACTAGAGCAATATCTGGAGCAGAGGGGTCCACTGGACCTGTCCCTGTTGAGAGTGACCCTCCAAAGGCACCATCCAAATTTGCTATGTTAAACTTTAAAGAAATGAGGCAGCTGTGTACCTTAAGAGGTCTCAAGACGGGTCCAACCCCCACTACAGCACACCTCAGAGAGCTTTTAGACCAGTATGAAGCTCTAAAGACCTCCAATCCTGACCCCAAAGGGTCTGGAGAAAGAGGCTCTCCCTCTGAAGATGATAACACTGATGCCCCTGTCCCTGTCGTCCAGATAGATGAGGAAAACCAGAACACTGGAGATACTCTACCTGAGGATGAGGAGCAGGAAGAGGAGGAAGAAGAAAGTGATTCTGATGATGAGAGACTTAGTCAGGTGCCAGTCAGGAGACTTAGCCAGGCTAACTTAAGCCAATTTGGGACTGAGTCAGGGTCAAACCCACTCAGACCCCCAAGTGGACTTTACCAGAAGTCTAGGAGGAGAAGGAATCAGTCAGGTGAATCTGACACTTCCCATGCTTCTAGAGGTTCTCATGGTCACTCCAGAAGGAGAATGACATCCCCTCAGAGGAGGGAACATGAGGCAAACATGAGAGAGGCTGAGCTTAGGATCCAGAAGAGAGAGCTGGAAGTAGCCCTGATCCAAGAGAAGCTTGCTAAAGCAAGACAGCCTAGAGAGAGTGGATTAGGATCCACTGGTGACAGCACTATCCCTAAGGATAAAGACAGGTCCTATGACAATAGAAACCTGAGTAGGATTGTGCCCCCCTACAAAGCTGGGGATGACATCCACAAATGGATAACTGCACTTGAGAGAGCCTGCAGAGTACAGCAGATCCCTCAGGAGCAGTGGGCAGCAATCTTGTGGCTCTCCTTTGAAGGTAGAGGCCGAGACAGACTCCTCACAGTTAGTGATGGGGATTCTAGAAACTACCTGGTCCTGAAGAGTGCTCTGATAGATGGGTTAGGCTTAACCACTGAACAGTACAGGTTAATGTTCAGAGAGACCCAGAATACACAGACTCAGGACTGGTCTGAATTTGTTGAATGTGCCACTAAGGCTCTGGAGGGCTGGTTGCTGGGAAGTAAGGTTACAGACTATGAAGGATTGTACAATTTGCTTATGAGAGAACACATTTTAAATAATTGTCAGAACCAGCAGTTGCATCAACATTTGGTTGACTCAGATCTGACCTCTCCCCAATAATTGGGAAAGAGGGCAGACAAATGGGTTAGAACCAGAGTTAAGCAAAAGAACCAGAACCAGGGTGGTGACCAAAAGAAAACAGACCAGAAGGGTGGGAGCAGAAAGCTAAAGACCAGAAGTCTTCAACAGGGCCCCAAACTAATACTGAGGGTGGGCCCCAAACTTCCAAGAAGAAGAAGAAAGAAGGTAAAAGGAAACCCTGGTGTAGTAATTGTAAAAACACCTCTCACTGGACCAGTGAGTGTAAAAAGGGTGGAGCCCCCAACACTGCAGCCCCTAAGGCACCTGCACACAATAGTACAGTCAGCAGTGTTGGTCCACAAACTAAGGGGGTAGTAGGTATCACCTTGGGAACTGAGGGAGAGTCTGGCCTAGTCAGAACCCCTACACAGGCTGTTCTGATTTGTGATGTGGACATAGATTTGTCCACTACTGTCAGCCCCAGTAATCTGGGCAAGTACAGGCAGACGCCTTTGATTAATGAAAAAGTGACTCAAGCATACAGGGACACATGTGCCAGTGTCACTATGGTGACACCTAGCTTTGTGGACCCTGGACAATACATACCAGGTGATAATTACCTGGTGACCAATGCCAGCAATGCCACTACTAACCATAGTGTGGCAATTGTTAATTTCTCCCGGGGAGGGGTAACTGGCCAAAAAGAGTTGTGGTTAGTGCTGATCTCCCAGTTGAATGTTTCTTGGGCAATGACCTGGAGAGCTCTCTATGGTCAGAAGTTGAGTACAGGACTCATGCAGAGATGTTAGGGATATCATCACATGTCCTTGCTGTGACCAGGTCACAGGCCAAAAAGTGCCTCTCTGAACCTCAGGTCTTGGATCCTGGAACAATGGACCAAGTACCTTCCAAGAAGAAGAACAGGAGGGCAAAGGCTGTGCCTTCCCAACTGCCTACAAGTGAGGATCAGCCTTCACAGGAAGATGATCTTGAGACCCCTGAAGGAACTGTCCCTGAAGAGCTTGAACCTGATCAGGTTGAGTTTCTGGGGACAGGGGGACCTTCTAGGGCAGACTTGGGGCAGGCTCAGTTAACCTGTCCTTCTCTTGAACCCCTCAGACAGCAGGCTGCTGTTGAGGCTGCTGGGAGTGCTCAAGGTACCCATAAAGTGTATTGGGATGATGGGCTCCTTTATTCAGAGGGTAGAGACCCCAAGCCTGGTACAACCAGGAGGTTGGTTATACCTCTGCAATTTAGGGGCTTCCTTCTAACCTTGGCCCATGATTTTCCCTTAGCAGGACACCTAGGCCAGAACAAGACTTGGGACAGGCTTGTCCCTCACTTTCACTGGCCTCACATGTCTGAAGATACAAAGGAGTTTTGTCGCTCCTGTGTAACCTGCCAAGCCAGTGGCAAAGCAGGTGGAACAACAAAGGCCCCCCTGATACCACTACCTGTGGTGGGGGTCCCCTTTGAAAGAGTGGGGATTGATATTGTAGGTCCAATGGATCCCCCTACAGCATCTGGGCACAGATTCATACTGGTGGTGGTGGACCATGCCACCAGGTACCCAGAGGCAATTCCCCTTAGGACCACAACAGCTCCTGTTGTGGCCAGGGCCTTACTTGGAGTTTTCTCCAGAGTGGGGTTTCCTAAGGAGGTAGTATCTGATAGAGGTGCCAACTTCATGTCAGGATACTTAACAGCTATATGGAAGGAATGTGGTGTCAACTACAAGTTCACCACTCCTTATCATCCACAATGGAATGGGCTTGTTGAAAGGTTCAACAAGACCCTAAAGGGTATGATCAAAGGATTACCAGAAAAGCTCAGGCGCAGATGGGACATCCTTCTACCCTGCCTTCTGTTTGCTTACAGAGAGGTCCCACAAAAGGGGGTTGGCTTCAGCCCCTATGAATTGTTGTTTGGGCACCCTGTAAGAGGACCCCTGTGTTTAGTGAGGGATGGATGGGAGTTACCTCTCAGAAAACCCAAGCAAGACATAGTGGACTATGTACTTGGTCTCTGCTCCAGGATGGCTGAGTATATGGAGAAGGCATCCAAAAACCTTGAGGCCAGCCAAGAATTACAGAAAGCTTGGCATGACCAAAAGGCTGTCTTGACTGAGTACCAGCCTGGACAGAAAGTAAGGGTGTTGGAGCCAGTGGCCCCAGCAGCACTCCAAGACAAATGGTCTGGGCCCCATACTATCATTGAAAAGAAGGGATGGGTTACCTACTTGGTGGACCTAGGAACTCCCAGGAGCCCCCACAGGGTGCTCCGTGTTAACAGATTGAAGGCATATGTTGACAGGGCAGACATGGGCTTGCTCATGGCTTAAGATGAGGGGCAGGAGGAAGAGAGTGACCCTCTCCCAGACCTGCTGACTCAGAACCCTGAAGATGGCTCAGTTGATGGTGTGGCCTTAGATGGCAGCCTCACTGAACATCAGCAAAATGACTGTAGACACGTTTTGCAGTCATATAGACATATGTTCTCATTGACACCCAGTCAGACTAACTGGTGTACCCATGTGGTGGACACTGGTGACAGTCTTTCTGTGAAAAACAAGATTTACAGGCAACCCGACCATGTCAGGGACTGTATAAAGACTGAGGTGCAAAATATGCTGGAATTAGGTGTTATTGAGCCTTCAGAGAGCCCCTGGGCTAGCCCAGTGGTTCTGGTCCCCAAACCTCACACCAAAGATGGCAAGAGAGAGATGAGGTTCTGTGTGGATTACAGAGGACTCAATGTTGTCACCAGGACAGATGCACACCCTATTCCAAGGGCAGATGAGCTCATAGACAAGTTGGCTTCTGCCAAATATTTGAGCACATTTGATTTGACAGCTGGCTATTGGCAAATCAGGTTAGCTGAGGAATCCAAAGCCAAAACAGCATTTCCTACCCCAGGAGGTCATTACCAATTTGTGGTGATGCCCTTTGGTTTGCAAAATGCACCTGCCACCTTCCAAAGGTTGGTGAATCAAGTCCTTACTGGGTTGGATGACTTTTGCGCAGCATATCTGGATGATATTGCTGTCTTCAGCCCCACTTGGGAGGATCACCTGGTCCACCTGAAGGAAGTGCTAGAGGATCTGCAAAAGGCAGGCCTCACTATCAAGGCCACAAATTGCCAGATAGGGCAGAGTAAAGTTGTATACTTGGGCCACCTTGTAGGTGGAGGCCAAGTTCAACCACTGGAGAGTAAGATCCAGACCATAAAGGACTGGTCCCCTCCAACCACCCAGACTCAGGTCAGAGCTTTCTTGGGCCTGACTGGGTACTACAGGAAGTTTGTTAAGAACTATGGGTCCATTGTGACTCCTCTTAATGATCTGACATCAAAGAAGATGCCCAAAAAGGTTCAGTGGACAGTAAACTGTCAAAAGGCATTTGATGACCTGAAGAAGGCCATGTGCTCTGCACCTATCCTGAAGAGCCCTGACTACTCAAGATAGTTCATTGTCCAAACAGATGCTTCTGAGTTGGAAGTGGGAGCTGTGCTTTCACAACCTAATGTAAATGGTCAAGACCAGCCCATGATCTGCCCAGTGAAACCAAGCTTGTTGCTTACAGCTAAAATTATGCGTTCCTGAGACACTAGGCTACCATTTGTAGCCTTCAGTAGTCATAAATCCATGTGGAGCAATGCAACTCTTAATTAAACAGGGCCTAAAAGTATTATTTTTATTATGTACTTTTTAATTTTTTTTATTATTTCAACGTGTTTTATTACATTTTTTATACAATGCAAGAACACATTAGCAATTCTGTTACAGGGTTTGCAACAATTTGTCCCCTCGCTTTTTAGTCTATATACATCTATGCATTCCCTACCAGTCATAACAGTCAAGAAGGACAGGAAAGTAGTAAGGAGGATGAAAGCAACGGGTGAAAGAAGAGAAAGAGGATAGGCACTTGAGAATTAACATGGAAGACATCTTCCGCAGTCAGAGTATACAAACGTCTATAAATTGACACATTAAAAAATATTTATATTCATAGCTCCTAACAGATTCATAACACTGACGTATTATGTCTTCAATTGCTTGGTGATGCCTGGTGATGTCCCGGCATTGAGACGTTATGAGCACTCTCATAATGCATGTCGATTTTGACTTGCCACATACACAGCTTTGATTCAACATTCTCACAATGTTCATCTTATGTAGTGCTACCCTACTTTTTTTCTCTACTGACAGACAGGACTCATATTACTGAGACATTAAGGACCCAATTATCAAAAACATTTGTACATATGGGTTCTATTTCAATGAGAAAATGGGATAATTTAAGGACAGTCTAGTAACGAGGGACTCGCAAAAAGTGACTATGCAGTCATACATCAATTTTTTCATGTTCATGATTACCCCATGAGGGTTTGAAATACAAGAGCAGGTATGGAAAGTGACCCTTCCATTCTAGGGAAGTCCTATACAGTTTGTGAGTTTATGTGTCTTCCTAAACTTTCACTACCACTCTAGAAATGAATGAAGATTCAAAGGAGTAAGGGCTAGATGTACGACCCTTTTTTGCGATCGCAAATGGGAGATCGGGCTGTTTGTGACTGCAAAATAGGGTCCTGGCATGTACAAATGCTATTTTCCAAGTCACTGACTCACAAAATAGTGTTTGCGAATCTCACTATTAGGAAGGGGCGTCTGTACCTAAGAGCGGGTTTTAAAGCCATTTACTATTGTTTGGCAACCACATTTGCGGCTGCAAAACACTCTCAGTTTACCACCTATTTCAAATAGTTTGAACCCTGTCCAAGCAGGAACCACAATCCTAGTCAGAGTGGGTCACACATACAACATAAATGAAACTGTGCTCACCCTCTGGTAGCTTGGCACAGAATAGTCATACTTAGCTCAGGAAGGAACATGTAAAGTATTTGTGCAACACATGCAACAGTGACCGTGAAAACACCACCAAAAGACTCCACAACAGCTTAGAAAGATACAGAATAACTTTATATAAAAAAACACAAAAAAACAATCAGTAGAAGTAAAGATATTAAATGTAAAAATAGCATTTAGAAACAGTAAGCAATTGTTAAACCTGGTACCATTGGAGTGAGTCTCCCTTCAATTTTTAGCTGTTGTCTCCTCTGTTTTGATATGTTTTGCTGGTTTTAGATGCTTTGGGCACTGTGCCACTGCTATTCAGTGCCACAGTGCAAGTGCTCCCTACTGTAATTTGTTTTAATGGATTAGTGACTCCATGTTTGGCTTATTTTAATTACTTGTCAGACCCTAGTACAGTGCACCATGTGTGCCCAGAGCCTGTAGATCAAATGCTGCTAGTGGGCTTGCAGCACTGATTGTGCCAACAGCAGAAGCAGCTTGTAAAGTGTGTCTCAGGCCTGCCATTGCAGAGCCTGTGTGCAGCCTAGTACTGCCATGTCGACTTGGTAAGTGTACCCACTTACCAATCCCCAAACCTTCCCTTTTCTACATGTTAGACACCCCTAAGTTAGGCCATAGGGCAAGGCGCATTGTATGTGAAAGGTTGGTCATGCTCTGATGTGTGTGGCATGTCCTGATAGCGAATTACAGCCAATGTTTCACTATTGATAGGCTACCTGTCCCCATAGGCCAGAATGGGCAGTTTGATTATAACATTTTATAATCCTAACTGACCCAGAGAACATGGTAGAAAAACTAATTAAGTATGCCTGAACTCAGAATGATAAAATACATATTTTACTAAAGTTAGTTTTAATATTCTGTGTTTGAAAATACCACTTTTAGAAAGTAGGTATTTTCTTGCCTAACCATCCAGCCTGCCTCTGCTAGGTTGTGTATGCCATGTCTGGTTTGTGAGTGACAGAGGCTGGGGCGGGTCCACGAGGAAGGGTGAGTCAGCACTAGGCTAAATAGACCTATCTGCATTGGGAGTGGTGGGAGGAGTAGCACCTGGGCCTGAATAGGGCTGTGCCTGCCTTCCACAATGCTGGCTCCCCCTCCTGTGGTGCTTCTGATGATGACCCTGGCCCAAACTGACAAAGGAAGAAGTTGTGCACTGGCAGAATGCACCCAGAACTGGTTTTGACAAGGTACAGACACTCTCTGACTTCAGAGACAACTGATTTGTGTATATAAAAAGGGAGAGCCAGACCCCAGAACTTTAGATCACTTCTGGACATCTAGACGTACCTTTTGCAAAGGAGAAGAACCAGAGAATCTGCAGGAGTTGGACTGCCCCTGTGCCAATGTGTTGCTTTCTCGGGTTGGCCTGCAGTGGTTTGTTTATTACCAAGGAAAGAAGAAAAACTTTTATTGCAACTTTCATCATCTTGAAGACGAATCCCCAAGGGCTTTGACTATGCTTGCCTCCTTTTGAGGTCTCAGGGATACAAGACTTCACCACCAGCTCCTCCGTGGAATTTCCTTGCTGGGAATTCTGTCAGCAGAAGCCTGCATGTTGTTGGGAGATGGAAGCGTGACTGTGTAGGAGAGTAGGGTCTGCTATCCTATGGTCACCCCAAATTTTTGCTTTTTGCTTCACTGGTTTATGACTTAATGTGGCTGTGGGTCTGCTAATCAGACCCACAGCCTGCTGTTCTCTCTCTAAATTAATGCCAATGCACACTAGGTGCATTACGAATTGGAACTGGTTCACCTTATTGGCCCCTGTAACAGTGTACCCCAGGTACCCAGGGCATAGGTGTTTCCAAGGCCCACCAGGAGCTGCAGCATGTATTATGCCACCCCTGGCCTGGCCTCCATATTTGACACAACTGGCTGATCACTCAGCTGGGGTAGGTCTGTGTAATCACCTCTTACTTAGGTATAGTATATCTGTATCTAACTTACAATGGACACATGTGTTCCTATCAGCCACTCCTATGGAAGGCCTCATCAATCCTGGAAGCAGAGTGCTTGGAAATATGTGAGATGGTGCTCTAGCATGAGATGAGCCTGTCTGCAGCTTTCGGAACCACGTCCTTTAGCTGTTCCATGATACTGCCATACCATATACTCTTAAGTGCATTATGAACCTCGCGGTTAAATGCTATCTTTGGTTTGGCTTTATCAAAACATGTCGAATAAGGTGTCATATTAATTGGAATACTACCCCCTCGCCAGTTCTGGCGACGGGGGTAGCATTCCACCCTTCTAGAGGGACACGACATGTACATAACCTGAAACCCGGGTAAAGTTAAACATGAGCCTCAGCATCAAAAATGGATGCTGCCAACACAGACACAAGTCTGACCTCCAGCTGCTGGGTGTCCTTCCAGCGAGGGAGGCTTGGACAAAGGGTTTCCTGCCTTGGGAGGTGCTAGCACCACCCCAGACAGGATTTTGTGTATTGGGTAGGACAGGGCTGAATAGAATGAGACATGCCTGGGGCACACAAGGTGTCCTAATCGGTGCTGGGGCTTCCCAGCCCCAGTCTTGGTGCGGAGATGGACAAAGAAAAGGGGGTGTAGCCACCCCCCTTCCTGGTCCCACCCAGAGGAGGGACCTAGCAGGTAATCCGGCCCCTAGATTTGGAATAAGAGTAGGAGCTGTGTCCCAAGACTTCAGATCATCCTGAACTCAACTTGAAACTAAGAAGAAAACTGGACTTCGACATTCTGCTGCACAGAAGACTGAAGAGAATCTCCCTTGTGGCCAAGGAGTGACCACCCTGTGAATACAGGCACCAACCAGCAACTCAATGTCTGCTTTGCCACCGCCTCCCGCCGGAGCCCGAGCCCAGAGCCCAACAAGACCTGGATTCACAGACATCTCACAGCCCGACCCACAGTCCCTGAAAAGAAGAGACCCGTGGAGGCATTGAGAGACGTGGGACCGGCCATGTTGAAAGACCCCCAAGAAGCTGACTGCGCAGCACCCAAGGCTTCCTCAGTGCTGTGCTTTGGGGTTTGGGAAGCCCCACCACCGAGCAGCATCTGCACCGAAGATCAGCCCCCCAGCATCTCCACGATCTGCGTGGGGCCCTTTTTCACTTTGCCACTCGATGTGCCATCCCGACCACTTGCCACGTGGCTATCGGCCATCTTGGCGAAGAAACCTACAAACAACACCACTGGTCTGGTTGCTCCAGACTGGCCCTCGCTCCCCTGAAAAGGAGCACTCACTCTGACCTTGCTGGTCCGAGTAACAAGCTTTCTTCACTTCCTGCATGGCTTGCATTAGCCAAAGCCTGTTTGCTCCAATCAAGTTGCCGACACCGCCATCAGCTAGAGCCTCTGTGGGACACCTCATGACCGACTCCTGGACATCCTCGACCTCTTCGTGTCCACGTGGCTGCGGAGACAAGCTACACCTCTTCACCTGTTTGCACCCGACATCGCCTTGTTCCATCTTGGCTCCATGGTAGTCACTGGCTAGTGACTTTGAACATTGTCCCCTCTGCTTTCAGGTCTTCACATGTTCAGATCCATCCTTGGAACCACCGGAACTCTCCTCGACGACCCGCCTGCAGCATCTTCATCTCCAGGCACCATCGACCTGCGTGACGAAACCCGACACTACTTTGCACCTGTGCACTCGCTTCCTGTGGGTGAGGTAACTCAGCAAAGCCGGTGTTCCTACACTGGTACACACCTCTAGTGTCTAGGTCTAAAGTTTCATCCTTTTAGGTCAGTCGGAAGGTTCCTTAAACAGTAACTTTATAACTTTTACGCACCATTGACATTGCATTGGTGCATGCGTGTGCTTTAAGCGCTGCACCTGAGTCCCGCGGGCCTTTCCCGACTTCTTCACTGTTAGTCCCGAACAGCTCCAGCGATTTCCCAGGCCCTAGGCCTATTTACTTTCCAAATGGTGGTTCTTATACCACTATTTTAGTATATGGTTTAAGTGGCCCCTAGGGCTCATCCATATTGTGCAACTTTTGTATATTTAAACTGTGTTTTGTTTTAACGCATTTGCTTCTGTGCTCATAAAGAGTATAGGGGATATTTGTAGTAAATAAATATATATATATTTTCAATATATATCTGTGTGGTGTCCTTTCATTTGGTATTCAAGGGGATTGTGTATGGTAAAACAGCTTGCTTCACATGCCTTTACAGTTTAGCCTACGACTGCTTAGTCCACGCTACTAGAATAGCTGGTCTATAAGGTTGACTTACAACCAATCATCATAAGAGTTGCTTGGCATGGTACAAGGTGATCACTAGAACTAGTGAGCATCATATACCAGGCCAACTTCTCACATTGGTGAGCAGCGGTTGGGATTTGAGCTTGCTGTTGTTTTACCATTACAATCTTTGAGAGTATCATTTGAAAGATCATACAGGTACCTGTTAGGTACATATAAAACAAGACTAGTATACTTAAGTTCTACTGAACTTAGTTGTTGTAGAGGATAGGGAGTAGCACACCCTGACTACAACTACTAGATAGGTTTAGTAGGTAAACACCAGTGTAGGTAGATTGCAACATATCAACCCACACTAGAGCAATATCTGGAGCAGAGGGGTCCACTGGACCTGTCCCTGTTGAGAGTGACCCTCCAAAGGCACCATCCAAATTTGCTATGTTAAACTTTAAAGAAATGAGGCAGCTGTGTACCTTAAGAGGTCTCAAGACGGGTCCAACCCCCACTACAGCACACCTCAGAGAGCTTTTAGACCAGTATGAAGCTCTAAAGACCTCCAATCCTGACCCCAAAGGGTCTGGAGAAAGAGGCTCTCCCTCTGAAGATGATAACACTGATGCCCCTGTCCCTGTCGTCCAGATAGATGAGGAAAACCAGAACACTGGAGATACTCTACCTGAGGATGAGGAGCAGGAAGAGGAGGAAGAAGAAAGTGATTCTGATGATGAGAGACTTAGTCAGGTGCCAGTCAGGAGACTTAGCCAGGCTAACTTAAGCCAATTTGGGACTGAGTCAGGGTCAAACCCACTCAGACCCCCAAGTGGACTTTACCAGAAGTCTAGGAGGAGAAGGAATCAGTCAGGTGAATCTGACACTTCCCATGCTTCTAGAGGTTCTCATGGTCACTCCAGAAGGAGAATGACATCCCCTCAGAGGAGGGAACATGAGGCAAACATGAGAGAGGCTGAGCTTATGATCCAGAAGAGAGAGCTGGAAGTAGCCCTGATCCAAGAGAAGCTTGCTAAAGCAAGACAGCCTAGAGAGAGTGGATTAGGATCCACTGGTGACAGCACTATCCCTAAGGATAAAGACAGGTCCTATGACAATAGAAACCTGAGTAGGATTGTGCCCCCCTACAAAGCTGGGGATGACATCCACAAATGGATAACTGCACTTGAGAGAGCCTGCAGAGTACAGCAGATCCCTCAGGAGCAGTGGGCAGCAATCTTGTGGCTCTCCTTTGAAGGTAGAGGCCGAGACAGACTCCTCACAGTTAGTGATGGGGATTCTAGAAACTACCTGGTCCTGAAGAGTGCTCTGATAGATGGGTTAGGCTTAACCACTGAACAGTACAGGTTAATGTTCAGAGAGACCCAGAATACACAGACTCAGGACTGGTCTGAATTTGTTGAATGTGCCACTAAGGCTCTGGAGGGCTGGTTGCTGGGAAGTAAGGTTACAGACTATGAAGGATTGTACAATTTGCTTATGAGAGAACACATTTTAAATAATTGTCAGAACCAGCAGTTGCATCAACATTTGGTTGACTCAGATCTGACCTCTCCCCAATAATTGGGAAAGAGGGCAGACAAATGGGTTAGAACCAGAGTTAAGCAAAAGAACCAGAACCAGGGTGGTGACCAAAAGAAAACAGACCAGAAGGGTGGGAGCAGAAAGCTAAAGACCAGAAGTCTTCAACAGGGCCCCAAACTAATACTGAGGGTGGGCCCCAAACTTCCAAGAAGAAGAAGAAAGAAGGTAAAAGGAAACCCTGGTGTAGTAATTGTAAAAACACCTCTCACTGGACCAGTGAGTGTAAAAAGGGTGGAGCCCCCAACACTGCAGCCCCTAAGGCACCTGCACACAATAGTACAGTCAGCAGTGTTGGTCCACAAACTAAGGGGGTAGTAGGTATCACCTTGGGAACTGAGGGAGAGTCTGGCCTAGTCAGAACCCCTACACAGGCTGTTCTGATTTGTGATGTGGACATAGATTTGTCCACTACTGTCAGCCCCAGTAATCTGGGCAAGTACAGGCAGACGCCTTTGATTAATGAAAAAGTGACTCAAGCATACAGGGACACATGTGCCAGTGTCACTATGGTGACACCTAGCTTTGTGGACCCTGGACAATACATACCAGGTGATAATTACCTGGTGACCAATGCCAGCAATGCCACTACTAACCATAGTGTGGCAATTGTTAATTTCTCCCGGGGAGGGGTAACTGGCCAAAAAGAGTTGTGGTTAGTGCTGATCTCCCAGTTGAATGTTTCTTGGGCAATGACCTGGAGAGCTCTCTATGGTCAGAAGTTGAGTACAGGACTCATGCAGAGATGTTAGGGATATCATCACATGTCCTTGCTGTGACCAGGTCACAGGCCAAAAAGTGCCTCTCTGAACCTCAGGTCTTGGATCCTGGAACAATGGACCAAGTACCTTCCAAGAAGAAGAACAGGAGGGCAAAGGCTGTGCCTTCCCAACTGCCTACAAGTGAGGATCAGCCTTCACAGGAAGATGATCTTGAGACCCCTGAAGGAACTGTCCCTGAAGAGCTTGAACCTGATCAGGTTGAGTTTCTGGGGACAGGGGGACCTTCTAGGGCAGACTTGGGGCAGGCTCAGTTAACCTGTCCTTCTCTTGAACCCCTCAGACAGCAGGCTGCTGTTGAGGCTGCTGGGAGTGCTCAAGGTACCCATAAAGTGTATTGGGATGATGGGCTCCTTTATTCAGAGGGTAGAGACCCCAAGCCTGGTACAACCAGGAGGTTGGTTATACCTCTGCAATTTAGGGGCTTCCTTCTAACCTTGGCCCATGATTTTCCCTTAGCAGGACACCTAGGCCAGAACAAGACTTGGGACAGGCTTGTCCCTCACTTTCACTGGCCTCACATGTCTGAAGATACAAAGGAGTTTTGTCGCTCCTGTGTAACCTGCCAAGCCAGTGGCAAAGCAGGTGGAACAACAAAGGCCCCCCTGATACCACTACCTGTGGTGGGGGTCCCCTTTGAAAGAGTGGGGATTGATATTGTAGGTCCAATGGATCCCCCTACAGCATCTGGGCACAGATTCATACTGGTGGTGGTGGACCATGCCACCAGGTACCCAGAGGCAATTCCCCTTAGGACCACAACAGCTCCTGTTGTGGCCAGGGCCTTACTTGGAGTTTTCTCCAGAGTGGGGTTTCCTAAGGAGGTAGTATCTGATAGAGGTGCCAACTTCATGTCAGGATACTTAACAGCTATATGGAAGGAATGTGGTGTCAACTACAAGTTCACCACTCCTTATCATCCACAATGGAATGGGCTTGTTGAAAGGTTCAACAAGACCCTAAAGGGTATGATCAAAGGATTACCAGAAAAGCTCAGGCGCAGATGGGACATCCTTCTACCCTGCCTTCTGTTTGCTTACAGAGAGGTCCCACAAAAGGGGGTTGGCTTCAGCCCCTATGAATTGTTGTTTGGGCACCCTGTAAGAGGACCCCTGTGTTTAGTGAGGGATGGATGGGAGTTACCTCTCAGAAAACCCAAGCAAGACATAGTGGACTATGTACTTGGTCTCTGCTCCAGGATGGCTGAGTATATGGAGAAGGCATCCAAAAACCTTGAGGCCAGCCAAGAATTACAGAAAGCTTGGCATGACCAAAAGGCTGTCTTGACTGAGTACCAGCCTGGACAGAAAGTAAGGGTGTTGGAGCCAGTGGCCCCAGCAGCACTCCAAGACAAATGGTCTGGGCCCCATACTATCATTGAAAAGAAGGGATGGGTTACCTACTTGGTGGACCTAGGAACTCCCAGGAGCCCCCACAGGGTGCTCCGTGTTAACAGATTGAAGGCATATGTTGACAGGGCAGACATGGGCTTGCTCATGGCTTAAGATGAGGGGCAGGAGGAAGAGAGTGACCCTCTCCCAGACCTGCTGACTCAGAACCCTGAAGATGGCTCAGTTGATGGTGTGGCCTTAGATGGCAGCCTCACTGAACATCAGCAAAATGACTGTAGACACGTTTTGCAGTCATATAGACATATGTTCTCATTGACACCCAGTCAGACTAACTGGTGTACCCATGTGGTGGACACTGGTGACAGTCTTTCTGTGAAAAACAAGATTTACAGGCAACCCGACCATGTCAGGGACTGTATAAAGACTGAGGTGCAAAATATGCTGGAATTAGGTGTTATTGAGCCTTCAGAGAGCCCCTGGGCTAGCCCAGTGGTTCTGGTCCCCAAACCTCACACCAAAGATGGCAAGAGAGAGATGAGGTTCTGTGTGGATTACAGAGGACTCAATGTTGTCACCAGGACAGATGCACACCCTATTCCAAGGGCAGATGAGCTCATAGACAAGTTGGCTTCTGCCAAATATTTGAGCACATTTGATTTGACAGCTGGCTATTGGCAAATCAGGTTAGCTGAGGAATCCAAAGCCAAAACAGCATTTCCTACCCCAGGAGGTCATTACCAATTTGTGGTGATGCCCTTTGGTTTGCAAAATGCACCTGCCACCTTCCAAAGGTTGGTGAATCAAGTCCTTACTGGGTTGGATGACTTTTGCGCAGCATATCTGGATGATATTGCTGTCTTCAGCCCCACTTGGGAGGATCACCTGGTCCACCTGAAGGAAGTGCTAGAGGATCTGCAAAAGGCAGGCCTCACTATCAAGGCCACAAATTGCCAGATAGGGCAGAGTAAAGTTGTATACTTGGGCCACCTTGTAGGTGGAGGCCAAGTTCAACCACTGGAGAGTAAGATCCAGACCATAAAGGACTGGTCCCCTCCAACCACCCAGACTCAGGTCAGAGCTTTCTTGGGCCTGACTGGGTACTACAGGAAGTTTGTTAAGAACTATGGGTCCATTGTGACTCCTCTTAATGATCTGACATCAAAGAAGATGCCCAAAAAGGTTCAGTGGACAGTAAACTGTCAAAAGGCATTTGATGACCTGAAGAAGGCCATGTGCTCTGCACCTATCCTGAAGAGCCCTGACTACTCAAGATAGTTCATTGTCCAAACAGATGCTTCTGAGTTGGAAGTGGGAGCTGTGCTTTCACAACCTAATGTAAATGGTCAAGACCAGCCCATGATCTGCCCAGTGAAACCAAGCTTGTTGCTTACAGCTAAAATTATGCGTTCCTGAGACACTAGGCTACCATTTGTAGCCTTCAGTAGTCATAAATCCATGTGGAGCAATGCAACTCTTAATTAAACAGGGCCTAAAAGTATTATTTTTATTATGTACTTTTTAATTTTTTTTATTATTTCAACGTGTTTTATTACATTTTTTATACAATGCAAGAACACATTAGCAATTCTGTTACAGGGTTTGCAACAATTTGTCCCCTCGCTTTTTAGTCTATATACATCTATGCATTCCCTACCAGTCATAACAGTCAAGAAGGACAGGAAAGTAGTAAGGAGGATGAAAGCAACGGGTGAAAGAAGAGAAAGAGGATAGGCACTTGAGAATTAACATGGAAGACATCTTCCGCAGTCAGAGTATACAAACGTCTATAAATTGACACATTAAAAAATATTTATATTCATAGCTCCTAACAGATTCATAACACTGACGTATTATGTCTTCAATTGCTTGGTGATGCCTGGTGATGTCCCGGCATTGAGACGTTATGAGCACTCTCATAATGCATGTCGATTTTGACTTGCCACATACACAGCTTTGATTCAACATTCTCACAATGTTCATCTTATGTAGTGCTACCCTACTTTTTTTCTCTACTGACAGACAGGACTCATATTACTGAGACATTAAGGACCCAATTATCAAAAACATTTGTACATATGGGTTCTATTTCAATGAGAAAATGGGATAATTTAAGGACAGTCTAGTAACGAGGGACTCGCAAAAAGTGACTATGCAGTCATACATCAATTTTTTCATGTTCATGATTACCCCATGAGGGTTTGAAATACAAGAGCAGGTATGGAAAGTGACCCTTCCATTCTAGGGAAGTCCTATACAGTTTGTGAGTTTATGTGTCTTCCTAAACTTTCACTACCACTCTAGAAATGAATGAAGATTCAAAGGAGTAAGGGCTAGATGTACGACCCTTTTTTGCGATCGCAAATGGGAGATCGGGCTGTTTGTGACTGCAAAATAGGGTCCTGGCATGTACAAATGCTATTTTCCAAGTCACTGACTCACAAAATAGTGTTTGCGAATCTCACTATTAGGAAGGGGCGTCTGTACCTAAGAGCGGGTTTTAAAGCCATTTACTATTGTTTGGCAACCACATTTGCGGCTGCAAAACACTCTCAGTTTACCACCTATTTCAAATAGTTTGAACCCTGTCCAAGCAGGAACCACAATCCTAGTCAGAGTGGGTCACACATACAACATAAATGAAACTGTGCTCACCCTCTGGTAGCTTGGCACAGAATAGTCATACTTAGCTCAGGAAGGAACATGTAAAGTATTTGTGCAACACATGCAACAGTGACCGTGAAAACACCACCAAAAGACTCCACAACAGCTTAGAAAGATACAGAATAACTTTATATAAAAAAACACAAAAAAACAATCAGTAGAAGTAAAGATATTAAATGTAAAAATAGCATTTAGAAACAGTAAGCAATTGTTAAACCTGGTACCATTGGAGTGAGTCTCCCTTCAATTTTTAGCTGTTGTCTCCTCTGTTTTGATATGTTTTGCTGGTTTTAGATGCTTTGGGCACTGTGCCACTGCTATTCAGTGCCACAGTGCAAGTGCTCCCTACTGTAATTTGTTTTAATGGATTAGTGACTCCATGTTTGGCTTATTTTAATTACTTGTCAGACCCTAGTACAGTGCACCATGTGTGCCCAGAGCCTGTAGATCAAATGCTGCTAGTGGGCTTGCAGCACTGATTGTGCCAACAGCAGAAGCAGCTTGTAAAGTGTGTCTCAGGCCTGCCATTGCAGAGCCTGTGTGCAGCCTAGTACTGCCATGTCGACTTGGTAAGTGTACCCACTTACCAATCCCCAAACCTTCCCTTTTCTACATGTTAGACACCCCTAAGTTAGGCCATAGGGCAAGGCGCATTGTATGTGAAAGGTTGGTCATGCTCTGATGTGTGTGGCATGTCCTGATAGCGAATTACAGCCAATGTTTCACTATTGATAGGCTACCTGTCCCCATAGGCCAGAATGGGCAGTTTGATTATAACATTTTATAATCCTAACTGACCCAGAGAACATGGTAGAAAAACTAATTAAGTATGCCTGAACTCAGAATGATAAAATACATATTTTACTAAAGTTAGTTTTAATATTCTGTGTTTGAAAATACCACTTTTAGAAAGTAGGTATTTTCTTGCCTAACCATCCAGCCTGCCTCTGCTAGGTTGTGTATGCCATGTCTGGTTTGTGAGTGACAGAGGCTGGGGCGGGTCCACGAGGAAGGGTGAGTCAGCACTAGGCTAAATAGACCTATCTGCATTGGGAGTGGTGGGAGGAGTAGCACCTGGGCCTGAATAGGGCTGTGCCTGCCTTCCACAATGCTGGCTCCCCCTCCTGTGGTGCTTCTGATGATGACCCTGGCCCAAACTGACAAAGGAAGAAGTTGTGCACTGGCAGAATGCACCCAGAACTGGTTTTGACAAGGTACAGACACTCTCTGACTTCAGAGACAACTGATTTGTGTATATAAAAAGGGAGAGCCAGACCCCAGAACTTTAGATCACTTCTGGACATCTAGACGTACCTTTTGCAAAGGAGAAGAACCAGAGAATCTGCAGGAGTTGGACTGCCCCTGTGCCAATGTGTTGCTTTCTCGGGTTGGCCTGCAGTGGTTTGTTTATTACCAAGGAAAGAAGAAAAACTTTTATTGCAACTTTCATCATCTTGAAGACGAATCCCCAAGGGCTTTGACTATGCTTGCCTCCTTTTGAGGTCTCAGGGATACAAGACTTCACCACCAGCTCCTCCGTGGAATTTCCTTGCTGGGAATTCTGTCAGCAGAAGCCTGCATGTTGTTGGGAGATGGAAGCGTGACTGTGTAGGAGAGTAGGGTCTGCTATCCTATGGTCACCCCAAATTTTTGCTTTTTGCTTCACTGGTTTATGACTTAATGTGGCTGTGGGTCTGCTAATCAGACCCACAGCCTGCTGTTCTCTCTCTAAATTAATGCCAATGCACACTAGGTGCATTACGAATTGGAACTGGTTCACCTTATTGGCCCCTGTAACAGTGTACCCCAGGTACCCAGGGCATAGGTGTTTCCAAGGCCCACCAGGAGCTGCAGCATGTATTATGCCACCCCTGGCCTGGCCTCCATATTTGACACAACTGGCTGATCACTCAGCTGGGGTAGGTCTGTGTAATCACCTCTTACTTAGGTATAGTATATCTGTATCTAACTTACAATGGACACATGTGTTCCTATCAGCCACTCCTATGGAAGGCCTCATCAATCCTGGAAGCAGAGTGCTTGGAAATATGTGAGATGGTGCTCTAGCATGAGATGAGCCTGTCTGCAGCTTTCGGAACCACGTCCTTTAGCTGTTCCATGATACTGCCATACCATATACTCTTAAGTGCATTATGAACCTCGCGGTTAAATGCTATCTTTGGTTTGGCTTTATCAAAACATGTCGAATAAGGTGTCATATTAATTGGAATACTACCCCCTCGCCAGTTCTGGCGACGGGGGTAGCATTCCACCCTTCTAGAGGGACACGACATGTACATAACCTGAAACCCGGGTAAAGTTAAACATGAGCCTCAGCATCACAAAATGGATGCTGCCAACACAGACACAAGTCTGACCTCCAGCTGCTGGGTGTCCTTCCAGCGAGGGAGGCTTGGACAAAGGGTTTCCTGCCTTGGGAGGTGCTAGCACCACCCCAGACAGGATTTTGTGTATTGGGTAGGACAGGGCTGAATAGAATGAGACATGCCTGGGGCACACAAGGTGTCCTAATCGGTGCTGGGGCTTCCCAGCCCCAGTCTTGGTGCGGAGATGGACAAAGAAAAGGGGGTGTAGCCACCCCCCTTCCTGGTCCCACCCAGAGGAGGGACCTAGCAGGTAATCCGGCCCCTAGATTTGGAATAAGAGTAGGAGCTGTGTCCCAAGACTTCAGATCATCCTGAACTCGACTTGAAACTAAGAAGAAAACTGGACTTCGACATTCTGCTGCACAGAAGACTGAAGAGAATCTCCCTTGTGGCCAAGGAGTGACCACCCTGTGAATACAGGCACCAACCAGCAACTCAATGTCTGCTTTGCCACCGCCTCCCGCCGGAGCCCGAGCCCAGAGCCCAACAAGACCTGGATTCACAGACATCTCACAGCCCGACCCACAGTCCCTGAAAAGAAGAGACCCGTGGAGGCATTGAGAGACGTGGGACCGGCCATGTTGAAAGACCCCCAAGAAGCTGACTGCGCAGCACCCAAGGCTTCCTCAGTGCTGTGCTTTGGGGTTTGGGAAGCCCCACCACCGAGCAGCATCTGCACCGAAGATCAGCCCCCCAGCATCTCCACGATCTGCGTGGGGCCCTTTTTCACTTTGCCACTCGATGTGCCATCCCGACCACTTGCCACGTGGCTATCGGCCATCTTGGCGAAGAAACCTACAAACAACACCACTGGTCTGGTTGCTCCAGACTGGCCCTCGCTCCCCTGAAAAGGAGCACTCACTCTGACCTTGCTGGTCCGAGTAACAAGCTTTCTTCACTTCCTGCATGGCTTGCATTAGCCAAAGCCTGTTTGCTCCAATCAAGTTGCCGACACCGCCATCAGCTAGAGCCTCTGTGGGACACCTCATGACCGACTCCTGGACATCCTCGACCTCTTCGTGTCCACGTGGCTGCGGAGACAAGCTACACCTCTTCACCTGTTTGCACCCGACATCGCCTTGTTCCATCTTGGCTCCATGGTAGTCACTGGCTAGTGACTTTGAACATTGTCCCCTCTGCTTTCAGGTCTTCACATGTTCAGATCCATCCTTGGAACCACCGGAACTCTCCTCGACGACCCGCCTGCAGCATCTTCATCTCCAGGCACCATCGACCTGCGTGACGAAACCCGACACTACTTTGCACCTGTGCACTCGCTTCCTGTGGGTGAGGTAACTCAGCAAAGCCGGTGTTCCTACACTGGTACACACCTCTAGTGTCTAGGTCTAAAGTTTCATCCTTTTAGGTCAGTCGGAAGGTTCCTTAAACAGTAACTTTATAACTTTTACGCACCATTGACATTGCATTGGTGCATGCGTGTGCTTTAAGCGCTGCACCTGAGTCCCGCGGGCCTTTCCCGACTTCTTCACTGTTAGTCCCGAACAGCTCCAGCGATTTCCCAGGCCCTAGGCCTATTTACTTTCCAAATGGTGGTTCTTATACCACTATTTTAGTATATGGTTTAAGTGGCCCCTAGGGCTCATCCATATTGTGCAACTTTTGTATATTTAAACTGTGTTTTGTTTTAACGCATTTGCTTCTGTGCTCATAAAGAGTATAGGGGATATTTGTAGTAAATAAATATATATATATTTTCAATATATATCTGTGTGGTGTCCTTTCATTTGGTATTCAAGGGGATTGTGTATGGTAAAACAGCTTGCTTCACATGCCTTTACAGTTTAGCCTACGACTGCTTAGTCCACGCTACTAGAATAGCTGGTCTATAAGGTTGACTTACAACCAATCATCATAAGAGTTGCTTGGCATGGTACAAGGTGATCACTAGAACTAGTGAGCATCATATACCAGGCCAACTTCTCACATTGGTGAGCAGCGGTTGGGATTTGAGCTTGCTGTTGTTTTACCATTACAATCTTTGAGAGTATCATTTGAAAGATCATACAGGTACCTGTTAGGTACATATAAAACAAGACTAGTATACTTAAGTTCTACTGAACTTAGTTGTTGTAGAGGATAGGGAGTAGCACACCCTGACTACAACTACTAGATAGGTTTAGTAGGTAAACACCAGTGTAGGTAGATTGCAACATATCAACCCACACTAGAGCAATATCTGGAGCAGAGGGGTCCACTGGACCTGTCCCTGTTGAGAGTGACCCTCCAAAGGCACCATCCAAATTTGCTATGTTAAACTTTAAAGAAATGAGGCAGCTGTGTACCTTAAGAGGTCTCAAGACGGGTCCAACCCCCACTACAGCACACCTCAGAGAGCTTTTAGACCAGTATGAAGCTCTAAAGACCTCCAATCCTGACCCCAAAGGGTCTGGAGAAAGAGGCTCTCCCTCTGAAGATGATAACACTGATGCCCCTGTCCCTGTCGTCCAGATAGATGAGGAAAACCAGAACACTGGAGATACTCTACCTGAGGATGAGGAGCAGGAAGAGGAGGAAGAAGAAAGTGATTCTGATGATGAGAGACTTAGTCAGGTGCCAGTCAGGAGACTTAGCCAGGCTAACTTAAGCCAATTTGGGACTGAGTCAGGGTCAAACCCACTCAGACCCCCAAGTGGACTTTACCAGAAGTCTAGGAGGAGAAGGAATCAGTCAGGTGAATCTGACACTTCCCATGCTTCTAGAGGTTCTCATGGTCACTCCAGAAGGAGAATGACATCCCCTCAGAGGAGGGAACATGAGGCAAACATGAGAGAGGCTGAGCTTAGGATCCAGAAGAGAGAGCTGGAAGTAGCCCTGATCCAAGAGAAGCTTGCTAAAGCAAGACAGCCTAGAGAGAGTGGATTAGGATCCACTGGTGACAGCACTATCCCTAAGGATAAAGACAGGTCCTATGACAATAGAAACCTGAGTAGGATTGTGCCCCCCTACAAAGCTGGGGATGACATCCACAAATGGATAACTGCACTTGAGAGAGCCTGCAGAGTACAGCAGATCCCTCAGGAGCAGTGGGCAGCAATCTTGTGGCTCTCCTTTGAAGGTAGAGGCCGAGACAGACTCCTCACAGTTAGTGATGGGGATTCTAGAAACTACCTGGTCCTGAAGAGTGCTCTGATAGATGGGTTAGGCTTAACCACTGAACAGTACAGGTTAATGTTCAGAGAGACCCAGAATACACAGACTCAGGACTGGTCTGAATTTGTTGAATGTGCCACTAAGGCTCTGGAGGGCTGGTTGCTGGGAAGTAAGGTTACAGACTATGAAGGATTGTACAATTTGCTTATGAGAGAACACATTTTAAATAATTGTCAGAACCAGCAGTTGCATCAACATTTGGTTGACTCAGATCTGACCTCTCCCCAATAATTGGGAAAGAGGGCAGACAAATGGGTTAGAACCAGAGTTAAGCAAAAGAACCAGAACCAGGGTGGTGACCAAAAGAAAACAGACCAGAAGGGTGGGAGCAGAAAGCTAAAGACCAGAAGTCTTCAACAGGGCCCCAAACTAATACTGAGGGTGGGCCCCAAACTTCCAAGAAGAAGAAGAAAGAAGGTAAAAGGAAACCCTGGTGTAGTAATTGTAAAAACACCTCTCACTGGACCAGTGAGTGTAAAAAGGGTGGAGCCCCCAACACTGCAGCCCCTAAGGCACCTGCACACAATAGTACAGTCAGCAGTGTTGGTCCACAAACTAAGGGGGTAGTAGGTATCACCTTGGGAACTGAGGGAGAGTCTGGCCTAGTCAGAACCCCTACACAGGCTGTTCTGATTTGTGATGTGGACATAGATTTGTCCACTACTGTCAGCCCCAGTAATCTGGGCAAGTACAGGCAGACGCCTTTGATTAATGAAAAAGTGACTCAAGCATACAGGGACACATGTGCCAGTGTCACTATGGTGACACCTAGCTTTGTGGACCCTGGACAATACATACCAGGTGATAATTACCTGGTGACCAATGCCAGCAATGCCACTACTAACCATAGTGTGGCAATTGTTAATTTCTCCTGGGGAGGGGTAACTGGCCAAAAAGAGTTGTGGTTAGTGCTGATCTCCCAGTTGAATGTTTCTTGGGCAATGACCTGGAGAGCTCTCTATGGTCAGAAGTTGAGTACAGGACTCATGCAGAGATGTTAGGGATATCATCACATGTCCTTGCTGTGACCAGGTCACAGGCCAAAAAGTGCCTCTCTGAACCTCAGGTCTTGGATCCTGGAACAATGGACCAAGTACCTTCCAAGAAGAAGAACAGGAGGGCAAAGGCTGTGCCTTCCCAACTGCTTACAAGTGAGGATCAGCCTTCACAGGAAGATGATCTTGAGACCCCTGAAGGAACTGTCCCTGAAGAGCTTGAACCTGATCAGGTTGAGTTTCTGGGGACAGGGGGACCTTCTAGGGCAGACTTGGGGCAGGCTCAGTTAACCTGTCCTTCTCTTGAACCCCTCAGACAGCAGGCTGCTGTTGAGGCTGCTGGGAGTGCTCAAGGTACCCATAAAGTGTATTGGGATGATGGGCTCCTTTATTCAGAGGGTAGAGACCCCAAGCCTGGTACAACCAGGAGGTTGGTTATACCTCTGCAATTTAGGGGCTTCCTTCTAACCTTGGCCCATGGTATTCCCTTAGCAGGACACCTAGGCCAGAACAAGACTTGGGACAGGCTTGTCCCTCACTTTCACTGGCCTCACATGTCTGAAGATACAAAGGAGTTTTGTCGCTCCTGTGTAACCTGCCAAGCCAGTGGCAAAGCAGGTGGAACAACAAAGGCCCCCCTGATACCACTACCTGTGGTGGGGGTCCCCTTTGAAAGAGTGGGGATTGATATTGTAGGTCCAATGGATCCCCCTACAGCATCTGGGCACAGATTCATACTGGTGGTGGTGGACCATGCCACCAGGTACCCAGAGGCAATTCCCCTTAGGACCACAACAGCTCCTGTTGTGGCCAGGGCCTTACTTGGAGTTTTCTCCAGAGTGGGGTTTCCTAAGGAGGTAGTATCTGATAGAGGTGCCAACTTCATGTCAGGATACTTAACAGCTATATGGAAGGAATGTGGTGTCAACTACAAGTTCACCACTCCTTATCATCCACAATGGAATGGGCTTGTTGAAAGGTTCAACAAGACCCTAAAGGGTATGATCAAAGGATTACCAGAAAAGCTCAGGCGCAGATGGGACATCCTTCTACCCTGCCTTCTGTTTGCTTACAGAGAGGTCCCACAAAAGGGGGTTGGCTTCAGCCCCTATGAATTGTTGTTTGGGCACCCTGTAAGAGGACCCCTGTGTTTAGTGAGGGATGGATGGGAGTTACCTCTCAGAAAACCCAAGCAAGACATAGTGGACTATGTACTTGGTCTCTGCTCCAGGACGGCTGAGTATATGGAGAAGGCATCCTAAAACCTTGAGGCCAGCCAAGAATTACAGAAAGCTTGGCATGACCAAAAGGCTGTCTTGACTGAGTACCAGCCTGGACAGAAAGTAAGGGTGTTGGAGCCAGTGGCCCCAGCAGCACTCCAAGACAAATGGTCTGGGCCCCATACTATCATTGAAAAGAAGGGATGGGTTACCTACTTGGTGGACCTAGGAACTCCCAGGAGCCCCCACAGGGTGCTCCGTGTTAACAGATTGAAGGCATATGTTGACAGGGCAGACATGGGCTTGCTCATGGCTTAAGATGAGGGGCAGGAGGAAGAGAGTGACCCTCTCCCAGACCTGCTGACTCAGAACCCTGAAGATGGCTCAGTTGATGGTGTGGCCTTAGATGGCAGCCTCACTGAACATCAGCAAAATGACTGTAGACACGTTTTGCAGTCATATAGACATATGTTCTCATTGACACCCAGTCAGACTAACTGGTGTACCCATGTGGTGGACACTGGTGACAGTCTTTCTGTGAAAAACAAGATTTACAGGCAACCCGACCATGTCAGGGACTGTATAAAGACTGAGGTGCAAAATATGCTGGAATTAGGTGTTATTGAGCCTTCAGAGAGCCCCTGGGCTAGCCCAGTGGTTCTGTGGTAAATAAATAAATAATACCCTATTTTTGAATGAATAAATGAATAACAGATAGCTCAATAAATAAGAGTCAAGATTCGAGGTAGTAGGAGTTTTTGCAGGTTTAATACAGCAATACAGGATGGCAAGGCCCAGCAGCGCTGCTGGTGTCAGGATCGGGACAAGGAAAATGTAACCTTTTAATAA